>NC_079553.1:5937500-6257500 GCF_015846415.1 Triplophysa dalaica
TTTGTCGCAGGAGATTTTGGCACAGGCTCAATTGACTGACTCCTGCTCGAGGTCCCTTTCATAAAGCGAGACAGCGCACATCCGCTTCAGATGACTTTTTACAGCGTTCTATTGAAAAGAAAATTGTGTTAAACTGAATATGAGAAAGCTCGAATATGTGCTAATCACATGCAAAGGAATACGAGTAAATGAGCACACGAGATGAAAGCGGGTGAGAGGAGAGGCTGCGTGAGAAGGGTCAAAGCTCTCGTCGAGCTGATGATAGCATGATGGTTATTGTAATGCGTTCGCTGCTCTCATAAATGCAGTTTTTTTTTCAGTGCAGATTGAAAGCACTTCACCTCTAGAGCGGAGAGCAATAAATGCCGTTTGAGTGGCCTCTCAGAAATCCTTGGAGAAACGCGTAAATGCCCATGCACACAATAAATAGATGTGCTGAAGGCGTGAAGCAAGGTTCAGCGGGTTCTCTGTGTGTGCATGTGAGCCCGCATGTCAGCTCTCGCACCCCTGGTGCGCCACCATGCTGAGTGACACATGTTCTCATGCCCAGCAGGTGAGAGACAGAAGAGAAGAAAGAGGGAGTAAGAAATGAGACAAATGAAGGAAAATGTGACACCGTATTCATAAACAAGGCCACATGCTTTCATTGGCGCGTGATTGGTCGGGCCATTTTAAGGATGCAAATAAAGCATCCCAGTGTCTTTACCTGAAGCTGTCTCCGTGGTGACCCCAGCAGGTGATGTGAGGATGTCAGAATTCGGTGGAAGTTGAATAGATGACCATTATTTATGAAACGCTCTGTACTGTGGCTGTGAGAAACAAGAAAGTCTCATTGTTATTAGTTAGAGAATACTACACACTAGTAAAAATCTATTCGTGAAAAACATTTATACTTGTATTTATAAAATTTTTATGGAAAATATTGATATTCTATAATTAAAGGTGCAGTTTGTAAACGATCAAAACAACAACAATGCCGTATCTTGATGAAGCTGTGAAGGAGCGTGGAATGATGGGATATGTTGACTGATGGCCATCAATCAGATGGCAACGAGAAATCATCTTAGCGGATGAGGTTAAGTTTTAGAAATGTTACAAATAATTGCGGTCCATAAATAAGTAAACGGTCGAAAAAACAAGTGGCTTGCTGGACGCTAGACACTCCTTCCGCATTTGTCGATGACACTGTTGTCATGCGGTTTCTATGTCATGATAGGCTTTAACAAAGGGAAATGCAGATATGACGCCATAGACAGGCAACTGAACGGCCCATGTCACTGTTTAGAATGACGATTTTCTCACAATTTAAAAGTATTGGAAACATTTGATATGTTGTAAATACTCGGCTGAACAAAATATATAACACTAGTTTTTAGAAATTTTACCCCAAAATTGTTACAAACTGCACCTTTAATTAAAAGCATACTGATTTACAATATGAAAACACAAAGATTAATTGATCCCCGCCCGTCATGTTTTTTTGTTGCTGTGAAAGTTCCTTCTCCTCACTCTTTCAACCTTATTGAACAACCTGAATAGTGTGTGAGGGAATGTTTGAAGCCTTTTCCCTCTTTGACCTGAACCTCCATAGTGTCCCTGCCCTTCAGGACCCTATCTTAAAAAAAAAAAAGATGAATAAAACAATGTTGGACCCCATGAAAAATACATGACAGGGTAAAGCTGATCTGAAGGGGCTGCGTCTAAGGTTAAAGATTCATTCATCTTTCCTACAAACCAGATCCATTATGGATGAGCCCAGAATGCAAAGTGTTTTGTAGAGAGAATAAGGTCTAACGTCTTTATCTCCGTGTGTGTGTTTGTACTGTACGCCAGAAGAAGTGTTACTCTTTGGGGGAGTGGCAGCTGTGTGAGTCAACGTTAAGATCATCGATCACTTCTTGGCATCTAAAAATGGACAAAGCGCCATCGATGCCATCTAAACACAGCATAGCTTAGCACTCTGTCAATACACTTGACGTATCTCGCAGAGCGAGTAAGCTTGAATGTGAAGAACTCGTGTCTTTGAGGGTCTGAAAAGAGTTTAACATTTAAACCGAAACTCATTAAAAATGAGAGGCTTTAATTCTCCTGTGTGAATTTATGTTTCGGAGTCTCTTAACAGCCTTTGCTCTACATCGAGATATTCTGCTGTATTTTCCATTTCACTGCGTTTAACTGTGAAGAACCGTGGAAATATTTGGATCAGTCCTTGTCGTAGGAAACGCGCTGGTGAGGTACAAGATGTAATATTGTTGTTTCTGGCTCATGCAGTTTTTCCATGGTTGAGGGCTCCCTTCACATCGCCGATTTAGAGAGCGTACCCACAAAGTGCATGTCCGGTTACAGTGAAAAATGATTCGATCCATTCAGCTGCTTTACAATTTTATTCCTCGGCGTGTGTGTGTATGTACATGCATTTATCTCTGTACTTTTGTCTTTTCTTGCTGGGGGATAAAAAAGATAAGGATGTCAGAAGGAGGTGGAATAATCCAGAACTACGGAAGCAGGCTGGCCCAGTTTTAACCAGCCTATGAGCCTTTAACACACTTGCTCTCAGTAATCTAGTTTGTGTCAAAATAAGATTATGTTAGATGATAATCGCATTATGTCATCAAATTTACAGCATGCCAATGGCAAGGAAGGTGTTATTTCCTAAATTTAGACGATAACAAGACCCATGTGTCTGTGTGTGGTCGTTGTATACCCTACAGTAAATGTTATGTAAGTTTTGACCTTGTGGTGTTTTAAAAAAAAAGTAAAAAAATCAAAGGGTGTTTATTTGAAAATGTAAAAATGCAGAAAGCTTTGGTTAGGTTAGGTTTAGGGGGAAGTGTGAGGGTGCAGGACAGAATATACAGTTTAAATATAATTGAAAGTCCCCATAAAACATAGAAACCTGTGTGTGTGTGAATGAAATTTGTTATACTGTATAAAAGAATATATGTATATTTTATATATATTATATAATATATTTTACTCACAAAAATAGGAAACCTTAAACAAACACACACTTGTACATACACATTGACTTGTTCTCTCTTTTATAAGCCACTAATTAACCATAAATAACATGTCTAGTTAAAGATCAAGTGCCTGTCTGACCTGTGCCTGAGGACAGATGCTGTGTGTGTGCTTTCACACTTGCTGTTTCCGTTTGTTCCCGGGGGAACCTAAGCCACGTGGGCCGATAGTTATCCATCCATCACTTTCACAGCGAATAGTGACGTTAGGGGTATTTACATATCTAAATGTCAGCTTCCAGATATAGAGCCAGTAATTAGAGAGAATTCTGGAGTAAGACACGATACCTTACTTCACCATAGAAGGACTATGAACTGAGTAAAAATCTTTGTCAAGAGTTTTAAGTTGTCGCTACTGTTTCCTAAAAGGTTTTTCATTTATTAAATACAGTAAGCATAATTGTACATTCTAACTATAAAATATGTGAAGTAAATAAAATGTTTTATTCATAAAATTGGGTCTACTGCAGGGTTAGGGTTTTTGGAGCTATTAGATATTGGAGCTCATTTGTTTTACAGGTGCGTGACATCCGATTACTTAACAGGTGGAGTTTGTCACCCTAGTTTACGTCAGTGTTCTGGTTAATCAAACAGAGCCGTAATGAACTTAACACAATTTCCTGTGTTTCTGTCATTTCACTTTGGTTTTGATTCAGAAAAGCTGATTAAAATTGTTCCGAATTCATAATCTGTCAGTATGACTGGAGAACATGTACACATTGTCTCTAGAGTGGACATTGTGTTTCTTTTTTGGATTTGCATAGCTTTTTCACTCCAGACTTTTAAGAGCAATATCATTTTTTTTAAATGTTGTTTAACTCCCGTTGCTTATTGTATTTGCATTATTTATACTTGAATTTTAACTATGGTTAACTCATGTCACCAAGTTAGCTTAAAGCGGATGTAACACATGCAGTTTCTTCCGAACTCATATTAATCTTGAGTACCTATAGAGTTGTATTGCATACTTCGTATCTTTGAAAGATCAAAGAGTTTGTTTGATCACCTGTTATAAAAGATGGATACAGCTGTACGATTATTTTCGAAAGCACACTTTCTCTGCTCCAGCTGTTTGACGCGTGCGCGGGCTCTTTCTCCCGCTCTCCCTGGTTGATGCGTGGGCATGCTCTTTCATCACACTCTCGCGGGTTGATGTGTGGGCATGCAAGGGACTAAGAAAAGTTGTTACCTAACGAAATTTTATGTTCGAAAAAAGCTTTCTGAAACCAATACGAACGCTGAGAGAGTGTATCGAGCACAGAAATACTATTTCAAACATCAAACTCGTTTTTTGACAAGTTAACATGTCAAGCATGAGATGCCAGCACATTTAATATCGTAAAGAAGTCAGAATGCATGAAACACTGTTGAACCACCTCTTTAAGAATCGTTCATTTAAAAACAGAGCGTGTACTCGGCTCTGCGTGTGGACCATTGAGGACAATTATTTTGACAAAAATTCACCAGTTCTGTGATGTGCAGTGATGTTTGTAGAATACAAATGTATATTTGAGAGGCTCAGCTGTCGAGCACACAAATATCCACCAGAACAAAATAGCACATCGTCACTGCGTCTCACTCTGTACTTCACCTACAACAGAGAACTTCCCATAGAATACACATTATTATCAAAGTCTATTCATCCTTTGTATTTCTGCTGCTTTATACGTTTATAAGTTTGAGCAAGTCTGTGTAGGTTTAACATGTTGTATTATTGTAATCTTTAAAATGACAGTTTAGAAAGTTAGGTTTCATGGTTAAGTGGTTTGGACTTGTGTGTTACTAGACTTTCTCTGAATTCTCTTTTGACCTTATTATTTTTCCTTAACTCAGATTCTGAAAAAAAATAGCAATACATTTTTCAGAATTAATATCACGAAGCAGTAAGTTTTAATTCAGACATAACTGTCTTTGAGTTTTTCATTTTTCTAAGATATGTTTAATTGGATGTAAGAAGGTCACTAATGAATAACCTTTGTTCATTTTAAAGTCTTCTGCCTTAAAACACACACACCACAATATAAATGTATAAAACGAACGATCTGTTGCTTTGGATATAATGTATTGTAATTTAATGAACTGTTAAAGGATCCAATGTATAAAATTTAGCAGCATCTAGTGGTGAGGTTGTGAATTGCCACCAAAGGCTCACTCCACCACTGACCCCTCCCTTTCACAGCACTACTGTGACTTACACAGAACCAAGACGTCACCATGTTTTCATTTCTTTGCCGAAGGAGATAAAGTATTTACGAAACGTGCTAGGTAGATCAGTTTGTCCGTTTAGGAAAACTGTAGAAACAACATGAATTCCATGCAAGGGGCCCCGCTGTGAATGCAGTTAGAAATATCTCATACTACGGTACTAAAAACATAACGCTTCTTTATGTAAGCTCTTAATACACCTCTGAAGACATAGTGATGTATATTATATTGCATTTTTGTCAATAGATCCTAAACAATTACACATTCGATCTTTAAACTAATCAAAACCCTAAAACTTTTATTTCTTTATTTACATTTTTTATGTGGTCTCTGACTTTTCCTTCCCCATTTTGCTAATCATTTATATGTTGATGTTTTCTATACAGCTGCTTTTCAACAGTGCAACCTTAAAAAAAGCACTATACTGTGAAATTTTACTTGACTTGATAGAACTTATGTCGGCCTTTTTCCTTCTGACCTGCTATGATTTAAATGTTTACAGCTATACCTTAGGAAGGTTCCTGTCGAACTGCTCATAAGGCAGAATTATTTGTACATGCAGAAGAAGCACTGAACGTTGTATTCGAATGACAAAGAGCAAGTTTATACAAGCTTGCAAACACAAGCTTACGATGGAGTTTTCAATTACATGTGCTGCTGTAACCAGAGGGTTTGTGTCTCGTCGGAGGGTTTGCCGGATGGATTATAGTGCGAGTATTAAATCATAAAAATGAAGCAATGCTGTTGCCCTCTTCACCTTATCAGTTCTCTCTAAAACATGCCTGCTTTAACTGGCACCCTGGAAACATTTTCACACACGCTTATTACGAGCATTGTAACTTTGAGGGAATGTGTGCCGCATGATAACGCGTTATTAGTGTTTATGCTGCAGTTTATTGTATGTGGCATGGGAATTACTTATAAAAAAGCAGGAGGAAGAGCAAATGGATGGAATCAAATAAACACACACACACACACACACACAGATGATTGTATTGCATGTCTGTGGTGTTAGTAAGTTTAACTTGACTTTTTACCCTAACCCAGGCTTCATTTGAAGGGAATGATATGGTCGTTAATGCATCTGGTGACCTGTGTTTCAGCAGGTGTTTGTGGGAAAAATGGAGAAGTGCATTTATTTCATGTCCAAAAGGTTGTTTTTGTAGAACAGCAGATGGGAGATAAGCTCTGCGCTGAGACAACATTAGCAATCAATCCCTTGTGATTTATTGCGTCTGATGCCGGGTCAGATTGTCGATCGAGATGTAGTTCTGCGCTTTTTTCACTCAACTCAGAAACCACTTTTGATGTCCTAATCACCAGAAAAATGGCCAAGTTATTCAGTTCCCAAAATTCTGTAATTAGAGGTGGAAAATCTCTGGAAGAACCCGTAATCTTTCCTAAAGATGAGATTATCATGGAGTCATCGCCACCTGACATCCGAGCAGAAATGCACCTAGTACTTGCCAACAGGGAAGAATATGGCATCGCTTAGTTCTGACTGAAGACAGTGTTGAGTGGAGGTTAATTGTCTGTCAGCGTATTTACAGAAGATCAAAGCAGCAACATCACCGCCATTCACTACAGGTCACAGAAGCATTTTTATCCACAGTGCATTTTCCCACGGTTTGGCAAATGCGTAGGTGATGATCAGCCTTTGTTTTGCACCAGCTTTATGTGATATTTTCCTGCTTATTTTTGGTCATTTTCTTTTTGTGGAGTTCAGACCATAGAATAGAAATCTGCTGTTATTTACTGTCCGGTAAGTGACCTGCTTTGACGTGCTTAAGATTTTGTTTTTAAAACTTAAGTATCATGTATACAAAATGGCGGTGACAATATTAGACAGGAGTAGAGAAAAAACATCAAAGAGTAAAGTAAAACGATTAGTGTTAAAAGGTAGAAACCAGGCAGAAAGAGGAACCAAGTGCAGTTAAATATTTAATTAACACAAAAGAAAGTACAACAAAATAAAAGAACATAGAAACAAGGGGCGAAAGTAATCCAAAACATAAATGAACCAAACCAAAGAAACAGCGACTGACAAATGACAACGGAAACACTCATATAGACACAACCAAACAGGAAACAATACACACTTGGGAACCAATGAACAAAAGAACTCCAACGGACTACACAGGAGACAGGGAGTGTCATAATAACTTAAAACTTCAAGTCCACGTCAGACAGGGGAAAACACAGACCGGATCGTGACAGTTATTAACATAACATTAATTTAGAAGAATAATATAGAATAATATTTACCTGTGGGGTTCTCTCTGGATTTGATCTGTTGTCATCGCTTATTATCAATATTATCAATATTTTTGACCGTCTATTTGTAATCCAGGCTCAAGTCACATATTATGAGCAACTCATTAAATTAGTCAGAACCAAAAATGAAAAAAGTTTCAAATTGTATTTATCAGATATGACATGCGGTGAAATGCTTTCCGCAGTTTGCAATGAAAAATATATTTTAAAATAGAAAGAAAATTATCAAAAGTGTCTAATTAAAGAAGTTATGATTAAAAGAATAGTAATATACTGTATATATTAAAAAATAGTAGGTGGCGTTTATATTTGTAATGATAAGATGGATTTTGGTAAGCAGTACTCATATTTTTATTTATAATGCAGAAATGTATGATTTTGAATACTTACATTTTAACATTTAATTTGTGGCCAAATTTGTTTCCCACAAAACACATGCCAGAAATGAACTTTCTTAACATTTATTTCAATCTTTGACATTTCCCTATATTTATATTCCTATATTTTTACAGAATGTTCTTTACGTTAGGTAGAATAAATACTTTATATGAAGAAAACAGTTTTTTGCATTAAAATCTACATTTTAAGAGAATTTTTTCTTGGCGATGTTGTAAATTTAGACTTTTTTTGGCTACGATTCTTGCCATTCAGGATCATAGACAAATCTCATCAGATATTTGAACCAACCAAGTATAACAAAGCAAGAGGAATGCAGCCATTCATATTAATACGTGAGAAATTTTGGAGGGCATATACTTTATAAAATACAACCAAAACAATAAAGTTCTCTCAAACTGCCCGCGCTGGCTGCTCACATCTCCAAAATCAAAAATTGAGTCCCAAAGGAATGAGCAACTCATACCGAAGAATACTGTATTCTGTTTGTTTCAATCCCTCTCTTTCATCTATAACATTTTATATTTGCTGGGTGTTTCTCATTAATCATGAATCCGTCTCCACTCGAGTGAACCCGATTGTGATCGCATAATTTCTTATGTCAAAAGCAACGGCTCCTTAGCAGCGAGTTTAATATGTTCAATCAAATATTCACTCCTGGAGCTGTGCTTTTATTAGAATTTCACTCTCTCGCAACTACAATGTTGTAAACTGTTCAGGCTGAAGATTATTGAATTACATCCCAATAACTCTTATAGTGGGTTTGGGTTTTTAGTGATCATGTAATCATGTTATGATTTATTTAGTGTATTTTCACAGGGGCATGCAAAATCCGTATGGGGTGCACAATGATGACATCACTTTCCTGTCTTCAGCCACCGACATCACGCTGGCGTGACATCACTTAAGTGGTTTTCGACCTGTGTGCAATCTCAATGGGTAGTCCCTATGCCAACCGTGTTGCCAGTCTAAGCAACATCTTAATGAGCGCCTTTTAATTACAGTCAGACAGACCCTACAGAGCCCCAGACACCTTCGGAAAAAATGTGCGAGCAGGGGAACGAATGAGAGCGCTCTCACTAATGAGGGTTTCATAATGGCTGGTTTAGGTAACCCCCCATCACATCTGCTGCCTGACAACCTGTCTTTGCCTTTTGATGGGTGTGTGCACATATTCGCTAGTTCAAAAGTTCTCGAAATGACCTCTAAACTGTGCATTTGCCATTATGCAAACACTTGATAGAGGTGGTTTTACCTAAACAGTTGACGAGGATCCATATCAAGCAAGAATTAGAGGTCAAACTAACACTTGAAATGGCGACCGGGGTCAAACCTCGACAGGGCTTTGGCACTCTCTGCTTTCCGTTCGAACCCCCGAATTGATTTGTTTGGGACCTTGGAGGGTGTAATAGGGTGAGGTGGAGCGAGTTGAGTGAATAAACTTGTCTGAAATTGAGCACAGTGACTGTAGAGCTTTTATATTATGTCAATTGGTATATCTATAGGGATGGGTCAAAAATATCTATATCCCCAACCTTGCTCTTGTAACTCCGTAACTCTTCTCCCTGTCGTCCCATCTTCATCCTATCTTTCGTTAGGCAGCCTCCCCTAAAGGCAAAGTCGACTTCTTCGTTGATCTGATACGTAGAAATTAGATTCTGGTTCTATACGGATTATGTGCGATCACACCTGCGTGTGTGTGCGGGCGCGCGGGCGGGATTCTGTGGCTTTTTTCTTGCCCCATCTGATTTAACGCTCATACCCTGACCTTCACTGCTCACAATCACTTCTTGAAAATCAATAGCACTGACACGGCAAAGAAAGCATCGCGACCGGACCGATGCTGTATGTGCGAGATGGAGAAACGCACCTTCAACTTTCTTAAACGTATAGTAAAAAGCAATTTCACCTCTGTTGGAAGAAAAGGTGCATTACGTTCTCCACCCTCTCCCTCCCTTCGCACGAGAAGAGATCTGTCAGGGCTTCGTGTCATTACGTCCAGGAGCCAGTTTTAAGCTGTCCGAGTACAATGTGGCCCGACAGCGCTGTTCTGAAGGTCTGAGACAGGCTGATGTGCCCGCATTGTTATGAAGGTCATTTAGCAGAGCCGCGGCCTGTCTCTGGTTAATGATGTCATAATGAGGGTCTGCGCGGGGCAATGGTTATCGAGTCAGAAAAAAGGCTTCTTCATTGGCCAAGTCGGCACCCGTGTGCTACTGAATAGACGGTCAGATTAAACTTAAGTGAGCAATTACGAATATAGTCTCCTTTTGTGGCAGATATATTTTATGATGTTCCCTTCTTTCTTATTCGCTGACTTTGTCTGTATTCCCTCTGTCTCCCACGAATATCATTTTTTCGCGATTCGGCTCTTCAGGGGTCCACGGCCGGTCATGCATGTCTTCTATAACAGCAACGCTCGTGTTGTCTCACATCAGTTAATGAGAATTTTGTACTCTCATAGTTTGAAGCGTGATTAAGCCATTATTCCATTGGGAACATCATCGCCACAAATCAATAACTCTGCTACCGTAAAGCTCTGAATCAATTGGACCATCTATTAAAACACTGTTACTCGTAAAATCGTTAAATACTCGCTCGTTTTGTTCCAATACTTTTCTGGTAATTCACACCAAGGTTGTCTTTCTATTTTCTGTTCACTATTGCGCACTGAATCGTGTTTTCCACCTTGTAGCGAACAGATGTGACTGCTTTATACATTAGAAGAATGATTATAGGACAGGAATACAGCTTCTTAGGGATGTAAATGAGCATGTCATTGATTGGTCAAACTTACTGAACACATTTAATCGTACTGAATGTGTACAGCCCTAGGCTTTAGCAGGGAGAGATGAAGGGTGTGCAATGAAAGGAGTGCAATGCTAAGCACATTTTTAATGGTGTGTACATAGCATAATCCTCTATTTAACACAGTTTAAATTATATTAATTGTAACTGTTGAAAATGCATTGTTTTGGTGCATGTTATAACGCTATAGTCGGACATACTCTAACACTTTTAAAGAACATTATAATTGAAATAAATTTTTGATGTAATTGATGTTTTGAACTGGAGGTGCATCTGATGATATCTGAAGAACCTCTTTTTCAATGTTCTCAAGGAGCACTTGAACCACTGTAACGTGACGTTTCAAACAGCATTTAAAAGCTTTGTGCATATGCACAGACATTATTTTATACCCACACAGACTTTTACGCAGTTGGGATCCTTTCGTTTCTTTTGGGAGTGATGGATTATTGAATACAACCTTCAGAATTGCGTAACTTCATGCTGTATCAAAGGCTGCTTCATATTGGATCCTGTGAAAAGTTTTCTAAAACTTAATTTAACAGACTTGTGGTTCATGACTAAGCTCTTGAATAGCAACTCGAGTCATGACTTTGCACTCGGTTTTAATCTCAAGCTCTTGTGGATGCTGTTTTGTTATGCAGTATCTTTCCGGTTTTACATAAGTGTTCATTTTTGATAAGTGTTTGACGCTCTCAAACCTTTAAAAGTGGCAATAGCACATTAAATGTCTGAAATATCTGTTTAAAATTATATCAACAATTAAAACGTACATAAATTGGAGCGAGTATCAAAAATGTGCTTTTTGTTCGAGGCAATATGTGCGTGTTATTAGCTGACAGATGCGAGCTAAAAGTAACTCTATTATTTATTCATTATTTACACACCCTCTTGTCTTTTCAAACCTGTATTCTTTCCACCACTGAGCACTAAAGAAGATATTTTGAAGAATGATGTTGACCGGGACCCATAGTGTCCATACAATTGAAGTAAATGGGTGCCGGCGCTGTTCGTTTAATAAGATTCTTGAAAATATCTTCTTTAGTGTTCTGATGAAGAAAGTCATTCAATACTGAGAATAGACAGCACAGCACACAATTGATGTGTAATGAAGGACACAAATGCAGTTGCACAAATGAAGCAGGAAAAACATACGATAGAAAAAGAAGAATGTTGGAGCAGGGGGTGAAACATAATCACTTTTCAACAACCAGACCACTTTCAGAGGATGAACATATTAATATTAATGTCTACATTCCTCTGATTCCAGACTCCATCAGAAAATGACCTCATTTGACCTGACAATTACTGCTTCACATACGTTCACATAGCCTTCAACGTCTCCACAGCTTTTCATATTTACAAAAAGTGGATTTGGGGGAAAAATATTTTATTTAGTACAATTTAACCCTGATCATCCTTTATGAAATGTCCATCTGACTTTTTAGCTCTTTGTAGCTCGTGGCTTATCACAGCTGTGAACGTAGATAGAAAGTTTTTTTTCTTAAAGGATATTTCAACCAAAAATGAAAATCCTCAAGTTGTTCCAAACCTGTATTAATTTCTTTGTTTGGTTGAACACGGAGAAATATATTTGGAAGAATGATTTGAACCAAACAGTTCTTGGTCCCCATTGACTACCGTAGTAGGAAAAATGACAATAGTCAAAAATGCCTCAGAACTGTTGCTGTCCTACATTCTTCAACATATCATCTTTTGTGTTCAAATGAACAAATTCAATTTACAAAGTAAATACTATGGTAGTGAATGGTGGCCCAAAACTGTTTGGTTATAAGCATTCTCCCTAATATCTTTATCTGTGTTCATCAGACCAAAGAAATGTAAACAGATTTGGAACAACTCGAGGTTGAGTAAATGATAACAGAATTTTAATTGTTAAACATAACCTACGATTTAAGCGTTTTAATATTTTAAACCCGATAAACTCTTAATTCAGACTAACTGCCTCTGGCTATACATCTCCACAGGGGAATCAGGCAAGTTACCAACTCCTGGACCGCCAAGTACTGTCGAACGTCCATAATCGCATATATATCCAAGAAACGTTTGAGCAGATTTATGCATTCAATTTGAACTTCCTAAATGGAGAATTCTAGGTCCCACCAAAGTGTTTTCCTCTGGGCCGAGTGTTTGACTTTATCCTCTGCTTTATCTGTTGCTTAGAGCTCTGAAAGACAGCATCAGGGAATGATATGCGGCTGAGAGGAGAGATGCGCAAGCATCAATCCCTAAAGTAATTATCTCGGCTCCTCCTCATTCCAAAAGGCTAAATATAAGTGAAGTTTTTACCTCCCAACGGCTGCCATGTTGCCTTTGATAAACGGCCCGACTGTAAAATTCATGCCGTCTTCGGCTGTGAAAGCGAGTATGTGTGCTTCAGTGTATTCCGCATTCACACTCATTCGGTCATTCTTTTTTTGAGTATAAATTTTCTAGTGCACTGTGCCGTACGCACACACCAAAGCAGATACAGATAGGCGGGCGAGTGTGGTTGTGGTAGATTGGAATTGTCAGAGGTGTCACATTAAATGTGCTATTATTAAGTCCAGGCTGAATTTTATGGCCTCGCAGGGTCGTAAATTGGCTGGTCAACCTCTTAAATAACGTATCCATCGAGCGATGTGTCTTAGCCGTCCTTACTTTTCTCTGCTTTACTCTCTATTCCTCGCTTATATCTCCGCCCCCCTTTCACCTCGTACCTGTAGAAGAGGTTGATCTTCACTCAGTGGCCCTGGTTAAAATGGATGGCGTAAGTGTGACTGAGGACAATAGGGCGAGGGACGTTGGAAACAGGTTATGGGGGCATTGTGGGTAACTCGCCCTCCTCGCAGTTTTCTATCAAGAGCATAACCTTCATGATGGAACAATAAGGTCTGTTTCAGTATGCAATCACATGGAGCGTATGAAAAGCTTTAAGTACAGTTTCAAGGTTAGGATGTCTACAAAATCACAGTCATTTTTGTTCGTGTGGGACTCAAGTGTTGACATTTTTTTTATGCGTTTTCTTTCACTTTTATCTACAGGTCAAAGATGCAATCTTAAGAGTTTTAAAGATGAGATGTCTTTATGGCTCAATAATGTCTGATTTGAATTGACCTCGCCCTGGTTCGTCCATCAGCTCTTGATCAGATCTATTGATGATGCCTAATGAAAACACGCTTGGGGTGTATGTGTTAAGCAGATAAGCAAAGACTGACAGGACCATTGACAACAGATAGATCAATGACATCGATCAACTAAATGAAGTTCTCAAGCTCTCAAAGGAGAGATAAAGACTTTGTCTAACAAATTAACAGAAGAACTTAGGTGATAACCCCATCATTAAATATAAGCACACTGCTCTCTCTCGAGAGAATCAGCAGCCATTGCTTTGCATTGAGAACTCAATTCAAGTTTGGCCGAATGAAGTTATTCATGAGGCATCGACAAGAAGGGAATCAGTGGTATTGACCACAGGGCAGACGGATAGGCTTAAGCAGGCTGTCCAGAACTGCACTTCACTGTGAGTGAGAAAGAATTCTGATTATAGTTAGAACCAAAAAAGACGGAATATTACTTATTGTTGGAAATTTTAGGACATGTTTTATTCTATTATAAAAGTGAAGGGACATTTTTTTATCATTTATTCACTATTACATCTTTCTAAGTCTGCATGACTTCTACAAAGCCCAAATGAAGTTATTTTGAAAAATGTTGCTAACCAAACAACACTTGACCCCATTAACCTCCATTGTGTGGAGATCATACCACATTTCTTATAATATCTTCTTTTGTGGTCCTCAGAAGTAAAAAAATCATATACAGGTTTTAAATGACGTAACTGTGAAAAAATTTTCACAGATATCCGTTAAAAAACACTTGCGTTGAAGATTACGTAAACATATTTTATTACAGTGACTTTTACTGTAACATCATAAAACTGAGATCCTCTGTTTGAATGAATGAGAGGCACGATGGAGAATTATATAAATTCTAGATGCATTTCGACTTTCATATATGCACAGTACATATTTTTGTGAAATTTATCTTTATATAATTTCCATCCTTCTGTGCATTTTTTTTTAATAAAGTATAGTGATAAAGTATAATCTCTTCTTTTGACAAATTAGATCATTAGGAGCTGGAATAAGGAAATAAGATCTTCTAGAGGAAAATACATGTCATTCTCCAGAAAATGAAGAGATGTTCTCTATTTTCCAGATGGCTACGGAAGTTTTGGAGAATCTTTTGGAAGAGGATGATGAAGTTGTGCAGGTGAGTGTTTTGTGTTTTATCATTTATAATACGTGTTATTAATCACTTTAGCCAGTCGTCAAAATGGCTTTGTTCTGATGAACACATATTTGGTAGAATGTTTGAAACCAAACAGTTCTTGGCGACCATTGACTACAATACTAGGTAAAAGGACAATTGTAGTCAAAAGTGCCCAAGAACATTTTACTTTCCTACATTCTTCAAAATATCTTCTTTTTTTTTCAACAAAACAAAGCAATTTTTCATAACATAACATGACAAGATACATAAGTTATGCTGTTATAAGAGAAAGTGAAGGGCTAATATTTGACATGCTGTATACAAGGGTGTTTGTTTCCTGTTCTTGTGCTGTGCTTGTTATCAGGCCCATCAAACAGACTTCACCTTGTAGGAAGTTTGACAAAAGTGTTTGATTCTCACCGTCTCTTACTGCTGGATAAATAATTGATGGCTTAATATCCTGCTGAAACGGGAGCTTGTTTGCATGAACGTGCTTTGGTCTTCCGTTTAGATTATCAGTCGTCAACATTATGAAGACAAAGCCGGGGCTGCTACACCCGAGACAGAGAAAATTTCAGAGTTTACCCAGCAGGCTCAGAAAATACATACATATATGGACATAAAGCAAATCTTTCTCCCAGATTCCAGTTCCACATGTATTATGGTTTGCTTTGATGCCCCACAATACATCAAAAAGCATTATTAAACAAAGAAAGGCATTCTGATCTTCTCCTCGGAGCTGATTAAAAAAAACCTCATACAAACAGCATGCTGACAGAAAATGCATAATTAATGAGCAAAACTGCAAGCAATGAATTATTAATCAAATGAATATGAAATTTATAGAAAAGTAACTGCTGGTCAGAGGATGTGAGGTTTACACTTATCCAGGTAAGCAGATCTGATAAAAGCACACAGTGATAAAAAAAGACAAAAGACTTGCGCTTAAGTGTGTTCAAGTGTCATGTACAGTAGGTGTGACTAGTTGATATGGAAAAAGATACATTTCTGTCAATCTTTAAAATGTGTTCTCTCTATAGCAACAGGAAGATCCTGATCAAATGTCAAATTACAAAACTTTTTTTTACTTGAAATAATTTTTTATCATTGATCATGATCAAAGCACATGAATATCACGTTTTCACATGTGGTTCCATGGGTTTCATGGATATGCACATTTTTTTGCGATGAAAGGTTTCTTTCCATGTTAATCAAAGGTTTAATCCTAACCAGCTGATAGCTCCGCCCACACAACAATCTTATTCGATGTAAATTCTGCACCTCATGAACATTGATCGCCAAACATGGATAAGGGCAGGCTATACGTTTGATTACATAAATTTAAAATTCTGAAATTATAACATAGCATCTGTTATGGCATCAATGAAGTCATGAAAACAGGATACATCGCTCTATGTGCGTGGACAGAGAAAAACTGTTCTGATTGGCTGTGTTTTGTTATTGATTGCCGTTTCCCGCCCGTTTTTCTGTCGGTATTGACAAACAAATTGCTTATCGCAGGAATCTCATCGCATTGTGTTTGTTTTGGATGTCATTTTAACTACTGCAAAAAGTCCGATTTCCTTGCTTCCATTAAGAAAAGACACGCTTGTTTCTATTTAAGCACACATCATCATCAGATTATGCATGAATTACATGGATTTTTTGGATCTGCAGAAGAGAAAGTCATACAAATTTGAAATGACAAAAGAATTTGAAAATGATCTGTACCTTTAGTAATATCATTTTTATATTACGCAAATATATTATAAAACGCACAATAAGACCAAGATCTTAACTCTGCCAAACACATATAGAATAGAAATGACATCTCATGAGGGTCTTAAAAGAAACCCTCTATAGGCTTCACGGGTCTAGTAAGTGTACCGTTTGGAGGACAGAGTCCCCAGCCCTCTCTCGCATTTCGTTTCCATTTCCACTCTCAAACAGTCGAGACTGAAGTCTACCAGTCCACTCCCCCACACAAACATACACATACACACACACCACCTACACAAAGTGTCTCTCTAATAGATATCTGACAGATTGAGAGCACTTACAGAGCGTTCTGAACATTCTGCTCAGAATCAGAGAGTGTGAAAGAGAGAGCGAGACAGTGAGAAAGGTTTGAACTCTCTGTGGTGTGTTATTGAGACATCAGAGGAGGGTATAAAGACTAACACCAGGTGATAAAATGAAGTGCACTTCAGCACAGCACAACAAAAACCAGCGCACACGCTCGTCCCTGCAGCCCATTTGCACATGATTTCTCTTTATTCAGTTTTCTTAGGGAGCAGAGAAAGCTTCATGGTTCTTTGTGTCCTGTTGTCTGCCCCAAATTTAGAATGGAGTCAAACATTCATATTTCTGACACAGGAGGTTCATTTTGGTTTGTTTTGCTAACCTGGGTGACTGACTCGTCATGTTTTTTTGAACATGTTTATAATATGTTGTTTTTATGTACTTGCAGTTTCAGAGATGTGCAGCGTGTTAAAACCTCTCTCTTCTTATTTCAGGTGTGGTACCTGTTGGGGTGGCTGTTTTATTTGCAACTAGACAAACAGGACTTGACAAACAGCTCTACGAATTTCAAAAAATCTGCCCTCACGCACCTCACCAAGGCCAAAAAGGTACACAAACACATGCACTGTTCTTTTCGAAATGATACGAGCGTTTTATGTTGTCTTCTATCTTGGCTCGCTTTTCATTCTCCCCCACACACTCACACACACATTTTCTACCTGGCTACTTCCACTCCTCCCTCGGCCCCTTCTCATTTTTTTCATCTGTCATGGTTGTCTCAGCATGCCGTCAGCTCTTTTTCCACTGTGAAATTTCTCGAGCTCTGCTGGTGTCCGAGCGCTATAGAAATGGAAAATGAAAGTCGAAGTTTGAAAGAAAATGAGAAAGGGAGGCAGAAGCGGGGAGGGGTAGTTATGACAATACAGATAACACTTTTTTTCCACCACCCTTGTCATTTTCTTCCTGTTCCCACGCATTTTTTTCATCTCTCCCTCTGAGCCTTTGCTGTTAGTGGACTTTGGTTCTCTATGAAGAAAACTCCGGCCACTGTGTGCAGTCGCTTCTGTTCCGTAACCATAGGTTTTCTATATGTGGCTCTTTTTTTTTTTGATATATTGTGGTCTGTTTTTCATTTCCTTCTGCTGCATACATCTCTTTTCTTTCTGGAGAGTAGGACATGTCTGCCTAAGTGTATCTTTGAAGTGGTCATGTAAAGGAATTCAAGCAATTATGCCACACAACACAAAAAATGCAGTTTGAACACAATATTTCACAAATCAAAATGTTATTGCCTTTCTAAAAACCATGTTTAGCAAATTTAGCTTATTTTACTTGATTTAATTTTGTGGAGATGCAAGACAGTCAAAATTCACATTTTGGCACTGGAAAAAGATCAACAAGTTATGTGGGTTTAAATTGATATAAGGGTCAGTGAATTACTACCATATTTGCATATTTGGTTGAATTGCTTCTTTTTATAGTATAATGACACAATTTCGACCTATTGTACAAAGTAAAGATTTCACACGATCAACCAAAAATATATATCACGTGATTTATGCACAACTCGTGAGTGAAGGACGGTAAAATGATGCTGCATCCGAGAGCCAGAAGGCACTATAGTGCAGAATCTCAAAATACGCAATGCAGAAGAAGACCATAATACACCTAGTTATAGGAAATGCCTAAGGACATGTTTTTATCACTGTTCCTCAAGCATCCTCAGGTATTTTCATGATACTAAAGCGTATTTATAATGATCCTGTTTGATGGGTGTAAATACACGTTATAAACGACTCAAATCCCTATTGCTTTTAGATCGAGGAGCATTTCCTACTGATCCCAGAGCCGTGTTCGTGAACAAGCTATGCATAAATAAAATAATCTATGCCTTGCATAATCGCAGCCAGAACGATTTCAGAAGGATTTAGATGTAACCGCGATTAATCGTGCACATGTCGGGTTTTGTACAATACAAATTTCTCCACCGATACTGATTATTCAGAGTGAAATCAAAGTCCGTTTAGGCAAGTCGTGCCACTCGGCAGTCATCTTTGCAATGCACCTCCGGGCAGTTATTAAGTACAAGACGTGAATGGGAATACTGATTTTTCTACAATCGGCGGCTAATTATGTAGAAGAATTAAAAAAAACTCTGACCCTGATACAGAAGTGTTCTTGACAGCATGTAACTTAAGAGCTGACCCTGAATATGTAATAAAGTGAAGGAATGGTTGTCCTATATATAAAGAATGACAGCAGAAGTTACACATTAATTTATGTATACTATATACATATGTAGTCCTTGTAGTTCTTCAGTATGTTCAATATTTTTATATTTGAACAAGATTTCGCACACATGTTGTATATTTGTAAGCCCACCCATTCACAGGTTCATTTAACATAACTGACTTTTTCTTTCAGAATCCACAAGTTTGCATCGCCAGACACATATACTTGAATGACTTTCAACAGTCTTTTCAACTGTTTTAAAGTAGTCATTGTTTGTGCTTCGATATAAATCTTGCATAAAGAAATTTGAGCGCAGAAGCTAAATTTGAACAGGACCTCTAAATATGTAAATAAGTCCCAAGAAGTCAAGCTCATGGCTTTGAATCAGAGTCGTGAATATTGAATTACTTATGCCAACGTCTCAATTATTCATCTGGTCTTTAATCAGCGGGCCATATTGGCCGCGCTTTTGTTAGCCGTGTCATTAATACGGCTGTAATAAAGCAAACAGTAATTATTTATTTATTAGCTTTTTAGAAGGTCATCTCTCTGCACTATTCAATATACAGCCAGTTATAATAGATTTAGACTAATGCAGCTAGTATACCGCTCCATATTAAAGATGTTAACCTTTCATCTTTTCAAAATGAAATTCTCCAAACTATTGATTAGAATTGGTGACCTTGTACATTTCTTGACCTGAGGGTAAAAATTAAAATCATTTCTCTCATCTCTTTTAGACTGTAAAAACACGTGTCCTTTGTTTTCTCATATGGCTAGTTTAGTTTCATTACTTCACTGTCATTAAAAGGAAATGCTTTAAAATAATCTAAGCTGTGGACACTTTTAAAGAGATATTACCTTGTTAGCTGTTGCCCGAAGGTTTCTGTATAGTATTTCAATCCCTTTTCAATTTCATGCAGTAGCTTTAGTGGTTATATTTGCAATTTGTTGTCAAATTGACGGCTCCTGAGCTAATCTCTTGATTACAGCGTCCATGTTTTTTTCTATATCAATTGATTTCCCCTGCTTCTCTGATTTAAATTAGCTGGTGGCTACTCCCCTCGCTAGCGATTTGTTTTTCCTCGCTCATATTGCTATTTTCCACCTTCGTTCCATCCGTCTCTCGCTTCTTTACTCGCTGCTCATTTCACCGTCACACTTGGTGACTTCAGGCAGAGTTCACATTCCACTTTAGCCGCTATTCACCATTGATTTTCTGCCTCTGCTCGATGTCCAGCTCTTTACACGTCCAGCCCAGCAGCGCCCACCTCTCCTCCCCTGCCATACCTCACTGCCTCTCTTCTTATACTCTTTTTTGCCTCTGTTTTTCAGGTACCTCCCTTCTCCGACACGGTTTTTACCTATATTTCTCAGTTTTTTTATTTTTCTATTTTTCTTTTTATTTATACTCGACCTCTTTTCCACAGTGTTCTGTGTTCATTCTTTAAGGGACAGTTCACCCAAAAATTAAAATGCTGTATTAATTTACTCAACCTCCATGTGTGTTCAGACAAAACGCAACTTGCGCAAATGAATCGAGCTATTCGCGCATAGTTGGACGCTTGAACATTTTGAGTTTACTCTCTTCTTTCGCGCATCAAATTCGCTTCATTCGCGCGTCAAATTCACTTCACTACAGACGCGAATTCGTGTCATGGGAGGGGCTTCTGCCAGGCGGCTCCAGTCTCATATATATATTTCTCAAATTGTGTAAAAATCGTTTTTGACAACTTGCCAGATTTTCCGACCTCCTCACTCACTTTCTTCCAAGCAAGATCCTTTCTATTTCAGTTTTGATAAAGTACAGCTCCAGGTATCCACATAAAGCAATAATGATTTTGTCTTCCATTGTTGTTTAGGATTTCTGCCTTCTGCTCGCAACATCATAATCACCTCACTACTAGAGCAAGCTCCTGATTGGTTAACGCGTCCCTAATTTTCGGTAAAGTTCGTATTTTTTTAACTCTTCGCGTCATTCGCGCCGCAAGTAGGTCAATCGCGTCTTTGCATTGACTTAGCATTTAAATCACTCTCGCTTAACGCGCCATTTGCATTTGGTCTGAACACACAGTCATGTTTTTCCAAACCGGTATAGAATTCTTTGTTCCCTTGATCACAAACAAAGATATTTTTAAGACAGTAGGAAACCAAACTATTCTGGATCACCATTAACTACCATAGTAATTCTCTACTATAAAAGTCATTAGTGCCCCTGAACTGTTTGGTTGAAAACATTCTTCCAAATATGTGTTCATCAGAACAAGGAAAATTATACAGGGTTGGAGCAACTTGAGTGTGTGTAAATGATCACTGAACTTTCATTTTTAGGTGCACTGTCCCTTTAAGTGTGACATATTTCTTTCTCTATTCACAGTTTGCCTCTCTTTCATGCTTCGGTTACATCAAGTCTTTCTTTCAGTCTGCATCTTTCAGTATGTCTCACTTTTAATGCCTCAGTGCCTTTGTCCAGTATTGATTTGGACTGTTTCGATCGCGTCTAATGGCACATTTTCAGTCATTAATAATCTTACATAAAACAATTTGTCAGGCTTATATTGGGGAATTGTACTATATGTGTTTGCTGCCCCTTGGTTTCTAAACAGACTCAAGTTTCTTATCAGTGCTCAAGAGGAAATAATGGGAAGACAAATTCAGGAGGACATTTCATCGGCTTCCATTGCATCTGGGAATATAGATTGTGATTGTCACAATGTTACTGCAGTGTAACATTGTGTCTTCATGTTCAGTCAAGGGTGCAAAATTACCAGCTTCGAGTGTTTGTTCTGTAGTACATGACAGCTCTTAAGATCCCCTGTAGCAAGAGCTATCAAAAAAGCATTTGCTTACACGCGCCGTGTGTGTGACCTTGAGGATATAATGTACATGGAGTCGTGTATGGCAGCGAGAAATAGACTCTGACCCTTTTTTCACAAACCAATCAAATACATTATGCTTTTGGTCTGCGGTGCTTTTAATGTATCCGAAGGT
This sequence comes from Triplophysa dalaica, assembly GCF_015846415.1. Lineage (NCBI taxonomy): Eukaryota > Metazoa > Chordata > Actinopteri > Cypriniformes > Nemacheilidae > Triplophysa > Triplophysa dalaica. The sequence continues at coordinate 5,959,724 of NC_079553.1, forward strand.
TTCTTTGAAAAGATGTTTGTGTGTGTTTTAACATGCATATATGAAGCATGCATCTATATGGAAATTAGATTTTGAGCATTTTGTTTGTGAGTGTTTACATACACACAGGACACAAAAAGACAGTAGGCAATATTAATTATTTTGTCAATGTTTGGAAGTCGTAAGCTCTAATGCCTGTTCTTAAGCGCTCTCACATTGTTCACATGTGTAACACCACATGGATCTAAAGCCATTGCCAGAAATCTCCAATAAACAGGACACATTCACTGCACCATCTTTATAACTTGGATAGCTCTAGGGTTGTTTGGCATTGTGGGGAAAAGCTCAAGGCTAACAATAACCAGAATGTTGCTTTTTCAATCCCTGAGATTCTATCACCAATTGAACCAAAATGTTAAAAGTCTTATCGACATCTTCTAAATCTCAATTTAATATCATGGGTTTATTGTTACATACCATGGTTTGTTTGGAGTTATTTTGTATCACTGTGTTCATCCGAACATATTATGTCTGCAAAATAGTGGTGTAACGGTTCTCGATAACAAATTGAACTTGACCTTTCTCCACCAACAGTTGGGCACGCGCATAGACCGTGGCTTATCTTAAATATGACGACGCATTTAAAATCTGATTTGTTAAAAGTTATAATGAGTTAAACAGACTGACAAAGTTCAGCTAATATATGTTTTTCGATAGATACACAATAAATCCTCCCAAAAAATCAAATGACTTTTTAAACACATTTCAATACGATTGACGTATGCTATAATGTGACTGGTCATTTATGCTGTCATCAGCCAGGGATTGTGAACGCGCGAGTGCAAGTGAGACCTGAACAGCACATGTTGCTGTTTAAACTAAACTCATTCAAGCCTTTCCAATTTAAGTGCAAGATGTACACAAGAAAACTCGTTTGCGCGCTGTGAGAAGATCCTTAGCGCGCACAAGGAAGGTTGAGTCTCAGACATGGTGCAAATATTTTTGCTTAAAGAGTACATAACATGAGATTATGAAAGTGACATTTAATGCAGTGTTTAATGTTGCCGTGTTTGAAAGTAAGCCTTTTGCCAAGTTGTAAATTTGAAGGTGAATGAATAGCAAAGTTTTTGGCTTGGAAAAAAGGGAGTCGACTCTGAATCACGCAAACCCTATCACTCGAAATCACTCGTCCCTAGTCCGATTCATAAAAAAACGACGTGGATTTACATCACTACATATAGATGTACTCTTATGTACTCTTTAAACAGATTTTTCACACACAAAGTAGTAAGCAAACGGACGAAAACAGTTGAAAAACAACACGTGTACTGTATCAGTGTGCTTGATCTGTTGCATTCCTCTTAAAGCGTTAAAAGAGAAAAGTCACAGAAATCACTCACTGCTTGTGGCTTAATAGCTTCTATAACTTCAATTATTCATCTTTATTTAATTTGTACATATGCAATGTTATATTATATTGTATTTCTTTAATCCATTTCTATACCTTAAAAGGTATATATACTATGTTATTTTATTTTCTGCTTTGCTCTGTTGTTTTATGGTGCTGTTACTTGTAGCTTGATTATTTGTTCGTATTTTTTATTTGGCAGTAGTCCCTTTTCCCTGAACATAGCACATGGCGAACCGAAACCACGACCCTAAAACCGCGAGTAATGGGAACCGTTACACCCCTGCTGCAAAACCATGTTAGTTCTGTTAGTACAATGTCCAACGCTCTTGTCATTGTAAACTTTTTTGTTAGACAGCTAGTCAATAACACATCTGGTGAACGACTATTTTCAAGTTTCATTCTCTTGTTTGTTTGCATGCTTATTAACAGCTTGAAGCATTTTACACATTTTCGTCTGCTGACTCGATTCAAGAGCAGATTTAAGAACTCTCTAAAACCACTTGGTTTTGTCAGACACCTTTTATCAGCGTTTACAAAGCAGGTGGACTCTTAACCACCGGCAAGTAAATATTTTATTCGCCGAATTCACAGTGTCACAGAAGAACAAATGGCTTTTTCGTTTATAATCCTGCATTGATCACTTTCTCTCTTTTTACCATAGCAGCAGCAAGCGTTTGTTGTCCCTGTGCTCTTAGAAAAAACACTTATTGTGGAAATGAGCCCACTCGTGGGATTGGACATCCAGAGCCTTTTCATGCACTGCTATAATACACAATTATGTTTGAAAAGCCGAAAGCTTTGAAGGTGAGGGTGTATGTGTGAAGAAACAGGGAAGTGACAGTATATGACAATGTAAAATGTATGACCTATTAGACTGATTCTGAAATAAAATTCATTTGTGAATTGAACCGCAGTGGACATGCTATTTTGCTAGTTTTACACATCAAGCCGTTCTGTTGTGCCGCTGTACAGCACTGGTACATTTATGGAAGGGGTATGTGTGTGTGTTCGGATATAAATGACTATCTGTCAGCTGGACAGTAAGGTCAGTTGTGGATCAGAAGTCGGTCCAACCCAGCAGTTCATCAGAGGAAAGAAGAACAGAATGGGAGTGAGGTATACGGGCCAGAACAGGGTGATTTAGGGACAGTGGGAGGAGTCCTTGATGGTAATCTGAATGATGAAAGCAAGCAGACAGCGAAGGAAGGACGGACACAGGCTTAATCCCATTCATTACTTTCAAAACACACACACACTGAGCCCAGTCCTTGTTTACCTGCTTTACTCTTGGAGCAAAATTCTTCCTTGATTTATCTCATGAAACTTTGCCGTGAGGGGAATCCAGGGACATTATTACTTGGACAAATTGTATAAAATGAAGTGAATAATGTTGAAAAAGGTATTTTTATGGTTTGGGTTAGTTTTTGGTTGTTATAAGGAGCTTTGTTTAATAAAGTTTTTTTTACATAAAGGCCCAGTGTATGAACTTTAGCGTCGTCTAGTGGTGAGTTTGAGAATTGCAACCAACGGCTCACTCCACCCCTCTCTTTTGAAGCGCTACGGTGGCTGACACAGGACAAATATGTTGATTCGCTTTGCCGAAGAAGATGACGTATTTACGGAAAGCACTCTGTAGAGCAGTTTGTCCATTTAGGGCTACTGTAGGAACAACATGGTGACATAAAAACATAACGCTTAGTATTTTTGACAGGTATTAATACACCTCTGAAGACATAGTAATGTATATTATATTGCATTTCTGTCAAGAGATCTTCCAAAAAATGACACATTGGACTTTTAAATACAGGTTCAGTATAGGAACAATAGAAGTCAATGGAAAGTCAACGTGTGTGTGTGTGTGTTTGTGTGTTTGCTTTGGCTTCCATTGCACAGCCGTCTGTGAAATATATTTTTGTGTCCATTCCCAGACAAGTTAGATGGCCATCGCAGCAGATCTCAGACTCTCTTCTGCTTTTTTCACACTTACACACACCATCACCGACTCCAACCAATTTCCTTCAACACAGACAACTCGACCAAACAGTGATCCTTTGCAAAGCTGCCATTTCAAAACGTACAAGTACACCAGTGAGTAGAAAGTGGAAAACCGGGATAATGAGGGATTGTTTGCAGAAAGCAGAGAGATCAGTTCAGCAGCTGGTTTCTCCAGACAAAACGTCCGAGGTGAAAAACGATTTTTGCGAGGTCATTAGAGAAAGTGAAGATGAGACCATTGAGAAGATGTGGAAAGGGGTGGGTGGAGGGTAAACACTATATTTGTGAGTGTATCAGTGGCTATTAGAGTGTAAGGTCTTATTGGGCCTGGAGATCAGATCTCAGTTTACAGGGTGTAAAACTCCAGATGGTGACTGTTGCTGAGATGACACATTAGATGAAGCGCCGTCCTCAGAATTAATTCAATAAACAAATCTCTCAGTTGTGAATCCAGATTGCAGAAAGCGAAGCCGAAACTGTGGCACAATTATTTGTCTGGTTCATTGATTTATTTAAGGCAGGGTGGGTGGAGTGTCGTTCTCTGAGGAGAATCAACTCTCATTAGATTTCACACATCAACTCAAATCAGTCCCAAAGGATTGTTTAGGAAATAATACAAATAAATGAGCTTTTCCTTTTTTAACAAGTCTTAAACATTTTTTATATATTAAAGTATGATCAGAAATTTGTAGCTTGATTGTCACACTTAAACATTGTTTGATAATAGTAATGTTTCCATCCGAAGTTATGAATTTAAAGTACGTGGCCCAGTGGTTAAAACATTACGCTTACAACGCAAAGGTTGTGAGTTCGATCCCAGGGGATTGCACATAGTCAGAAACAAAATGTAAAGTACAAAGGAACGAAAGTCGGTTTAGATAAAAGCGTCTGCCAAATGCATAAGTGGAAATAAATTATTTATTAAGCACTGTTTCCTCCCAGTGGATCCCTTCTGAAAGAAAACCCAATAGAAACCCAGTAGAAGCCATTACAGAAAATCTAAAGGTTTCCATTATAAATACGATTATGAACCATAATAGCTTTTTCAATTAAAAAATTCTTTGTGTGTGTGTGTGTGTGTGTTTTGGGCCTGTTTCCAACCAGATGAATCTGACCAGTAACACCCCACGAATAGAATCCATCACATACTAGTAGACACCATTATATTTTCCATTAAAATCAATACAATTCCCATTATAACCATTAAATCAATTACATTTTGAATGAAAAAAAGTTTCTGCAATAGGAGAACTATGGGTTGCCTTTTTATAAATAATATAATATGTAAATAATAATAGATTACGAAATACATGAATTGCAGCTTTCAGAGGATGATGCCTGGTCTTTGGACTCACACTGGTGTTATGGACTTCGGCTGAAGCATTTCAGAACATCATTACAGATGCTGTGCAATGAAATCAGACAGCTGGTTAGTACAGGTTTACAGTCACATGACCATTTTTGATGCACATCAAGGAATTTATTTAGACTGATCTCACGAGAATTGATAACCATTTTACTGAGCTTATCCGTATGAATTCGTACATTGTGAAAGCAATACCGAAGCCTCACTGCTAAACCTTGCACAATGTCACAGCATTTGGAGCTTAATAAATTTGCAACTTTTAAATTTCTACCTTGTTAGACAAGTAATGAGTGTAATATGCTAAATGGACTTAAGCATACAACACTATTAAATGCACTTTCTTTTAAAAATCAAATCATTTTTAATAACAGTGTTCTGCTCTCGCTCTCCTCCCCCACCACTCAAGCAATCACATATTCTGCTCATTTCTTACGTGACTAAGTAACAACTAATGAATATATCCACCGAAATAACATTTAACATGTATTTATTTATTGTATTTAGCACTTTTGAAAAGACGTTGTTGGTTGATTAAGAAAGTACGAGTGTGCGTTTGTGTTTTTGTGTCCTCTCAAGCAGACGTGCTGCATTACCTGCAAATGTTTTTCTTTCGGCATAGATTGGGCTATTAATTCGAATGCCGAACGAGCTTTATGGTTTATGATGAGCTTTCTAAGGTAGCAATCAACTTCAGTTATGTGTTAAAGACTAAATAAGACGCCATTTAAAAGCCATTTGAATGTTTCAGTCCAGCGCCTGCGGACATGCACGAGTTTAATGTCTAAGCGTTGCTTTATCATCACAATTAACCTTGATACCCGCCAGCGAAAGGCCTTGGGAACGTGAGCGCACACATCGACGTTGTTTTAAACTGTCCTCATGGGTCTAACTAAACCTGTATGGTCAACGGTTATAATGTGTGTGTGTTTGTGTGAAGGTCGGGTCTGTTGAGCAGGTAAGAGTTTCAGACTCTCCTGAGGTCCTATGATCGGTCCGTAAATGAGATCCCATGAGGCCCCGTAGAGCCCAGTCGCCGCTCGCTGTTGCCTAGCGACCGTTCCCACGGCTCTGAGGGTGATATACGGGAGCAGCCGGCTGCCCGCTCACAGTATGTGTGTGTGAGATGACCTGGTTAGTCTGTGAGTGTGAAGGACTTTGCGCTTTCCTTCCTGAGGGAGTTAAATAAGGTTTGACGGTGCTAAAACTCATTAAATAGAAAAAGAAAGGAGAGGAAAGAATGGCGGAGGAGAGGTTGATAAGTTGTAGGGTCACTTTCTGCGGCTTTTTAAATGACTGCTCTTTCATGTATTAATAAGAAATGGGCTCTCTTAATTAAAGTCTGCTTGTTAGAGTAGACAGAACCTCTATGTGTGTATGATTACAGTTCACCGAAGGGAGCTTTCTACTCAAAAACCAACGCTAATACCGTAAGGAATGACCTTTAAAAAAAATAGCAACCATTAGTCATTTTCACTTGATGTTTTAGAAAAGTTGAGCCAGTTCGTGAGCTCTCATTGGTATTGGTATTTGCTTCATAATGCTGTATCTTGACTGCAAATAGGCAGTGTGACGTGACAAAACAAGATTGCTTGCGGCGTATATACTGTAGCCATGTTGATATGTTTGACACATATGTATTCATTTATCCCACTCACTCCAGTGAACTGTAATCATGCTGTCTACCCTATATCATTTATATATGTTGGATAACTATAGGTTTATAGATTATATAACTGTACTTTTTGTAGTAAACTATCTAGAGCCATGGCAAAAAAACTGTTTTAGTTTCTCTTAAATTACTGTCTGTAGGTATTTATGTAAAATGATCGTTTTTGTTTCATTCTGTCAACTTGTGACAACATTTCTCCCAAAATCTTCTTTTGCATTAATTTGCTTAAAATTGAATCCGGAGTAACTGGTCAAAATAAACAAAACAAACAAGTTCATAGTCATGTTTAAAAAACACAATAATAATGTTTGACATGTATTTTAGGATCTATAGGATCTAAGATCTATAGGATCTTTAGGATTTATGTTGAAATTCAACACACATTGGACCGGAATTGCCACAATACATACAGAAACGCTGATTAAAGGCAAAACTGATGTGCTCTCTACACGATTTATATACAGTACTTATATACAGCATGATAACTAAAGGTTTGTGTAAATATATACACTACAAGTGTACACTAGTTCAGGGTCACTTGACCTTTTGATCTAAAGACACGTTTTTTCGACTTGCATTTAATTGTTCAGACATATTGTTTTTCTAAATTAATGACTTATAATCAAGTTAAAAAGCCGCATATATAAGCCTAGCATAGATTGGAACTTCTTCAATACTCAGTGAGAGACTTCAAGAAGCTGTCTAATAAAATGCCAAGAGAACATTTCCGCAAATTCTAAGTAAATGGTGACCGCAATAAAAAATCTTTCTTTTCGACTAAAGAAACGAATACATAAACATCTTGGATGACATGGGAGTGAGTAAATTATCATGAACATTTATTTTGAAAGTGAACTACTCCTTTATATTTGTCCTTTATTTTGAGAGTAGAGTGGAGAGAGACAGGAAGTGATGGGGGAGAGGGCAGCAGGGCCGGGAAAGGACCACGAGCCGGGACTCCAACTCCGGTTGCATGCACTACGTTCTGTCCACTCAATAGATGCTACAATTTAACATGGCTTTGATGTATTTGGAAATGACAACATAATTCCCCTAGTTACATTATAGTTAAGTATTATTCTTAAATGTAGAATACAAATATTCTGGATTAAGTGAGTGACCTTAAACCTTTGAACAGTAGTGTACACACACAAACACACAAAAAAAATCTTTAATGTTTGCCATCATTAGCAGGGTTCATATCGCATCATGACTGTTTCTCATTCACATCCGCTTCACATCTTGCGATCTTTGATTACTCTCATTTCGCTCTCGCACTTGAACATGTTCAATCGCACGATTAACAATTTCTAATTTCCCTGCTCAAACAGGGTGAAAGTCTCTGCCCGCTTTTATAGACCAATAGGAAGAATTGTAAGGAGATATATTGTATCGCAGTCATTCCGAGAATTGCTTTTTTATCATGTTCTTTCAGAGTATATTTTACTGTGATAAGACTTGAGACAGTGTGGGGATTGAATTCTCTCGCTCTCTTGGCAAGCGCTCTGTCACTTTCCGAGCGATTTCCCACTGATGCGGAACCCAGTTCATTTGTACTGGAAATGGAGTCACTAATTTGTGGAATTTGCCAGCTGACTCGCTTAGCTGGCACTGGACCTTCCTCCAGAGGCACGGAATGAGAAAAAGGGCACTGGAACGATTGAGAAAAGAAGAAAGTTGTGTTACATAAAACAAAACTACAGAGGCAGAGGAGGGTTTTGATTTAGCAGCAACATGTTCACACTGAAAAACATGCCACGCTTGCAAAAGCCAAGATTTCTCTGCATTCTTCAGACAAATGCAGCTTCTATTCCTCAGATAATAAATCGTGTTTGTTATTTTGTCTTTCTTTTTCTGATCTGTAGCTGTATGTGAAGCTCCGCTGTGAGGACGCACCAATGCTGGAGCACACAGAGCACCTGTTAGCAGAACTTGGCGGAGAAGCACCTGAAGCGGAGGATGATGAAGCCGGACCTTCTCTAGAGGATATTGACGATGATTTTATTCAAAGCAGCGATGAGGAAGAGGATGCCATGGATCAGTGACCCACCCGTTAACTTGTGCTTAATGAAATCGTGGGCTCGTCCATCAAAATTCAACTAGATTCCAAATGGAAATTCAATCTAAAACAGTCATCCGTATTTTCTCCATTCAATTCCCAGGACTGTCTACAGGATAACAATGCCAGCAGCTCTGCGCGTTTTGTAATGTGTTATCTTTGTTATGAACCTCTTCGTCTGAGCTATATTTTTATTCAAATGTTTGAGAGCTGTCACAACAGGCTTCCCAAGTTCCAACAAGACATTTGGTTTCATTTTGGGAATTAATAAACAAATCTCGATATAATCTGAGCACGTGAGGCATGCCAATTTCCAGGGCTAATGAAGATTTTCAAATTTTAATTAAGCTTATGGATTTTTAGCTTCTCATAGATTTAGAGCGTGGCTGAAGTGAGTCATATTTTGACTAAACTGTCCTTTTTACAGAAAATTGGCAAGTATTTCTGAAATGTGCCAAGAAATAGAAGAATGTGTGAAAATTTTCTCATTTTCCTAAAGGCCTTGTTTTCTTATCTGGCTTCATATTTTCTGTTTTTACAGAATTTAACGTATTGTTTCATGTCAGAAGTATTATATGTTAAATATATTCTTAATGATACTTATATATACATAAAATAAACTTATACATCTTAGACAGCCTGTAAAGATACATTTTTGTACCAGCGTTCTCTTGTAATACCTTTATAATCTTAAAGCGCCACCATTTCTTTTAAACACATGGGCTTTGAAGAATGCTTGTCTGAATGAAAATTCAGTGGATGTTCCTAAAACAAAGGATATAACTCATTACCATGGTTTTTTGAATGAAAAACATTTCTGCTTATGTATGTCAAGGTGTGGATGAAATGCGTGTCATTTACTGATAATGCAATGCTGTATGATTAAATCCTTTCCCAAAGACAAATGTTGACGCCTTGTGCTGAATTCCCATTTTAATTTTGCCACACACTATTATAGAACATCATAAGAAAATAATAAGGCAAGATTTAATTCTGTATATCAGGCCAGTTTTCAGTAACACTTCCGTAGGCTATAGGGGGCAATTCTCACTTTTAACTAGTTGCTATTAGCGTGGCTATTTTTTGGAATATTGGCTGTTTATTGGTACTTATAAAGCACATAGTCTGCATGAACATAATCTACATCACTAATCCTATCCAATACCTAAACCTAACAACTACTTTACTAACTATTAATAAGGAAGAAATTTAGTTTATTGCGGAAGAAGTCGTAGTTAATGGTTTGCTAATAGCGAAAACTGCCGCCTATACTGAAGTGTGACCACGTTTTCTACTGCCTTATACAACAACAAAGCCTTGTACTAGTTTTCAAGGATAAAAGTCAGTTGTCCATGTACCTAAAGGATAGTAAAGGATTGTAATGGAGCATACTTGGGTCATAATATTACTCGGCAGTCACCACTGAACAAATGCAGTTTTTAACACTTGCAAAGTTAACGCTGTAGTGGAGTAGGCGGGGCGAGACCGTGATTCGAGACCGGTGCGCGCACAGCTGGCGCTCATTAACAATTACTCACCGGTCTCGAACCACGGTCTCGCCCCGCCTACTCCACGGTCTCTATATTCCCTTGGGTTCACTTGTTTTGTAGACTTGTCCCCCCAGCCATTAAATAGTAGAGCTTAAGATGGCAACACACATTCAACCAGGGAGAGAACAGAGAACATTGAAACCATGTAAAATTACATTTATGCATTTGGCAGACGTTTTTACACAAGGAGACTTGCATTGCATTGTACTTCACATTTGTTTCTAACTATGTACAAGCGTCTGGGATCAAACCCATGACCTTGGCGTTGCTAGCGCCATGCTCTAACCACTGAGTCCGGGTAAATTGTGTTATGAAATAAGGCTCTGGAGTAAAGAGTCAAAGCCAAGACTACTATTACAGTGCTTAGTCCAATTTAGGTTACATTGAAGAGATGAAGGTCTCTTTATGCAAGTTGACAGTTGTTTTTATCTGTACGCTAGAGTTTTGACATAAATGCACAGCTACAGATTAAAAGGAAGACATACATGAACATTAAACCATGTGACTTATAAGGGTTCAAAGAGAATAGAGGATGGAGTATTTTCTTTCTTCTACAGACTATACAGTACATCGGGTTTACCCATAAAACAGCCTAATGCACTTTTGCAATGATCATTTTATGGAATGCTGCGAACATGTAATTAACTTGTTAAAAGCAGAAGTGAATGTAAGTTCAGACGGGCTACTCTTTTAAAACTCTTTAAAAGTCATTTAATTATATTGGTAATTAAAGTTTTTTTCTGAGAGGAAAGGAGTCTGTGTAGCTAAGGCATTATGAACCCTAAATATTTTTTTTTTAGTTGGTGTTCTACGTTGTTACATAAAACAGTAGAAGATAGCATTAGTTTTAATTACAGAAGCGCTCTATCAAGAATAGCAATAGCTTCATCTTTCCTCCTGGAAGGCATGAGAATTGGAATTGAGGAGCGAGAGCAAGACCCATAGAAAGCCTTTGACTGCAGGAAAATGAAAATCTAATTATTCGGTTAAATGAGTAGCACATTCTCCTGTTAGGCATACACAATTTTTGATTTTGTTATTAACAAGTGATAATCATTCTCCAGTGTTGGGTGTAACTAGTTACTAAGTAATTAGATACTGTAATTGAATTACTTTATCCTTGAAAAGTAAAGTAAGGGATTGCTCTTACTTTTTCTGTAATTTAATTACAGTTACTTCTGATGTAATTGAACTAAATACTGTGTAATATATTCAATAGGGATTATGACATCAAAATTATAAGTCTAATTTTAAATTGATGCTTTAATGTATCCTGCTCACATTTGTGTACTTTTTTAATAAGAATAATTTATGTAGTTTTATATTATTTACTTGAATGAATTGAAAAAGACATTTCATGTCTATCCTTGAATCACTTAACTAACCAAGATTGATGTATAATATAGAAAGTAATTAGTAATAAGTAATTAAATACTTTTTGGAAAGTAATTTTTACAGTATTCTAATTACACTATTAAACATGTAATTCTTTTTCAGAGTAACTTACCCAACACTGTCATTCTCTAGCACTTTAGTTTATAGCCGACATGATGTCATTAAGAATTTAGGAATTTAGGAAATGAAAAATGAATATTCTGTCACCATTATATCATGTCAAACCTGAATGACTTTCTTTCTTCTGCAGAACACCAAAGAACATATTTTGAAGAATGTTGTTAACTGACACCCATTCACTTGCATCGGTTTTGTGTCCATACAATAGAAGTGAATGGGCTCCAACGCTGTTCGTTTACAAACATTTTTTTAAATATCTTCGTTTGTGTTCTGCAAAAGAAAGAAATTAATACAGGTTTAAAATGACAGGAGAGTAAGTGAACAGATTTTCATTTTAGGTTGAATTATCCCTTTAAGACAAATGGATGGTTTTAAGTGTCACTGTGGGTTAAAAGAACAATTTTGCCCCAAAATAAGAAATATTTCCTTTTTTCTTTTTTAAACCAGTGTGACGTTATTCTTTAACAAACTATGTCAAGGAATATGTTGGCTTCTTGACCTCTTCATGAGGAGCAAATTTAAATCATTTTAACCATTTGTTGATGATATTCATATGATAATATAATTTAGTTGAAGACACAGTAATAAGCTTAAGGCCTCATTTTAAGGTATTCTTTGAAAAATACAGATATTTAATAAATCCTTTTTAGAGAATGAAACAGATATATGTATGTATGTCAAGGTGTGGATGAAATGCGTGTCATTTACTGATAATGCAATGCTGTATGATTAAATCCTTTCCCAAAGACAAATGTTGACGCCTTGTGCTGAATTCCCATTTTAATTTTGCCACACACTATTATAGAACATCATAAGAAAATAATAAGGCAAGATTTAATTCTGTATATCAGGCCAGTTTTCAGTAACACTTCCGTAGGCTATAGGGGGCAATTCTCACTTTTAACTAGTTGCTATTAGCGTGGCTATTTTTTGGAATATTGGCTGTTTATTGGTACTTATAAAGCACATAGTCTGCATGAACATAATCTACATCACTAATCCTATCCAATACCTAAACCTAACAACTACTTTACTAACTATTAATAAGGAAGAAATTTAGTTTATTGCGGAAGAAGTCGTAGTTAATGGTTTGCTAATAGCGAAAACTGCCGCCTATACTGAAGTGTGACCACGTTTTCTACTGCCTTATACAACAACAAAGCCTTGTACTAGTTTTCAAGGATAAAAGTCAGTTGTCCATGTACCTAAAGGATAGTAAAGGATTGTAATGGAGCATACTTGGGTCATAATATTACTCGGCAGTCACCACTGAACAAATGCAGTTTTTAACACTTGCAAAGTTAACGCTGTAGTGGAGTAGGCGGGGCGAGACCGTGATTCGAGACAGGTGCGCGCACAGCTGGCGCTCATTAACAATTACTCACCGGTCTCGAACCACGGTCTCGCCCCGCCTACTCCACGGTCTCTATATTCCCTTGGGTTCACTTGTTTTGTAGACTTGTCCCCCCAGCCATTAAATAGTAGAGCTTAAGATGGCAACACACATTCAACCAGGGAGAGAACAGAGAACATTGAAACCATGTAAAATTACATTTATGCATTTGGCAGACGTTTTTACACAAGGAGACTTGCATTGCATTGTACTTCACATTTGTTTCTAACTATGTACAAGCGTCTGGGATCAAACCCATGACCTTGGCGTTGCTAGCGCCATGCTCTAACCACTGAGTCCGGGTAAATTGTGTTATGAAATAAGGCTCTGGAGTAAAGAGTCAAAGCCAAGACTACTATTACAGTGCTTAGTCCAATTTAGGTTGGAATTTAAAATTGATGCTTTAATGTATCCTGCTCACATTTGTGTACTTTTTTAATAAGAATAATTTATGTAGTTTTATATTATATACTTGAATGAATTGAAAAAGACATTTCATGTCTATCCTTGAATCACTTAACTAACCAAGATTGATGTATAATATAGAAAGTAATTAGTAATAAGTAATTAAATACTTTTTGGAAAGTAATTTTTACAGTATTCTAATTACACTATTAAACATGTAATTCTTTTTCAGAGTAACTTACCCAACACTGTCATTCTCTAGCACTTTAGTTTATAGCCGACATGATGTCATTAAGAATTTAGGAATTTAGGAAATGAAAAATGAATATTCTGTCACCATTATATCATGTCAAACCTGAATGACTTTCTTTCTTCTGCAGAACACCAAAGAACATATTTTGAAGAATGTTGTTAACTGACACCCATTCACTTGCATCGGTTTTGTGTCCATACAATAGAAGTGAATGGGCTCCAACGCTGTTCGTTTACAAACATTTTTTTAAATATCTTCGTTTGTGTTCTGCAAAAGAAAGAAATTAATACAGGTTTAAAATGACAGGAGAGTAAGTGAACAGATTTTCATTTTAGGTTGAATTATCCCTTTAAGACAAATGGATGGTTTTAAGTGTCACTGTGGGTTAAAAGAACAATTTTGCCCCAAAATAAGAAATATTTCCTTTTTTCTTTTTTAAACCAGTGTGACGTTATTCTTTAACAAACTATGTCAAGGAATATGTTGGCTTCTTGACCTCTTCATGAGGAGCAAATTTAAATCATTTTAACCATTTGTTGATGATATTCATATGATAATATAATTTAGTTGAAGACACAGTAATAAGCTTAAGGCCTCATTTTAAGGTATTCTTTGAAAAATACAGATATTTAATAAATCCTTTTTAGAGAATGAAACAGATATAGATGAAGCAGAAAAAACATCTCCAAACTAAATTTAGAACATAAAAGTAAGTAAAAAGGCTAAATAACCATATACAACTCTTACTCCATCCACCAATTTACCTCACAGATAGTCTGCATCTCTCTGAAGATCTCGCATTCAACCATGTTGGAAAATAGTCTCAATTCAGAGAGATTTTGGCACAGATTAGCCTCTGGCATTCAAAGAGCATGAAAAAAGAATTAAGGCTTTTGAAAGGTTCTTGACAGTATGTTCTTAGATAGATAGTCAGATAGAGGGATTGTGGAAGTATAATCAAAGTACCATCACAAGCCCTCCTAATGCTCTGTTATCACACTCCTGGCACCAGACACAGGCTTTATTTCCATACAGAATGAGAGAGAAATAAGTGTGACCAATATCACTGGAGGCAGCACAGGTTCCAGCCGAGCAGAACTTTCCAATTACCTGATACACGGGCATATAAACAGAGACTTTAAGCCGGCAAGTTCCTTAAAGATAAGGGCCGATTCTAATCTTTGTTATTGTGTTCTTAACCTTCACTTTCATGTTTTACAAGCAGTAATCCCCTACCGAGTGATAGATATAACAGTGATAATGATGATGTGTGAGCTAAATGCATTTTTAATGGTTTGACAGAAAGCGAGGGCTCGGATCTTCTCTTTGAAAGTAAACTTCTGTGCAGCTCCTCTAATTAGATTTACATACTGAAGTGGACCTCTGAGACCATATAAATCACTGCTAATTTGGTTTGATAGGAACAATTCGATAAAGCCCATGCAAAAATCATATTTTTACATAATAAAAAAAAAAATCCAGTTTCCAAAACTGAAAAATATGGTCAAAGTATGAGCACAGTTGCACAGAAGTTGAGATGAATATTTATTATATATTAAAGCAATCATAGCAGACCATCTCATTTCTATAATTTAAACGGCTCAAAAGATTCACTGCTGCTGTCCACCATATTTCTTCTCTTGTGTCTTTCAAGGTCTGTCTTTTCAAGGTCTCTTCTAGTTCTCAGAAATCTGATACGGCCATATCTGTCCCTGACCGATCTCAGGCTTCCATGTTGTACATCAAAACAAGACAAGCTCTCTCTGACACCGTCCATGAGTCATTCCTCGACAAACCTCTCTGCCCATTTCTCCTGTTCTTTTTCTGTCTAAAATAGACATTCATCTTTTGTAATCTACTTCCTTTGTAAAACCTCTTTTATTTATTTTAAGAACCTTATTGCACTGGCGAGTAGGTGCAGATGTTCACTGCCATGTAAGGCTTGCATGTGGTGCTATATGTTTTATGTGCTGCAAGCTCTGAACATTTTATTTTTGCGAAATGTACGGTTTTAAATAAATAAAAGTCGTCTTTGCATTATTACAAAATAAACCCTGTTCTTTTATGTCTTCTGATCCACGATGTTCACTAAATTATATACAAGCCAGCATAAGTATAAAGCTGAATTGTTTATACTGTAGCTAAAATTGGTGTCAATAATTGAATGTAATGGAAAGAGAGTCCGTTTTCAGATAGCGTCTCGAGTCAGTTGTTCAGCCAGTGTAACCAGTTTGTGCATGTTTGTTATTCACACAAGAATCATCTCCTTCATTACGCTGTCAGGTCTTCTGCTCTGATGAGTACAAAGGTAAAACCCTTTTACCTCTTCAACCTCACTTATCATTCTTTCTCAGATAATGGTTTCTAAAAGCTAGTTGAAAAGAGTCGTAAATGTATGGGGTTGTAATCTTGTCATTTTAGAAGCATCATCCTTTAGCTAATTCTTGGTGCCTCGGAAACACATTAATACATGATGAAGACAAAATTCATTTTTATTAACCTTTCTGTCTCATTCAAATTGAGCTGAAGCTTATTCAAACCAAATGTGCCATTAATTCTAAATATTTCAGGGAAGGGCTAAGTAGAAGAGAACAGCAATGGCTGCAAGTTGTGAATTTGGTAAGTAATACTGTATTTTTACTGTCATTTCTACCCTTCCTGGAATTATAGGATTAAATAGATTATTGGTTTTTACTCATCACAGTAATAGGAATGTTTCATATGTACTCATGTTTTGTTGAATTTTTTTTTCATTTTGTGTACATCAAACCTAATGATTTAATACATTTAAAAAAGGTAAAATAATAATCTTCTATTCAACCTTCCAGGATTATCAAATCCCATTTATTTACTGTAAAAATGCTGCCTTAAACATTTAAATCAAATCAGATTGGCTTTAAGAATAATTTAAACTTTTGGGCAGATTTGAGTTGTTAAAACTTCTAAAAACAAATGGACTCTATGCACAAACGTACTGACGAATTTAAGATGTTGTCAGAAATCATTTTCCGGTTTAAATTCTAAAACGACTTAACATACCTAAACAACGATCGAGGAAAAAATAAATTTCTATCAAAGTGAACTTGTAATAAACACCAGCAGAATCAACAAGCCTTTACAACATCGGAAGTTTGTGAGTATGCTTATGCACGCTTATCAATTAAAATTGCTTAACTTATTTTTAGGGAAATGGCATAAAAATGAATAGTAAGTTGTAAATTGTAAGTTGATTGTACTTACAAATTTTAGATAGAATTAAGAAATGTATAGTAACATTATATACAAAACTGGCTTTTTGTAACCATTTCCGTGAACAACTGTTAGCAATGTATTTTTAGATTACCTAAAAACATTTCTAGGAATTTCAACTAATGATAAAGTTCTGAATTAAACCAAAAACATATTCGGTTAGAAAATGCTGGAACATCACTTCTTTTGGTTTGATGACATAACATTTATGATACATTTCTATATTTCATAAAATGCCAAGATTTGTGGCCCCCCCGGACCCCAGTTTAATAACCGCTGATATAGATGATACATATGTGAGGTCCCTGAGAACCTGAAAATTGTAAATGTAAAAGTCGAGATTAATATTTATTTATAATAAATTCTCATGAAACCAAGGACAAGTCATCATGTATTAGTCTGAGTGCACTCTGATATTGTGATGTAAAATATATTTTTTGATCTATTAAAATTGCTTTAGGAGTCTCTGAGGCTCCAAACAGAACATGAGGGTTAGAAACGTATTAGATTTAAGTACAACAATCAATCTGCAGCAACTAAAAAAATCTTTCTTCATATTAAGAAGGCATCTTCCCATTGGCAGGAGTCCAGTCTGTCTCTGATCTGAGGATTGTGTTACTGGGAAACAGAACAGCAGGGAAAACTTCTTTGGCTAACCTGATAATAAGTCACGCAGAGTCTCATCCGAGGAGAACAGCCCAGTGTGTTAAGATGCAGGGAGATTTTGCCGGAAGGCACATCACTGTAGTTGATACGCCGGGTTGGTGGAAGAACTTCAATGTAAAAGACACTCCTGAATTTCAAAAACAAGAGATAGTGCTTAGCCTGGCTCATTGTCCTCCCGGGCCTCATGCTGTTTTGCTGGTCATACGCGTGGACACTTTATACAAAGAGAAACATAGAGTATCAGCAAAAGAACACCTGGAGCTTCTGAGTCCAAGGGTTTGGAATCACACTATAGTTGTGTTTACGTACAGGGACCAGATACAGGAACAAACTCTTGGAAAGCAGATTGGAAGTGAAGGGGAATCTCTACTGCTTTGGCTCGTGGAGAGATGTGGCCACAGATATCATGTTGTTAATGTAGACCGAGCCACCGGCACTCAGGTTACGGGGCTGTTGGAGAAAATAGATGCAATGGTTGTGGGGAACGGTGGCTGCCATTTTGAATTGGACAGGAAGTGGTTACATGAGGTTGAAGGAATGATGACGAAGAGATACATGAGAGCAAACCAGAGGAGGAAGATGATACAGGAACAACGGGAAGCTCCACTTACGTATCTGGGTGAGAACCTGAAGGTCATTTTATGGGATTTGTTTAACCAAAGACGAAAATTCTGTTCTTTTAAATCTTTCCTTTTTATCACCCAGGTCACAAACAGTCCCACATTTCCAATATGAGAATGGTAATATTAGGTTTTCGAAGAGCTGGAAAAAGTTCAGCAGGAAACACCATTCTAAGCATGGCGAAGTTCGCCTCGAAGACAACCACCCAGTGTGTGAGGAGAGATGGAGAGGTTGCAGGAACACGCGTGACTCTAGTGGACACACCAGGCTGGTGGAAGTCTCTCCCACTATCTGACACAGCTCAACTGGTTAAAGACGAGATATTACTCAGCATGTCCCTCTGTCCTCAAGGACCCCACGCTTTTCTACTGACCCTTCGTGTCGATGTGTCATTCACAGCAGAAGAGCGGAGATCTGTGGAGGAACATCTCAAACTTCTCGGTGAGGGAGTCTGGGGTCATACTATAGTGCTGTTCACTCATGGAGATTGTCTAGGGGATTTAACGGTTGAAGAGTTCATAGAGAGCGAAGGGGAAGCTTTACAGTGGCTGATTGAGAAATGTCAGAACAGGTATCATGTCCTTAACAATGAGAATTGGGATGATGACGCTCAGGTCACACGGCTGCTGGTAAAGATAGAGAAGATGGTGGCAGAAAATAGAGGCCATTATTATGAAATTGACCGCAGGACTCTAAAGGAGGTAAAACAGAAACGGAAAGCAACAGAAAAGAAGGCAAAGGCAAGAGCGAAGCAACAAAAACCTGTGAGAAAGACAAATGGAATACAAGGTAAGTTATGGTCACTTTTCTGTGTTTGTATGCATCATGGATCTACAACATAATGGTACACCTATATAAGCATATTGGTACACCTATATAAGCATTTTGGTACACCTATATAAGCATATTGGTACACCTATATAAGCATATTGGTACACCTAAAAGCATATTGGTACACCTATATAAGCATATTGGTACACCTATATAAGCATATTGGTACACCTAAAAGCATATTGGTACACCTATATAAGCATATTGGTACACCTATATAAGCATATTGGTACACCTATATAAGCATATTGGTACACCTATATAAGCATATTGGTACACCTATATAAGCATATTGGTACACCTATATAAACATATTGGTACACCTAAAAGCATATTGGTACACCTATATAAGCATATTGGTACACCTATATAAGCATATTGGTACACCTATATAAGCATATTGGTACACCTATATAAGCATATTGGTACACCTATATAAGCATATTGGTACACCTATATAAACATATTGGTACACCTATATAAGCATATTGGTACACCTAAAAGCATATTGGTACACCTATATAAGCATATTGGTACACCTAAAAGCAAATTGGTACACCTATGTTCAGTGGCGGCTCCAGACACTTTTGATTGGGGGGCAATGGGGGGTCCTGGTCATTTCAAGGGGGGTCTCATGAAAACCCCCCAAAAATACAGTGGACATGGCTAATAACTGCATATTACTGCTACTAAACAAATAAAACCAGATCCATGCACACTGTGAAAAAAATGACGACAGGCAAAACAAAAAGCCGCGTCTTTTGACAGAATATTCAAGCCACTGGTACTGTTTGAACCACGAGTAACTAAAACCCCTGGATGCTAGCTGCCCGAAATCCAAAAGAACGACACGGTTATGATTTTAATTTAGGCTGTCTTGGTTTCTCGGCTGGGCCATGGCTTAAATCCCCGGTTAAATCCCTTCCATTTCAAATAACGTATGTGCAACATTAAATGCAAAATGAAAATTCAATTATATCAATTACATTTGTAATCATAAAACCCCTGTAGGAACTCCCAAATGTAATTGATATAATTTAATTTCTATTTTCATTTTGCACTTAATGTTGCACATACGTTATTTGAAATGTATATTTAGATACACAATTGAATTGTCAATTTACATACTGCATTGCCA
Source organism: Triplophysa dalaica (assembly GCF_015846415.1). Classification (NCBI taxonomy): domain Eukaryota; kingdom Metazoa; phylum Chordata; class Actinopteri; order Cypriniformes; family Nemacheilidae; genus Triplophysa; species Triplophysa dalaica. The sequence goes on from NC_079553.1 coordinate 5,979,824, forward strand.
TTTTGCATATTACATTGCAAATAGAATTTTTTGCTTCCATATGCGAGTTGCTCCGGTCCCACCTCCTCATCCTCTAATTCAGTGGTTCTTAACTCTGGCCCGCGAGATCCATTTTCCTGCAGAGTTTAGCCACTTAATGTAGGGCTGCACAGATTGTTTGGCATATCGCATTAAAGTACCGCGAGAGCGATACAAATCCGTACAGAATAATCTGCACTTGAATTGCTCTCGCGGTACTTAAATGTCATACGCTGATAGATTTACGCAGCGCCGCATTAAGTTGAACGCGTCTATTCCTAAAGACGCTGATTAGCTTGTTCAGGTGTTTTATATCAGAGTTCGGGCTAAACTCGGCAGGAAAATGGATCTCGCGGGCCAGAGTTGAGAACCACTGCTCTAATTCCTCGGTGTCCTCTATTTCTAATTCTACGATCAAGCAGGGCTCGCCCTCCACTGCAACGGGTATATTAACAGTCCTATTTTCGTCTGCTGTCAATTTGTTTTTAGGTATGACGAAGCGATCCATTTTTAGCTTAAAGATATAAAGTGCGTTGCAGCACTTGCGGGCTCGCGGCAGCGCCATGAACGCAATGACGTAAGGCGCAGCGGCAGCAACGTTCATGGGGCGTCGCAGTGATTCTTATGTTTATATTTTTTTATATGTCGAATAAATTATGAATTATTATTGTTCTGCGTAGTTTGAGGGCCATTGTTAAATCTTTATACCGGATATATATATTTTAATATATATTAAATATGTTTTAATCACGGAGGCGGTGGGGGGTCAAATGGGGGGTCAAGGCGTTTTTTGGGCGGGTCTTGAGACCCCCCAAGACCCCCCCTGGCGCCGCTGGTGCCTATGTTAGCATATTGGTACACCTATATAAGCATATTGGTACATCTAAAAGCATATTGGTACACCTATATAAGCATATTGGTACACCTAAAAGCAAATTGGTACACCTATATAAGCATATTGGTACACCTAAAAGCAAATTGGTACACCTATATAAGCATATTGGTACACCTATATAAGCATATTGGTACACCTAAAAGCAAATTGGTACACCTATATAAGCATATTGGTACACCTATATAAGCATATTGGTACACCTAAAAGCATATTGGTACACCTATATAAGCATATTGGTACACCTATATAAGCATATTGGTACACCTAAAAGCATATTGGTACACCTATATAAGCATATTGGTACACCTATATAAGCATATTGGTACACCTATATAAGCATTTTGGAACACCTAAAAGCATATTGGTACACCTATATAAGCATATTGGTACACCTATATAAGCATTTTGGAACACCTAAAAGCATATTGGTACACCTATATAAGCATATTGGTACACCTAAAAGCATATTGGTACACCTAAAAGCATATTGGTACACCTATATAAGCATATTGGTACACCTATATAAGCATATTGGTTCACTTATATAAGCATATTGGTACACCTATATAAGCATATTGGTACACCTATATAAGCATATTGGTACACCTATATAAGCATATTGGTTCACTTATATAAGCATATTGGTACACCTATATAAGCATATTGGTACACCTATATAAGCATATTGGTGGTACACCTATATAAGCATATTGGTACACCTATATAAGCATATTGGTGGTACACCTATATAAGCATATTGGTACACCTAAAAGCATATTGGTACACCTATATAAGCATATTGGTACACCTATATAAGCATATTGGTACACCTATATAAGCATATTGGTGGTACACCTATATAAGCATATTGGTACACCTAAAAGCATATTGGTACACCTATATAAGCATATTGGTACACCTATATAAGCATATTGGTTCACCTATATAAGCATATACATTACTACATAAACTACTTTTTGCAAATTTTAAGAAGACTGTTGCTTTCCCTTACAAAGCTTTTCACACACCTTTAGTGTTTAAACTTTAAACACATTTTCTTTGTGACACAACTGTACTGTTAGTACAAGAAGCACAAAATACAAAAGAAAAATTAACCTTCACAAAGTGACAGATGCAGATTCAGAATATAAAAACATTTTTTAATCGCTTGACAAAGGTTACAGTATATACATAAACACACTTGTATACACATACAAGTGTGTTAATAATCTTTTTTTAGTAGATATTTTAAATTTTAAAATGTAAATCGAGTTTGTTTTCATGTCCCTAGTTTGTTTTCTGAAAAAAATGTTTCATTCTCCCGCCGTGTACATTTTGGCAACGCTGTTTGTTTTGTGTATTGTATAGATAACTAAAGTATTTATTTACAAAAGTATTAATGTTTTAAACTGCAGTCTGGCATGTGTGTTTACAGTTGTAACATTGAATGTGTTTTCAGCCGTTTTGTCACTTTTCGCGAGTTGAATGTTTATCGAAAAACACATTAAGGCCCTGTTTCACAGACAAGGCTTAGCTTGAGCCAGGACTGTGCCTTATAGTTATTTTAGAATTAAGATATTTATGTTGCTTTTACAACAATGCCTTAGAAGAAAACATTACTGGTGTGCATCTTGAGACAAAGCAATGGCACTAACATATTTTAAGATATTTCTGGGCAAGTTATATTCAGTTATGACAGGTCAAACATTAATTTAGCTCGGGGACCTTAAGCCTTGTCTGTGAAACCGGTCCTATAGTTAATGTTTGGTACTGAAATGAAGTCAGAGAATTAGGCTTACGTTAAAGTAAGTTATTTAAAGCACCGCAATCCCTCTTTATTTTACTGGAGTGACATTATTGGAGTGTGACAGGAATACATTTGGGATGATGAGAAATAAAAGTAGGAACGAGCTTAACCCTGCATCACCCATATTAACACCACAGCTCAATATCTCCATCAGCAAATTCCATTTTAATAATCACACTCATTTTTGTGTTTGGTATAACTATTTCCAGTCAGATCTATTCGTTCATTAGACGATGGCAAGTATATGAAAGCTAAATAATATGTTGTTCCAAAACGCGGTGGCATTTATTACTATTCTGTTTTATGATTTCTCTTGCTAGGCACTGGAGATCGTTTTTCTGAGTTTTGTCTTGTGCTGCTCGGTTACGGAGAGGCTGGGAAAACTTCAGCGGGAAATACCGTGCTTGGCAAACAGGCGTTCGGAACAGGAAGAACATCCCGGTGTGTTCTAAAGCGTGTAGAGATGGCCAGGGGGACGTTGAGCATCGTTGACACTCCTGGCTGGTGGAAACATCTGCCCATAGAGGACACACCTGAACTGCATAAAGAAGAACTTGTGCGAAGTCTGTCACTTTCTGCGCCAGGACCAGTTGCTTTTATTCTTGTCCTCCGTGTAGACTGTTCCTTCCAAGAGCGAGAGCGGAAGGTAATGGAAGACCATCTGAAGCTGTTGGGTTCCCCAGTCTGGGATCAAAGTATGATTCTGTTCACTTTTGGGGACCTCCTTGGAGCGCGAGACATTGAGCAGCACATTGAATGTGAGGGAGAAGCCCTGCAGTGGCTTGTTGACAGATGTGGCAACAGGTATCATGTGTTTAATAATAAGGTTAAAGGTGAGAGTCACCAGGTCAGAGAGCTGCTGGAAAAGATAGAGGAGATGATTGCAGTGAGTGGAGGGAGTGATGAGATGGACATGCAGGTGTTGCAAGAGGTGACAGAGAGGAGGAAGGTGGAGGAAGAGAGATCACTAACAAGATTGAAGATAAAGAAACACGTAGAGGAAGATGGATCCAATTTATTCCAAAGTGATGAAGATGATGTATTTATCTGAACATCAATATGGTAGAGATGAGGTGTGCATAAAGAGCTAGTATGGTTGTAGATTTATTTAAAGAATGAAACATTACTGGTAGTGTTTTTGCAATAGGGTAAAACATTTTCAAGCGTGCAATATGCCAGGGGTCTTCACCGGGGTCCGCCAGTTTATTTGATCTTGAGCTCATTTTCGTGAAAGAATAAAAGTATGTATCAAACACAAATAAAAAAAGAACATTAGCTACAACCATAAACGCATTAAAGCTTGAGGTATGATTCATTTTGCCTCCCACAGCACACATAAAACAAATGTGTATACGTATGACTTTATTTAAAAGTAAAATGAATACACATAAAAATATGTACATTTAAATGTATAAATATATGACGCTATATAAACATACACTGTTAAAATGATGCTCAGTAAGTCAAGATAGAACTATAATATACTTTAATGTAATATTAATTTAATATAATATAATTTAGATGAAAGTTCCTTGTAAGGCCAATTTAACTTGAAAAAATATATATTTGTATAAAAATGAAACCACATAAAGTACATATCCTACATGTAAAATTAAAATGTATATTTTAAGATATTTTATTCATAATATATGAAATAAATGTACATTACTGGCACAACATAAGTATTTAAATACATTAATAAACTACCACACAAATATTATTATGCCAGGCTTTAAATAATACTTTGTTGTACAGAATAACATGCATCACAGTTCTGCTCCATCTCTTTAAAGCTGGCCTGAAAGATCTCTGTAAGGTGCTGTATACAGTATGTGATATATGTAGGGCTCTAGCTCTGTCTTAATGTGGAAATGGATTCATCTGGAAAGCTTTTCCCATATTCTTTCTTTCATAACACATGGACTCACTAGCATCAAGAATATTAACATTCGCACAAAACATTGCTGTGGGCACAAGCTGAAGACAAATGCAAATGAGACGCCACAACAATTTTTTCAGGGTAACATAAACAAACAAATGATAAATAACAAACCAAGGGGAAGGAACAGTGTCACAATGTCATTAGATGAGGCAGCATCATTCCTGAATTTAAAGACTGAATGTGTTTAGTAAGTTATGAAAACAGCACACCATACAGCCAAAGGGCTGAGATTAATATTCCTGTTCATCATTTACTGTTAGGAAAATGTTCACTTCTCTTTATTCATACAGTCAAGATGTTTTCATCCTCCTTTATCATCTGAATGAACTACACAGGTTAGCTGCAGGTACTCCGATTGAATTTACACTAACTGATCACATATTTAAAGTCGATATAAACCATGACTGTATATTGGATTGGAAATCTAGAGAAACTCACGCCAAACAGATCCGGGTGTGCTTCAAAAATTCTAGTGTGGAAGTGATTTGGGTGAATGGAGCAGCTCAGTTTTAATAGCAGTTTTTTGGCCAACCTGATAAAAAGATATTTCACTTTCCCATCTTGTCCTTCATCATAAATTTGACATAACATTTTCTTATGAACAGTAGCAACGTACATTCAAAACACATTTAAGGTATATGTGTATTATTTATGATGTAGAACAACGTTGAACAGCTTTATAATCACTGTTAACCGCAAACCTTAATTTATTTATAAACTCAAAACTGCTATCCTTAAAGCTCTGACTTCAGTAGGAAACCCTGCAAAACGAAAGGAAATGTTGACGATATTACACGTGATGTTAAAGAGTAGCAGGGGAAATGTGGAGAATGTGAAAAATGGATCAAATGAAAAGGGCAAAGCTGAGAAATGTCATGAAGACGGTGAGCTCTGAAGAGGTTACAGCATGAGACAGAATATAGGGAAGGCAGATGACAGAGTGTCTTGCAAGTTGGCCCTTTAAACTGTACCCGCCCTTAAAACTGTACCCACCCTCCCTCTCACACACAGCATTTGAATAATTCATGTTCACTACTTTACTCTAGCCAATGAAGACTATAATTAATTGAGGCTTGCTATACAGAGGTATAGAATTAGGGAGGGATTGTTTTAAAACTGGACAGCTGTGAGGGGGCAGGACATGTTTAATACTATAATCATGTAAAGCAGAACTTAGTGCTCACGAAATCAATGTGACATGAGAGCAACTTCAGGACATCAAGTGTCTGTTTGTGGGGGATATGTGGTTTATGAGAACATAGATGGAAAAGTTTCTATGTCTTTATGAAAAACAAAGTTTCTGGAAAGGTTAGGTACAGTATGTGTTTGTTGGGTGGATGCTGTGATGGGGTGATGCGATTTCCTGAAGCTCGGTGGTTAGAGCATTGTGTTAACAAAGCAAGGTCGTGTGTTCGATCCCAGGGGACTGCACCTGCTTAGAAACATAATGTATAGGATAATGCAATGTAAGTCGCTTTGGATAAAAGCGCATGCCAAATGCATAAATGTATATGGGTACATTATGGCTCTTTCTCTTTTAGAGTAAAAGCTAAACACTGAATAGCACAATGTTGATGTCCTTGTCTTTACATTTTTGTCTTATCTTTTTTAAGTGTATATTGTGTTATGGAATCTGTGTTATAATAGGGGTCACATAGGCGTTATACAGCTTCATTGCATTTAAATAAAGTAAACAATTCCCTGGTGTTCTGACAAAAGTGTTACAGTTTGTGTTTTAATGCAGTTACAGTAATGCTGATTCACTATTTTATTGTGTATTTCTGTGGAGAGTTGTTAAAGGCACCCAAAAATGAACATTCTGTCATAATTTACTCACCCTCTTGTCATTTCAAACCTGTATGACTTTCATTCTTCCACAGTACTCAAAAGAAGATATTTTGAAGAAAGTTCGTAACCGAATGGCACTGCACCCATTCACTTATTGCATGGAGACAAAACCAATGCAAGCGAATGGGTGCCGGTTTCCAACATTCTTAAAAATAGCTTCTTTGAAAAGTCATACAGGTTGGGAGTGACAGTGCAAATTTTCATTTTCGGTTGAAGAATCTTTTTAAATTAGAGTTTTGTATGAGATTTGGATCAAATGTATTGCAGAGCGAAAGATCAGACTTACAAATCATGTCTTTTTGTTGCTCATGCAGTAGTATCATTCTATAGAACATACAGTATGTGAATATCAGCTTAACCTTTCTGCGCATCCTTTTTCCTTTGTAAGTGTCTTATGTTTTATTTACTATAGATTTAAAGTGCATGTAGAAGTCAAAACAATAATGTAATCTAATCTGTAATTTTTTTTCAAAAAAAGTCCCTACATCTTGGTGACAGAAAAGTCTTAGTGGACCCATGTGCACAATATTAGATATTCAAAACAACATTTCCCTATATTGGGTACAAAAGTTGTGGGACAGTCACTTTATTATGAATTTAAGTGCGCGTTATTCGTTATGCAAATAAAAAGTGGCCCAGTCCTCTTAAAATGTCCTCTTTTTACAAAATGGGATACCTTTCATAGCTTTTAAATATGTATTGCTTGGATTGATGGTTACGGGAAATGTTATGACAGTCTTATACGACATTGTTTCAAAATTGTGCAGAGGAAAAACTTTGTCCCTCATTCATCCCTCAAAAAAAAGACCCATCATTTCTGAGCTATGAGTAGAAGACTAAGTAAAGTGACATTGCACAGCATTAAAATGGTTCGAATGGTTTGACCTTGCAGTGAAATGAAAATAATTGCTTTATGGGTCATTTCACTAACCTCTGGCAATTCTAATTTTCTTTAGATGAATGTGCCTTTCTAGATTATTAGCATTTTTGCTCTTTGAAAGGGTTAATCAGGTTCTACATGATCGGCGGTAGTTTTTTACTTTGAATTCACAGATCCCAGTTTATGTCTTATTTGCATGAACATGTTTAAGAATGACATCACACAAATACGAGCCCAAAAACACAGCTAGTGCTTTGCAAACCCAAATGATTTGCCAAAAAATATTCATGCTCTTCTTGTTTTCCGACGACATGTTTACTGTCAGTGCAGTGTTACTCCTGAACGGCTTACCTGTGCACCAGCACCTGGCTGGAACTGCCGTCTGCGTATAATCCTCCCGTCAGCGCTGAACATTCTAGAACATTCTCAACACAGATTCGGGAAATTGCACAGCAAGTGTCAGTTTGTTCTAACAGAGAACACTAATCCTGTAAGACTTTCCCTCTGTGCTGCTCTTAACCGAAGGCACCTGGAAGAAAGAAATAGAGAGAGATTTTTTGCATTAGTCATGATGCTGGTAAAAAAAAATCAGCTCCACAAACCAAAGCACAACACAGATCGGGAAAGGAATAAATGACTACACAATTTTATGCATTAAATAAAAATGTTATGGTAAAGCCATATTGAGTTGTGGATACGGATTCTTGTACACTCAATTTAAACTTTTTAAGTGAAGTTTGCTTGTCATAAAATGGTTACAGATTCAAAAATGTAGTCTATAGTAGCTACTGTAAATAGAGCAGATAGCAGGCATCAGTAAGAAATCTAAGAATGATGGACATTTACTCTGTGTGTTACAATACATCATGAAATAAAGCAGAATTCCTGGGAGATGTTTTGAGATGGAGTCAAATATCGCAGCTCTGAGAGAAGGATTTACACACCTATTCCTCTCTGCAGGAAGGATCTTCTAAGTAACCAGCAGCCAGCAGGTGAAGAGCGCCGGAGAGCTGCCGATGCTCAGGGAACTATACTGACAAGCCTTTGGTTTATCTCCGGCTCACCGGAGAAGCTCTGTCCCAGATATACCTCCACAAAAGTACGCTTTCATGCGTGTGAATGGTCAGTGTGGTTTTGAAGCCAATTATTACTAAAAAGTCATCCATCACAAGCCAAGTTCAATACTTAAAAGAAGGAACAACTTCTTATTGTATGTTAGATGACAATTAAACATTCCATTAAAGATTGGTTGAAACACAGACACACACAACCAATCACCATTTAACCAGAGGTCGTGACAGTGTTGCAAATGTATCATTTCTACTTGTATTAGATTTTAGTGTTGAGTTTTCACCGTGCCCTTTGAAATAATCCTCGTATTTTATACAAGCCACACTATCCTCCCACTTCATGCGTTTTCTTTTTTGTTTGAAGTTCATTCAGCGAGGACATGGTTTCCCAGAGAAATGCACTGAAGCATGTTTCGGCTGTAAATGTTAGATTCAGCCATGATTGAGGGGAATATCTCGGTGACGGTTGTCATATTTGTTTTATGCGCCCATTCTGAGCCAATGCATATATTTGACGGAAATCTCAATCCAATGGCAAGTTGAAATTGACAGATACAATAAACATTTCTCACCTTTTCACATTTTATGACAGCGTGAAATTGTATGTCTGTATCTCTCCATGACAGAATATGAAAATGAGACTTCAGTGTCCCATTCCCTCAAGTAAACTCTCTATTGCTTATATAAAGTGTTATTTACTGTTCAACCAATAACTACAGGACAATGACCGACACCATTGGGAATGAGCACAACGGTACGACCTGCGATTCATTTATGTGGACGCACATATGCAGCTTCAGCCCCCACCTTCACAGTTCATTTTTATTTCCACAGAGACTCAAACAATCTCCAATTAATCCAAATATTAGTGTTTAATTAGAACTGGGGGAAGAATGCATATTTTAAGGATTAAAGGATTAGCATGTGTGTGTCATCACAACAACAGGATAGCTAAATCGACAAAGCGCTTTAGCTGGCAGCGGCGCTATCTCAAGGCGAAAACTGCATCAAAGAGTTAATTACCAACTAATCATGGCAGCTCCCGAAAGGATTGGAAAATCCTAATCGTAAATCTTCCTTAAAATTAAAATCCAATACCTAATAAATAACGGAGAGTGAAAAACTCGTTTCATTCTGCCTAATTATTAACTTGATGAAACGTTTATAGTTAGCGGAATTTACGACTTGTAGTTTGCTTTGTTTTAATGTTGTCATAAAATATACTTTCGCTAACGTAAGCAGTCATTTTCAGTCTAAAGATGAAAACAGCTTCACTATCAGATCTTCACACGTCTTTATCTCCTCTCCTCCTTTAATCGATAGAACTCTAATGGTCACTCATCTGCCTGCAGTAAATATCTATTAACAACTGAAGAAAGAAGGAAATGAGTTGGCGGGCCTTGTAGGAGAATCCATGCCCATTTAGTTAGTGGGCTTCTCTTTGGCAGTCTGGCTGACACTGAGGGTAAGTACTTTTGCCCAAAATTGTGATTTTGGTTGGATATAAAAATGTTGACTGTGAATCGTATAACAATGCCCAAAAACAAAGTAAACATGTCTTTTTTTAACCATATTTACTGTTTAAGACCCTTTTCTTTAACCTTTAAAATGACACTTCGAAAGAAAATTTCACAATTCATTTCTAATCTATTCATGGCAAAATATATATCAGTGAAAAGGTCTAAGCCTCTTAAATTTACAATTGACCAGTTTATTACAATATAAAAGATGTAAAAAAGTTAATTGGTCTAAAATAACTTTCTCAGAATTACAATTTAAAGGGATTGTTCACCCATTTACTCGCCGTCAAATTATTCCAAATTTGAATACATTTATTAGAGAAAGATATTTGGAAGAATGCTTGTACCCAAACCGTGGCCACCATTGACTACCACAGTAGGAGAAATGACAATGGAAGTCAAAAGTGCCTCAGAACTGTTCGCTTTACTACATTCTTCAAAATATCTTCATTTGTGTTCATCAGAACAAAGATTTAGAACAACTAATGAGTAAATTAATAAAGACAGAATTTTTGGGTGAACTGTAACTTTAAGGGATTTTGTTTAGTCCACGATAATCGGCCAACTATGTCTTCTTTCATAACAGACCAACTTTAAGCATTCATGAATTACAACCATTTAAGTAATGTATGTTTTGATTGTTCTTCAGTATTCACAATACATTTAGTGACATTTTTGACAGAGGGGAAGCTCCAGGGTACACACGAACATGGCCCCTTAACTGCATTAGAGACCACAAAAGAAAATCAGTTTGATAACGTGATATCTGTGGGCAATTACAAAAATATACAACAGAAATCGTCAATAGCCTTGTACAAGCAGTTAATGCAAATAATTCAGACAATTAAAGCAATGGAAAGCTTTCATATCACAAGTATATTTTATATAAGTGCCTTTTTTCCCTTCTATACAAGGTTTTATTGTTTTCTGTCAATCACATTCTGTGGTCATTCGTAGCTTCTCCTCTTCCAATTATAGTTTGAACCTTCGATGTGCTTTGTTATCACTACATTGTTTGACCTGTCTGGACACTGATTGGTCTGAACAAATCTTGAAGGTTGATAGGTTTCCATGTCCTTGGTTTCCTCGAGGCCAAATCTAACTTTCACACCACCATCATTTCACACTTCAGATACATTCAGCTGTTATAAAAGCTTTGATAATAATATTCTAATGTGATTTTAATATGTGATGTGGAACATGCTAATGAAGTTTCAGCCGAACAGTCCACAAGTCATGTTTACTCTTTATACCCAATTCTCATCCAGACCACTGTAGTGCTTCTCATGAGAGATTTTCTTTGGGATTGCTCTTTCAAACTCACACATTAAAAGTAAATTTAACATTATCCCTCAAGGACTATTTTAGAAATGAAGTGTTTGAATAAAGAGAAGCCTAATTAAACCTTCTGGTGTTTGTGTAGCTCTCTGCACTAACCGCCTGACTCTCGCTCTCATGTGAGATGTACTTTGTAGCTTATTTAACCCAACAATTAACCAAAGCAAATCTATAAGAACAATTAACCTAATGACACTACAAAGACCAACGTGTAGTGTTAATCCACCAATGTATCTATTGACACTGTGAATACATTTCCACCTATACTTAAAAAAAGCATGAAGCATATATGTGTGACAAGCATTTCTAATCAAAACCATTCATCTAGTTCAGACAACCACATACATTCTGTTGCTAGACAGAAACAAGCTAATAGAGTTGTCAGTCTTGTAGTTTGACACATAATTAGTGCGGGATTGTGGGTTCTGGGCTCTCTGAAGGGCAGGAACAAGGACATATTTGTCATCCCTGTATATGCACCTGTGTGCAGCTGTATTCGGTGTTCAGCTGCTCTTTCTTTTGTTAAGTGTTGTCCCTGTAAACGATTGCAGTTGATATTTTTGTGCCAGAGGGAAGTGTTACAACTACTTTGATCACAAATACGGTACAATGTAGACACCGGTAGTAAATTATGTCCTGTGTGCCCAGGTGCCTTTATTTTAATTTAATTTAATTTATTGTTACTAAAGATGTTTGCATTGTCAGTATGTTGTACATATTTTTTTTCAGGTATGCTATTTATGAAAAGTTAAAAGCTTTCAATGATGTAATCTTTCTGTTTGCACAGAATTGCTGAACAGATATTTTCTAAAAAATTTGGATAATGATATAGGCATATGCGACCCTGGATCACAAAACCAGTCTTAAGTAGAACGGGAACATTTTTAGTAAAAGACAAAAATACATTGTATAGGTAGAAATTATCGATGTTTATTTTATGCCAAAAATCATTAGGATATTAAGTAAAGATCATGTTCAACGAAGATATTTTGTACATTTCCTACCTTAAATATATAAAAACTTTATCTTTGTGAGTGCTTGGTCTGCTACAGTGACCCTGATTGACAACTTCAAAGGTCATTTTATCCTTAATTTTTTTGCACTCTCAGATTCCTGAGTTTTGTATCGTTGAATCTCAGCCAGATATTGTCCTATCATAACAGCTCATACATCAACATAAAGTTTATTTATTCAGCTTTCAGATTATTTCAAAATCTCAATTTCGAAAAATTGACCCATAAGACTGGTTTTGTTGTCCAGTGTCACATATATGAAAACCAACATAAAAATGCACTCTCCCTTAAATCACTTAAAGTGCTCTATTTTCATGCACTAAATTTGCACTTAATATACAAAAAATGGCATTTTAACAATAACAGAAAACTTTGGTGCGTAACATATCTGTGAAAGTAAAAAAAGTGACAGGCTTTGGAAAAAGTTTGGCAGTCAACAGAGGAGTCAATTGTCTGAATCATTACTTAATGAGAAAAAATAAACAATGACAGATGCTATAATGTATGATGCCCCCTACTCGTAAATTACAGATAAAATTCATTACCGCTGAAAACAAATACGAGTCTGTCAATGCACATTTATCAGGATGTTTCATAAGTAGATTGAAAAGCCTGACTGATCATATTTCAATTCTTCAAAGCACGTTTGGTGTTTCGCCGCTGTCTGAATGCCAAGACGTCTAATCCCTTTAACGCTTTTGTGAGTCTTTCAAGCCATGTGAAAGGAGGGCATGGTTGTTGTTCACTTTGACATTCAGAGAACCAAAAGAAAGTTAAACGAGTTTTGTGGCTCTGAGTGAAGCTTAAATGAGCTTGATTGATCTCGATAAATAACGCTATTGAATGGGCCGTTCGGGCTGGTCGTTTTGTAAATGTCGCTGGCTGGCGGAGTGGAAACAGAGATGTGTTTTCGTTTGTATCATGATGTCTGCCATGATGTATTGTGTGTATGGAGTGAGGTGTGAATGTGGCAGACCGAGTATTGACCAAAAAAGAGACTGACATTCAGATGTGTGTGCGTAAGACCTGCCACCGAGCTGATGTGATTTTCCGCGCAATTCGATCCGACGGGCAGCGAAATGGTATTTAAATCACGAGCGCGAGGAGGAACGACTGACAGGGAGATTATTGCGTGGACAAAAAAACACATTCAGACATTCGGTCACGAATAAACTGAGGTGGTTACGCACTGAGAAAAAGCGTTTAAACTAATAGCGTTCATGCAATGTCATATCTGGCAACCATTACAAAGTTAAAATGACACATTAACATCTTATGCAGTGCTCGAATTGAACCAAGTCTTATGGGGGTCCCCCTCATAAGACTTTTTTGGGTGGGGGTTAGTCTCGCAAGAGACAATTGATACAAAATACATAATATATTTGATTATAATATGCATAACTGTATACTATTATATTGATAACAGGCTTACATAGAAGAACAGACTTCACTGTCGAGCGCTTAGCAGTCTTTAGATGTGGTGCAGGGCGTTTCGAATTTAAAGACATGACAACTAGCCCATAAACAAACTTAATTTAAATTATTGTGAATAATTTATTCACAAAATTTACCACATCCATTGCATGAATTTAATCACATTTGTCTTTATAATTTTTATTCAAATACAAATATCTGAGGGACCCCCCAAAGTCCATTTTTTACTTCTTAAGGGGGATCCCTCACGCCTTATGGGGGACATAAGACCCCCTTCAATTCGAGCACTGATCTTATGTAATAAACTGCATCTTGCGTGTGTAAGTGGAATGAACTGTCATATGCTATGAATATGGGGAGATGTTTTCCCGCTCTCAGTCACTGAATCTCCACACGTCTGAATTCAATATCCGCTAGAGAGAATCATGGCTTTCACCTCCGTAAAGTCTTCTAAGGTCAGCCAAATCTCTGTGAAATTACAATATCTTTGAGTCTGTTGAATAAGAAGAAGAGAAATGGATGAGAAGAGAGATTGAGAATGGGGGAGATGAAAAGGTTTTTGCATTGAAAAGCAGCGTGGGCTACAGTGTATCGAATGGTAGATAATCAGGCCTCACAAGGCAGCTGCATTATCAAAAGGTGTGACTGGGCATATGTGTGTTCTTGCTCCTGCTCCCTGATGACAGATATATTGTAGACACATTTCCAATTTTTGTTCTTTTTAAACAACAGCATTTTCCAGTCTTCTAAAGGAGCACATCTCAAAACAAAGTGATTTGGAAAATTGGAACGCTCTGGCTAACCTTTTTTATAATAAAGGTGCTTTGGGTCCTTTGCATCATTGCCATAAAAAACACATTTGCTACCCCAAATAACTTTTTAATCAAAGGTTCCTAAATGAACTATATATCATCTTTATCTAGTCTGTTAAAACCTTTTTCCACTGAAAAGAACTGGTTCTGCCATCAGTCATGCGACATAATTGTGCCACACACCACAAACATTTAGCATTTCATGAAAGACTCAACTCCCAGGTACATTTAATAAAGTTTGACTTAAGTATTATATTGCTCGGATAACGGTGCAAGGTTACAAATGAAGAAACACATACTAATGTAAAGAATATAGTGTTAGGGCTGTCAAACGATTAATCGCGATTAATCGCATCAAGAATAAAGGTTTTGTTTACATAATATATATCTGTGTACTGTGCATATTCATTTTATAAACAAAAAATACACACATTCTTGTCCATATGAAAGATATATTTCAATGTATTAATTTATATTTACTAATAATTGAAATTTTAAATAAACGTTTACTAATTGTTATATTTTATGTTTTTATTAAACGTATGCATTTATGTGTATGTGTTCATAAATACAAAATGAATATGCACAGTACACCGACATACTTTATATTACGTAAACACAAACTTTTATTCTGGATGCGATTAATCACAATTAATCGTTTGACAGCCCTAGAATATACATATTTGACTAACAGATGTGTTGATATGTGAATCGGTCTTTCAGTAGAAGATGGCCCCCTCATTAACAGTATCTTTTTTGATAAAATATACACAACAAAACGTTTAGTTTTAACCAAATGTACAATTACTTATACTGAGGAATTTATTCTAAAAGAACTTCTCTGGAATAACATATATATTTGAATTTGTAGAGAATACAGACCAGTTCTTTTCTAATCAAATCTCGTAGTCCTAAGAAATATTGTAATGCATGGTCAAATGTGCCCGAACTACTTGCTTTCCGGAATTCTTTAAATGAAAATTTTCTGTGTCAAACAGAAAACATAATATGATACAATAACTCTTCCTATCATGTTAGTCAAAGATGTCAACTTGAGGGTGAGTTGATGATGACAGAATGTTCATTTTTGGGTGGAGTATCCCTTTAACTCTTAATCAACACATGAATGTTTAACAGGCAGAATCAACTCAAAGTAAATGAGTAAGTTGGCAGAGTGAAAATGATATTTGTTTCAAACATGTTGCATTCACCTTTCTAATCTGATTAACCAGCTATGAAAGGATAACCTCTCTCAGAGAGGGTCTTTCTTATTTGTGAAGTTACGTTCAGTTGGGGCTGTTATATAAGCATGGCTTTACTGGTCCCAGAATTGATACAGTCAGTCCACTCTCCACTGGAGCTCAGAAGATGGCCAATGACTCCACTGAAAGGTGCTAAGGAAAGTGCTTTGAGTGCTCTGTGAATTATGTTGCCGATTGTGTTTAAAAGCAAGCCATTGGAGAAAGGGCACCATTCCAAGGCGCAAATTGTTAAAGCTTCTACTTTGCATGTGTAAAGATTTTTTAGGTGTTCTTTACAGGCTACAGACATCCTCATTTTTTCCTCATGGCCTACAAGCTGATCAGTGACCAGGTAAACTGTGCAAATTTGATATGCTATTATTTCTTTCTGCTTGGCGGGGAGTGAAGCAATCAATTGGCGTGGGGAGAAAAACGCTCACTAGCGCACTCATACATAGGCAGTAAATTATGGAGAGGATGATGTGAATGCAGGGGAAAGTTGGTGCCCGTGCTGAGGGCCTCAATGCTGTGGTTCTGAAAATGATTTAATCAGTCATCCGCAGACAGCAGGAAACTCTGTGACAATGTGATTTATCTCTCCCTCCTTTATTCCTTCACTCTTTTGCCTGTCCCGCTTTCTCTTCCATCTTTTTACCCCTCTCTCTCCCTCGTTTACACACCCCAGTGTCCTGGATCTCATGCAGTCACCTCTGCATATCCCCTCATTTCTTCAGAGGGAATAAAAACTTGAGAGAGAGAAATAATGGGCATATAAGATTAAGCAGAGAGCAAAGGGAAAATGGCATTGGAAACATTACAAGTAGCTTTTGCGAACCATGGATTTTCAACAAAAATATTTATTTCTCCATATTTGTATTATGTGTGTTGAGATTTATTATGATATGCATCATCAGTGTATGTAAACGACAACTGGCCCTTGATAACATGTAGATTGGGAATCTTTCCTGATAAAACAATGTTTTGCTGGTTTGATAACAATCCAAGAAATTGAAATTGACTGTCAATCAGAGTGAAAATAAAACAAGAAGTAAATTTGGAGGACACTGCTGCCTGAAACACATGTCAAGATAAATTACAAGCTCCTTTTTTGGCCAAGGTTAAAAAATGCAAAGACAAAAACCTTGTCCGCACGAGTGAATGAAAAAGAAAAATGTGAGAGACAGTGTTCACACTCAAACACGACATTATGTTGAGATGTTTTTAGAGAGAAAATGTGGTTAAAAGTCTTTCATGCACGTTTTGTTTAGCCCACCGGTGCAGATACATTAGGAACGTGCCGCTGTTATGTGTGACACACCTGTTGTCGTTGTGTTGAAAATAGTACAAAAGTTCGAGTGTTGCAGAGCATAAGAACTAAATATATTTGACAGAAACAAGTTGCATGTTGACAAACAACAACTCTAAGTGTTTAGACACAAAACTTGTAATCAGAGAATACGGATGTGAGGTTAGGAAGAGAAAAGCACTTATAGAGATGAAAGATGGTGGGAGAGGAAAGAGAATAAAGAAGATTAGTCACAGCATATGGATAAAAGATTTGTGGAACGAAAAACAGAGACGGACAAAAAATATATAATCTTAACCCTTTTATCGAATTTTGATTGGATTTATTTTCTGCGCTATAAACAAATTGACATTTTATTAAAACCAAACAAAAGTGTGGGATTGTTTTACTACAGGTCATAGCTGTGAATCTTTGAATTTGTTTGAGGTCTAAAGTTAAAGATGATATTTCACTCACGCACCCAAATGTCATACATGTCATCCCGTGTGGTTATTTCTTCTGTCCAAAACAAATAAATGCTTATGAGGAAAACTTTCCAGGGTTCTTATCCATGTTATGGATTTCAACGGGGGGCTGTTGGTTAAGGTCCAAATTTCATACACCGCACCATTCGATGAATAAGGGTTTTATGGAGCTAAGCGATCATTCTAAGAAAACAAAGAAGAATTCCAAGAAAACAAAAAATAAAATCTTTTAAACATAAATCTATGGCTTGCACTGCCTTGGAGTGCCTCCACGACTTCACGTACTACGTTATCACGGAAGCGGATGTTCCGACCCAGTGTTTACGAGTGTGGACAAAGAAGCCCATTCAAAAGTTCTTGGTTGTTGAATTACACGTATGTTTTTGTGAAAGATTATTGTTAAAAATGGTCAGTTCTTCATCGACTGGTTTCGTGTCGAGCATTAGAAACTGAATTTTGGTCCATAACCAGTGTAGAGGGATGCTTCACCCAAAAATGAAAATGCTGTCATCTTTTACTCACCTTCGAGTTGTTCCAAATCTGTGTAAATTGATTTGTTCTGATGAACATTGTAGTAGAGTAGGCGGGGCGAGACCGTGGTTCGAGTCCGGTGAGTAATTGTGAATTAGCGCCAGCTGTGCGCACACCGGGCTCGAATCACGTAGGAGATTGGGAGCATAAAAGGAAAGAGCGACCGGACCGTCGAAGAGAGAGGACCGGGCCCGAACATATGTTAAGTTTATATCTACTACAAACACATAGAAAGATATCTGTAAGATGTTGCCCTCCATTGACTTCCATAGTAGGAAAAAATACAATGGTGGTCAAAAGTGTCTCAGAATTTTGTTGTGCTACATTTCTCAAAATGTTTACTTTTGAACAAAAAAAATGATAAAGTATTGTTTTCTACTATGGGAGTCGACAGGGGGCAAGATCTGTGAGTTAATAAGCATTCTTCCAAACATCTTTCTCTGTGTTCATCAGAACAAAGAACTTTATACAGATTTGGAAAAATTCAGTGTGAGTAAATAAGGACAGAATTTTCCAAGTCCATTATACGGATAAGAACCCTGAAAAGTGTTCTTCAAAAGCCACAATTTGTTTTCTAAAATAATTTTAAAGTAAACTTAATTTAATACGATCTATACGGTTCTGGAAAGTGTTGACTGTGATTCTTTTGCTGCTGTGCTTCAATTTAAATAGTTGGCATTTTGATTAGGATTGTTGCCACCTGCATGGAGATTGTGATGTAGTATTGATGCAATGCCCCATATCTTTAACATAGATAAATCCATTTTGTGTAACCATTCACCATAAAACTTTTTACTAATATTAACATGCCACTTTTTCAGTTTAAAGAGGAAAAAGCGTGGGCAGGGATGTGGGAGGGAGAGTAGAAGAGAATGTGCAGAAGGAGAGAAGGAAAGCAGGAGTGATGAAAACTGAAAAGCACCTCCTGACATGTGATTTATGTAGCAGTGAAATGCCTATCGTTGTGATTAGGCACTTTCAGCAGTAAATTGGTTCTGAGGTTTAATGATGCAGAACTGCAAGTGGGGTATGTGGCGCTTTTTCAAAAAGAGCTTAAAATTGAAAGTTACATCCAAGCATCTCCCCCTTCTCTCTGTTTCTCGGTGTATGTGAAAAATGGTTGCGTATGCATGATTTTGTTTGTCAGGTCTAAATCGTATTAAGAAAACAATTTGTGAAGCCACGAATGGATCTGAACCCAATGACTTTGCAGGGGAAATGACATATAAACAAAAGCAGCTAATTTGACAAGGGGGTGCTGTCAGCGGGAGGGGATGTGAAGAGTATTGCGCCATTAGTGTGTGAGAATTAGTGAGGGAATGAGAGTGTGTTAGAGAAACATAGACAACAAGAAACATGGAATCTGATGAGAGAGGGTTCGAGAGAGAGAGGGAGAGGAGGGGTGAAAAGGTGAATGTAGTGATTGGGGAATTGCTTTGGCTTCCTAATTGAATTTTGTGGATAGAGCAGCACATTCCTGTCAAGCCAATAACGTTAAGCTGAGCCATTACCACCCGAACACCAGCAAACAAAAAGAGCCCGCTAACACAGCACAGCAAGTCTCACAGGTGCAGACCTTATATTGGACAGCAGAAGGGGGTAGAATTTATCGCTGTCATTTTTTAACTATGGTGTAGTATAAAGAGTGGCAAATATGTTCAATCCACCAAAACAAATGAACAAAATTATTTTCTTGATGTATTGATAGGTGAAGTTTTACTAGGGTACTGGTTCCTTAAAGGGTCCGTTTAGCCAAAAATGAATATTCTGTCATCATTTGCTCACCCTCTTGTTATACTAAATCTGTTTGACATTTTTTTTATCTGAAAAACACAAAAGAAGATATTTTGAAGAATGTGACAATACCTTACATAATGAAGCGTTGTGTTTTTATTACCTTAGAATGAGCTATTTCTATCTACATACACCGCGGTACGGTCCCCTATGGAATTGTTTTTGTGCGAATAAAGATGAACGCAAATTTAAAAAAGAACAAAAATATACAACAAGAAAAAAACAATTAACTCAACTGGAAAAATGTGGGTTGATTTTCGTAACAATTTTTTAAGTTTTGTTTTTGCCAATTATGGTTTATGATTCCCTGCTTGAATTCCCTTGCGCTTTCTGAGTTTTCGTTTCCGCTTCTCAAGTGTTTTTTGTCCATAGAATTGAAGAGATTGGGTACCCCCGTTTTTCGGTTACCAATATTCTTCAAAATATCTTCTTTTACGTTCTGCGGAAGAACTCCATTTGAAATTAAACGATTTTTAATTTTTGGGTGAACTATCACTTTAATGTTTGTGATAAACATCTTAGCTAAACAGGTTGTCCATTGGACCAATTTTTTAAATAATAGAAAACTCACTCCTGGTGGAAAATATATAAACTGTAAGTTAATAAATTCACTGGCAGCTTTGTCAAAACATTCATTTTAAACCCCCATGTCTGGTCTTTAATTTCGTGAAACAGCCTCAAGGTGAAAAACTTGATCACTCGCCGTGTAACTAAATACTGCCAGATGTGTTATTTTCCTCAGAATCGATTCTCTGTTTTGTTTGTCAGTGAAAATTGAGTTTTGCAAAGCTTTACTGCGGCATAACCCACTGATCTGCCTGCAGGCTACGTTATTGAGCTGAAATATTAGCTCATTGTCAAACATTCCAGGAAAAAAACATATTTTCAGTTTTGTAAAAGGAACAAATTAAAGAGAAACTCTTTAACTCTCATGTTGAAAGTAAGACAGTCTTTTGTTTTGTGAAAATCTTTAAGGGCCAGGACTTTGGGCTGTATTTGTTCTGAAGCAGGTGCCCATGAAAACAAGAAAACAAACCTAAGCACCCCACAGGCCCTGTTTGTTCAGGAGCTGTGCCTAATGTTCCATATCTGTCGCAAGGCAGGACCCCCTAGCAGAAACATCCACTTAAGGCATTCACTCACTGTTCTGATCACCAGGTCTTTCCATTGATGCTCCTGGAGCTCGGCCGGGGCATGATTTACACACACCATCAACCCAAATAAAAACTCTGATTACAACATTCTCTCTCTCTGTTTTCTGTCTCTGACATTCCCTCATTCGGTTTCTTTTTCATTTTGATTAGCTCCCCGGGGTCTCCATCAGACTAATCAGGGGTGAATGTGCGCACACGCAAACACACGCTAACAGCTATTCTCTCACATCCAACGTAGCTCAGTAGGTAAAATTCTGATTGGTGGTTCAAACCAAGTCACCGATCAGAGTCCTTGTTAGGATGCCAATGTCATCTGAATGAGAAGTGAGGGGGTTGGTGAAGATGATGGTTTGATGCAAAACAAAAGTAACCTTATTATGTAGGAAACTTTGATTACAATAAGAAACACAATTGTGCTTTTTATATCATTTTAAAGATCAGTGTGTAATTCTTTGGAGGATCTTTTGACATAAATGTAATATAATATACATAACTATGTCTTCATGGGTGCATACCTTACATAATAAAGCGTTATGTTTTTATTACCTTAGAATGAGCAATTTCTATCTAGACACACCGTGGGTCCCCTATGGATTTCTATTTGTATTTTTTTTATAAAAATTAACGCAAAATTAAAAAAATCGAACAAAATTATACAACAAGAAAGAAGAAAAACAATTAACTCAATTGGAAAAATGTTGGTTGATTTTAGCAATTTTTAAAGTTTTGTTTTTGCCAATTATGGTTTATGATTCCGTGCTTGAATTCCCTTGCGCTTTCGAGTTTTCGTTTCCGCTTCTCAAGTTTCGTGCGCTTTCTTACACAAATCTCACGTGTGGGCAGGATTTTGGATTAACAGCTCCCTGAAGAACGATCTGCATGCGGTTTTCTGTGTTGTAAGTTTTTGTACTTGACATTTTGAGTTTATTGTTTTCATCATCAAAGTGTTTTTCTTCTTTCTCATTGTATATTTTTGTTAGTTTTTAAAGTTTGCGTTCATTTTTATTGGCACAAAAAGAATTCTATAGTCCCCTTGCATTTAATTTGCCATGTTGTTTCTACAGTACCCTAAATGGACAAACTGTTCAACAGACCGTGTTTGGTTAATATGTTATCTCCTTCGGGAAAGAAGCAAAAACATGACGACATCTTTATATGTGTCAGCCACAGTAGTGCTTCAAAATTGAGGGGTGGAGTGAGCCGTTGGGTGCAATTTGCAACCTCACCACTACCTGCCGCTAAATTTCATAAACTTGACCTTTAAATTAAAATGTCAACTATTTTAAATGTTTTCTCTTTCAAGTTTGAAGCGCAGAGGCAACTATAGGTCATAATAAGTTGAGATATCAAAAAAGCAGCAGAAAGAAAAAACTAGTTCACGTTTCTAAGAGCCCAAAAGAATAGCCATTGGTAAACATCCAATATAATGCAAATTAATAATATTAATACTAATAATAATATAACAAATAAATAAACAAAACAATAAATGAACAAATTAAAAAAATATTCTGTGAGCTAAAATGTCTTTTTTATGATTTCAAGCCCAGGTGGTGTAGTTATAAAACTTTAGCAGGTGCTAATCCTTAATTTTTTTTGTCCAATATGTAAAAATGACAAACTATCTCTTTAATCCATCTCTCTAACATACTTGTATTATTAGCAACACTAAAACTATAATAATTGAACATTTTCTCGTTCAGTAACACATTTTGAATGTTCCTTATCTCTCTCACAGACCGCCTTCAATCTCTTCTGCATTATTCTTTCTCTTTGAGCGAGGAGCTGTCAGACTCATGCTGTCAAAACCACTCATTCAATTTGATTAGTGAGAACATCTTCCAAATCTTCTGACCCGCTCTGATCAGCAACCCAGCTGGATTACTGATCTTCTCTCTTTCTCACATGCCAGCATCTTTATTTCCGTTGATATATGAAGACGGGCAGACATTTTTCCTGACTTTCTCATTTTCTCTGGAAGTTTTGTAATGTGTCACAGTTTGAAGTTGTCTGAAACTTTAAAGCAGATCAGCGAGACACGGGTTCAGAAGCCTTTCTTTGTCTCATGAGGGAAGCTCACAGGTATGAATATGTATCAGCCGACGTGTATTCGCTTTAGTTGGCCTAAGAAAGCCTCACTTACAGCGGCACTAACAGAGTTCAGGCTCCAAGATCTCAATGAATGCAGCAAACGAATGAGCTTCAAAAGCATATCTACAATGATACAGCTTGTTCCAGACGATCCTAAGGAGGACGTTTCTTGTGAGCGCTTTCTTTTCTCTTATATTTTCCATACGTACCCCACACAAAACACACACACATACGCACACAGACAGAGCAGGTTTTGCCCATTGAGTGGGTCTCTTTGATCGTCATCGCTGCTCTGAATAACTAAAGCGAACATTCCTAATTTGGCCTGTTTTAGCCAGCTGGCTCGAACCCCAGGCTGTAGTCGTGTATACACTACTGAGCAGCTCTCTTCATGATGCAGTGCTCTTGCAAGGTGAGAGATGGTTCTTTTTTATGCATGGCGCCTTGAGATAAGGCTCTTACCACTTGAGTTCACCCAAAATCTCTCTTTGTCGAAGAACGAACCGCAGAAACACGGGCCTGAGATGAATAACTTGTGTACTACAAAGATATAAGAAATTTAAAGCTTATGTAAGAACCGCACATTTGGGCTAAATTCGTGTGACTCACAACTTTATACGTGTCTAATAGTTCACTTAAAGTGTGAAACATATGATAAAAAAGAGTGTGAAACAAGGGTGACTATTAATAATAATTTATCAATTACCATCTTCTGTAAAGTAACAGTTCTGTCATCATTTACTCACCCTCAAGTTTTCCCAAATCTGTATACATTTATTTGTTCTGATGAACACAGAGAAAGACATTTGGACGAATGTGTTTTAACCTAGCAGTTCTTGACCACAATATAACAGAGTAGGAAAATTGATAGTCAAAAGTGCCCCAGAACTGCTTCCATTCCAACATTCTTCGAAATATCTTATTTTGTGTTCAACACAACAAAGATATTTATTAAGCAATTTCTCCTCCTATAGTCAATGGTGGCCAAGATCTGTTTATTGGTAAAACGCATTCTTCCAAATGGCCTTCCCTGCGTTCTTTAGAAGAGATACATTTATTCAGATTTGGAACAACTTGAAGGTGACTAAACGAAGACAGCAAATTCCTTTTGGTTTGGCTGTTCCTTTAACATCTTTAATTTCTTTTTGTTGCATGACCTCACTAAACTAGCTCTCAGTTTGGGATCTCAGCACTACTGAAGGGGTTTTTGAATGTAAGCATGAATTCAGGTGACACGGGGGAGTGAAATCACGTCCGAGCATTTGGTGATTTCATAGATTTTCATAGTTTAACTGACATTTAAAGCACAGCAGAGAATCACTTTCAGAACCACAGGAGAAGTGGACCAAATGTGGCATCATGAAAACTGTTTTATGAGCTGTGAACGCTCCAGGGCAAAGTCTACCCGAAACCCCAGGAATACAAATCTAGATATTTTATTCAAATACATTTTGGCACTCTCAGAAAAGGATTTTGGGAATGAGAGTAGAACATGAAAGCAGACGAATGCAGAATGCAGCAGTCAAATAGAAAAGAATCAAGTGCATAATCAACACATGCAACTGTAGTGCAACTTTACAGTATGTGACCCAGTCTGTTTGCCTTGGACTGTTTTCTACATAAAATCATCCTACATAATGTAAAGAACATTCTATGAAAATATAACTTTGAATATCTTTAAAATTCACTTAGTGAGGCCTTGTCAAAAAATGAAATTGTAGTCACATTATTGGTGGAATCAAACTTAGATGCTCCTATCTCATACTCAGAGGTTTAGACTTTAGCCTGGTTTTCACAGACTGGGTCTCATATTTTCAACAAAGCATTCAACTGAGAAATGACTGTCAAAACAATACTTCTTAATATTAATAAGCTATTGTTCTTTGTGTTTAATCAATATTTAAAGTGTAATTAGAACACACGTCTAGAAATGAGTGTATATACTGTAGAATGTAAATAAAAGAGGCGCATTTAGGCGATGGAGTCAAATCATACACCAGACAACATATCAAATAACCATCGTTCAAAAATGTTTAAATTACAGTTTCTCCTGCATTCACTCATTGAAAGGCAATACATGGTTTTAATTTAACGTTGTGGTGGCTAATAAAAGATAAAAGTAGACGTGTTTAGTGTGACAGTCAAAACATGAATCTATTTCAAATTAGATTTGAGCAACTGTATCATAATGGGTTTGATTTCCTGGAAATGCACATACTCAACAATGTAAAAACTGAATGCAAGTCTCTCTGGATAAAATGCATCAATGTGCAATGAAAGAGTGGTTTCTAATCCAGACGATTGGGATAGAAATCCAAGAAAGACAGACAACTCTATATTGCATTCCTCTTTATATGTTCTCGCCGTCTGAGTCAAGCACCCAGGGGAAGGTATGATGAAGAAAGAAGCGGAAGAAATGGAAAGTTTACATGAAGGAGAAGAGGAATAATCAGATCAGTATCGTTTCACGGTCGAGTGAAGGCATTTAAAGCTGGATCAAAAACAGGCTCTACCTGATCTAACTTTAATTTTGCAGGCGCAGAAGACGATTACTCGCACAGGGCCTGGAGAATCTCTCTGCTGTTTGGTGGTGAGGCTGAGCATTATGGGTTTTGACTGGTTTAAAGAGCCCATGAACAGGTGCGCTTTGGCTTTTATACTGTTTTAATAAAGCATATTGATTTGTTTTCTGATTGAACAGTGAGTCAGCGACACACAGGGCGGTTGTAGGGGTTGGGGATGTACCTTTTTTTCCAAACATGAACCATTGTTGGAGGTTTTTTAATAAACTAATCAAAATGGCATCTGTTGGTTAGTGGATGTGTATCAGCAACTATGGCGTATATTTCGTTGGTGACTGCTAGAAAATGAAAATAAGAAACTGTTATGAGAGTTGGGCTTTAAGTCAGGGCGATGCTGTGTACCAACTTCACCCTCTTGTCCACTACACTTTAAAAAAACATAAAACTTGAAACACAAAACAGAACAGAACAAACATACATCATACATTTTGAATGACATTTAAGTGCAACACATTATGTAAAGTAACTGAGACTGATGAAAAGGAATAACAGAAGTCAAGGCCAGATTGAAAATTCGAGGTGAAGCTGGGGATGGAGGAGGGTAAACGCGATAAGCTCCTGTTAGCTGAATGAATTTTAAAACAGAAGCTGTGATACCGTCATATTTCTATAGGTAGCTTTCCTTACATGACCTGTCAGAAACTGCATTTCAAAAATACGAGAAAATTCTGTCAAATGAAACAATAACATTCTGTAAAATTCGTTTTTTTTACAGCGGAAAAACTAAATTTAGATCGAAATATTAAAATCTAAAAACATCAAAATGTTACCATTGCAGTCGTTTTCAGCAAAGGAACTGAGAAATGATATCATAACAGATTTTTACAAGGCTCAGATGAAAAACGGCCTTTGGGTGTGGTTAGTAAGAGCCGTGTCAGTATGCCATCCAGAAAACATTTGTTCTTGCCGTATTTCATTTGCACATTTGGCAACATTAAATTTCTATCCAACACACCTTTCAGAGCATTCAATAAATCTTCTTTCAGTCTGTGCATTCCCTTGGAATCAAGCGTGTGATCTTGGCGCAGCTCATGTCATGCTCTACTAAGTGTGCTACGGGAGCTTTTTTAAGCTGAAGTGTTTTCAACAGGTAAACAAAAGAAGGTTCAGCATTCAGCGATCATCCAAAGCGTTGAGCCTCCAAAACAAAAGGCGATTTGCTTGTTACTCCATCCTTTAAAAACCTACAGGTAGTCCGCTTCATGAGACCAGCTCTGTCTTTCTGTCTGCTTTGTCTGGACATTATGAGGAAATATCAAGGCTTGCCAAAGCAAATTTCAATCACTGAATCATCTTAGACAGCTCGAGCAATAAGAGGTAGAACCACGCTGCTCTCGACAGATAACATTACGATTGAATGTGGTGGGTGGCGTCTGTAAGCCATTATCTCCAGAGGACGCAGTGGAAGATGAGAATAGAAGAATAAAGAATGAAGATATGTACACTGCCTGCCCCATACTGGGCATTTAACAGTGGAGAAGATGAAGTCCCACAGCTTTGATACATGCTAAACAGGCTCTGAGAGACCCTGCGGGGGGGACGTGTAGAGTTGAAAACAGTGGCTGCTGACTTCAGGGGTGTAATAAAGAAGGTATGTATCTGCCAACTGTGAATGAAGGGGCTGGCAGGGGACTGAAATAAAGGCTTGACGTTGATGGTATTTTTACTTTAGCAGGAGCCTATAAAGAACACTGATAAACATTTGGATCCTTAAAGGGACAGTTCAACCAAAAACAAAAAAGTGTCATCATTTATTCACCCACATGTTGTTTAAAACCTCTTCATGACTCTTTATTCTGTGCAACACAAGAAGATATTTCGAGAAATAACGTATTGGTTTTGTGTCCATAAAGTGAAAAAAGTTAGTAACATTTAGGCGGCAATTCTCACTTTTAACTATAGTTGTTATTAGCATGCCTATCATTGTCATAGTGACTGTTTATTAGTACGTATAAAACACATATTCTGCATGACCGTACTATACATCCCTACCTACCCAATACCTAAAGTTAACAACTAACTTACTAACTATTAATAAGCAACAAAGGAAGATTTTATTGGGAGAAAAGTCATAGTTAATGGTTTGTAGTGAGAATTGCCCCCTATACTGAAGTGTGACCAAAAAGTCATACAGGTTTGGAATGACATGAGTTATGAAAGAAAATTTTGCTTTCACATGAATATCTGCGTTGTTTCTGGTTCTTTATTATACGGTCGGTGTCAGAGCAGTCAGGCAGCAGGACTGTGACCAAAAATGTCTCACGCTGTCAGAACTTTGCTGGAGGTTAAGATTAATCAGACATCTGTGAACATGTCACACCATAGGATCAAAGACTACCGATTAGGCCTGTAACAAAAACACACTTCAAAAGTTGCGAAATTTGTCTCTGACAGCAAAATCACAGTGTGCATAGACTTCATGAAGCGCCACACACATGCAATTTGCACACAATCTGCATAGAAGAAATTCAAGCCTAAATATCTCATCATCGGTGGCTGCTCATATAATATTAGCAGTGTTACTCACTAGAACGGTTTATGTCTTTTTGTGACACAACATGTTTGATATTAATGTATACGATTTAAAGATTTCTATAGATTTCTATACTAAGAGAGTTTATGTTTATTAAAGTGATAATTCACGCCAAATTCCTTTACACTCTTGTCATTTCAAACCTGACTTTCTTTCTTCCACAGAACACAAAATAAGATATTTTGAAGAGGTTGTTAATCGGCAACCATTCACTTGCATTGGTTCTGTGTCAATACAAAGATAGCGCTTTTTCAATACCAACAGTTATCAACTTTCTTCAGAATATCTTCTTTTGTGTTCTGCAGAAGAAAGAAAGTCATTCAAGTTTGAAACGACAAGAGGTTGAGTAAATGATGACAGAATATTCATTTGGGGGGTAACTATCCTTATAAATAATCGTCTAAAAGTAATGCTAGAAGTCTGGAACTGTTTGTTTGTTTCATTTGTTATACTCTCATCTCTGACCAACATATCTCATCAGTTTCTCATCTAATTTAATGTTTATGCCTATCATCTCCGTTGAGTTTGAAATTCTGTATTAAGCATTAAGTGAAATGGCTGAAGAGTGAGTTTATTCTGTAACATCTGCTAATTATCCCGCTCTCTATTTCATACAGTCTGTTTGATGTGCTGTCCTGCGGAGCGCTTGCAAGCGGCAGCGAGCTTGCCAGCTGAGAGGCTGTATTTAGGGCACGGGAGGCCAACCGGTCCATACACTGCTCCTCATATGACACTCCCTAAAGGTAACCCGGCATGCGGGGCATATGCCTGGATCCTCACAGAGGTCATGAAAAATCTATTGAATCCTCAGATGACTGTCAATACACTCTAATTCAATAAGACACAGGCTGAGTCAGAGAGGAAGCAAACTGTGACCACTTACATAATTTCCTCTCAATGTTTTGTGCTGTCAATCTGTTTATCTTGTTCTAAATTCTCTTTCAAGTTTGTAAACAAACTAAAATGTGAATTTTGTTTTTCTCTTAGTGCACACTAAATTACGTCATCTTAAATGGATAATTCACACCAAAATGAATGATTCTGTCATCATTTACTCACCCTCTTGTCATTTAAAACCTGTATGACTATGAGTTCTGCAAAACACAAAAGAAGATATTTTAAAGAATGTTGGTAACCAAATAACGGCGGTTATCAATTCACTTCTATTGTAGAAACTAATTCAAGTGGTTGTTTAGTGTTATCTCGTTGTGGTTCTTTATTTTAACCCAGATGTTTAGTGACCAACATTCTTTAACCCTCTGGGACTCTCCGTTTTGGGGCCACATTTGACTCCTTTGTGGTCAAAAGTGACCGGAACTTTTTCTAAATTTTAAATTTAATTTAAATTTACATGTTCTTCTTTTTTATTACGCATTTTTAGAGAATTTGAAAGTACTTGAAAGTACTTAACCAGGCTAAACATTTCTGCAATAAGTATTACACATTTTACCCACTTACATTTATTTTAAATATATTTTTAAAAGAATTTTTCAATAAATTTTAGGTCAAAACAGAGACCAGGCTAT
This sequence comes from Triplophysa dalaica, assembly GCF_015846415.1. Lineage (NCBI taxonomy): Eukaryota > Metazoa > Chordata > Actinopteri > Cypriniformes > Nemacheilidae > Triplophysa > Triplophysa dalaica. Next base: position 6,009,620 of record NC_079553.1, read on the forward strand.
TATAATCAATTTTTTTGACAATTTTTGATTAGAGGATTCTGGTTGAACAGAAAGCTGAAACGTGTAGTGGCATTTGTTATGGAGTAACCAGGTTCCAGTATAGCCCTCTAGTTTGTGAATTCCATAGTTGTTCAGATATGACTTAGGATTTGTTGATTCAAATGTACTTTTAGACAATCTTAATTTTTTTTATGTTTTCAACATTTTTTCAACTTTTAGATATTTTTGGTTTGATAAGTACCAAGTTTTGCATTATGATAACAGCCAAAGATAAGAATGTTGTTATAAAAGGAACACATGGAAGGGATAGTGATAACTCAAACACATACAAACATTTAGCAATTTATCGAATTTCATTCAGTTTACTGGGCCTCTTCATTTAGGCGTTACACTTGGCTCCTGTAACCAGGCGGTAACTGCAGATTAGTGCCATCTGGTTGTAATAAAATGTGTATTGGCATGGTGTAACTTCTAAGTTCCTGTGTGTGGGTGTGTGTGTATCTGTGCATGTGTGTGTCTGAGAGAGATTGCATTTTTATTTCATTTATTGATTTTATGAGACATATTCTCAAAATTTGGTTATTGCAACCTTATCAGTTCATTTTTTTGAATGTGTGTGTGACTATTTTGCACTCTTAATATTTTAGTGTGTCACCCCTTGATTGCTGTGCACTTTTTATCTGCACAGTGGCCGATTCGTAGTTTGAACCACCAAAAGCACCACTCTTACCAAAAGAGTTTTCATATTTTCCATTAATTTCCTATGTCTGTAATTTTCGATGGCAAAGGACCTAAGTGTGACTACTTTTTGTGACTCTTTAACATACACGAAACATGTCCATAATTATTTTTGTGTGTTCACAGAGCTAATATGACAAAACTGTTCGATGTCATCTTATTCTGTTGAAGCTTAGATTTTTTACATTACAAAATGTTTTTGGACCGAAGTGTCCAAGAGTGTTAAAATATCTTCTTTGTGTTCTGCCGAAGAAAGAAAGTCATACAGGTTTGAAATGACAGGAGGGTGTATAAATGATGACAGAATTTTCTCTCAAGGTGCTCATCCAACAGAACCCTAACTTTCCTTGCGTCATTCCGTACATGCTCAACACATTTTTAGTTTGGAGATATGAATCACCAATCCATTAAGTGCCAGTGAGAGACTGCAGAGCTGAGCTCATGCTTGCCGGAGCAGACGACTCGTACCGGAGAGAGTTAATTAGCACAAATGCACAGTTGTGTTTTTGGGCCACTGCTGGCAATGAGAAGCATCATTAACACAAAGTCCCAGTCCCTCAGATCTGAACAGAGAAGCGCTGCTCATTTGAAACAAATGTGTTTTAACATTCCGTTTTTGAGACGTTTTTTGACGTTTTCATGAGGGTTTGAAATGGTAAATGCCAGTTGAGCCACAAACCCCCTCTAGGCAAATGCCAATAGCTCTTTCCTCTCTTCTCAAGTGTAAAGGTCCCAAGCCGTAAAGCCTAGAGTGCAAATCTAGACCGTTAAATCACAAGTAATGACAAAACTTTAATTTCCTTAAATGACATTTAATTTATTATGACATTATCATACAGATGAATGTATGTACAGCTCTACCAAAATAAGAGTGAATAAAAAGTGCCATAAACATGTACAGTATGAAACGATCAAGTGCATGTTATTTGATCTTACGGTACAAAGTATGAATACATAAATACAGTTCAAGATATTACATTTTGAATAGATTGTAAAACATTATTGCATGTCCACACAAACAGCTGAGCTAGTCAGTATCCAAACGGACTCTACTCTACTTAACAGCACAAAAAAATTAACGGGGTGAAACGTTTAGGTTTTCAATTCAGTCACCCAAAGACTCGCATGCTCTATAATCTTCTCATTTTGCATACTCTAAACTTTAATGAAAACTGTTTTCTCATGTACACTCTGCTTAGTCAGTTTCACCCTGAGCCTCAGGCCTAGATAAATAATACCCTTTATATAACTCGCTTGGCAGGATAACTGTAAAAATATGCAGATTATACATATTACTAATTGAAGAATGCATTAATGTTCTCATTTGACTTCATGTTATAGTCTTTTTCAGCAATCCGCTGAAAGGGCTGATAATTCACAGTGCGCTGAGTACCAGAGAGGTTCAGCTCTGTAATACGAGGTGTGTGAAGCGCAGAACAGTAATCAACGTCCAATTGACCCCAATCTTTGAGTCGGTCAGCACTTCAACACATAGATGAAATAACATATCACTACTCAACGAGAACTTTGGCTGGGAGGAAAAACTAATGACGACCCACTTAATGTCAAAAATACTTTTCCATTCGTAGACTAAACAAAACTAGCTAGTCCGTCGCTGAAGATCCTGACTGTGGAACAGGGAGTGAAGTAGGGGGTGAATTTGCAAAGTACCGGCTGCAGCCGTGGCAGCCATCGGTATTGGACTGAGCATTGTGGGGAGTAGAGCCCCGGGCGGAAGGGGTCGAAATGCCAACCCACGAATATGATGATGAGGGTGAACGGGGTGAAGGGCTGAGGCTGGGATCAGGTGTAGGGGGTGAGCTGCCAGGACAGTGGCGGGAGGTGCCGGAAAGAACGCAGCGGGAAGCGTGGGAGAAAAGTGGGGCTGAGACAGGGAAGGATGAAGGGGAAGGAGGGTAACGGGGGAAGAGGGAGAGGGCTGGAGTAAAGAGTATGGTAGACAAGCTGACGGTGTGTTCTGATTGGCCGGTTCTTGAGTTGGTATGTGGCTCATGTCCACAGATGTTTGTTCGATTTCCTGTTGCTCCTGAAGGTGCTGTTGCTGCATGTGCTGCTGGGCCTGAAGTTGGAGTAGTTTGTACTTTTCAATCTCTTCTTCTGTAAAGGTGATTGGTTGCTCGGAAAGGGGAGGAGTGATGCATCTTGCACAGTGGATCCCTTCTGTTTCCACTTTGTCGTTTTCTTGGTCTGTAATGTCATGTTTTTGTGAGGCAAAGCTGTCTCGCTTCGGAGCCGTACAAGCTTCTGCTTTGGAATTTTGTTCTTCTGTGTGCTGAAGTGAAGCTTTTTGAGGTGTAACTTGTGGATTTGTTGTTGTTTGAAAATGGTTGCCAGTACTGCCACTTGCTTCTTTATTAATCCCCATTTTTTTCGCTCCTTTCTTAATCGAGGGGAATTTACCTATTAAAGGAAGGGCACCATTCGCCTTCTTTACTTTAACTTCATTCTCAACCAACTGGTCTGAAGATTTTTGTGTAATATCGCCCTGCCATGAACTTGATTTTAAAGAATTTGGCTGAGCTGCAATTTTACTTGGTGCTAATGAAGGTGAATGAGTTTCCTTTCTAAGAGGAGAATGAGAAAACTTGGTCTTGACTAATCTTTCCCCAGAATGATTGTGTTTTTGGCTCTGTCTAGAAGGAGATGGTCTGGAATGATGCATCCATTCTCCACTAACATCAGAGACGCTAGTGCTACTAGTCAAACTGGGGCTACGAATGGACGCTGGTTTGTTATACCAACTGTCTTGGCTTCTCTCTGGACTCGACCAGGAATATTCTTCTCTCTCCCTGTGCCTCCTTGTAACAGGACTGAGATTTTCAGACCACCAGTCCCTGATATCATCTTGAGGATCAGGACTGTCATAAACTCTATAAAACAGCCTGCTATTGTCTTGAATTCTGTGCTCTTTGTTTCTATGCTCCTCAACGAATCTTTTGTGCCATCTGATGTTGTATTTCTCATTCTGATCTGGGTTGTTATAAACTGCTGAATATTTCCGTTTATCGTAGATGCATAAGTCTGTGTAATCCCAGCAGTCTCCCGCATGCTCGAAATCTCTGAAATCTCTGCACAGGCTGTCAGAAATGTGCCTGTAGCTGTGATAAGGAATATTTTGAGAGGAATTTCTAATGCATGATTTGAGCCTCCCATGTTCCTTTCTCCAAGGCTTTGACCTTGGTGATGTGGAACGTCTCCTCGGGTGGTACACAGGCCATTCTCCATCCGAGGTCATGTCTGACAGTCCACTCCATGACCCGGATTTGTCACTGTTGGGAGTCGAGGCAGCGTCCCTCTTAGACTCATAAGTGTTGTCATTCCAACGATAATTTTCTCTTCCTGTTGTGTAGTGAAGAGAATATGGAAAAGGCCTCCCCCTCCCCAAATGCAGCGCGGGCACCAACCGCCTCACCGTTTGACATTTCTTCCTTTTACGTGCCGGGGCGGAAAGCGAGCTTACGATAATGCTTTTCAGGCTGTGCTCTGGGGTGTCACTTTCATTTGAAGTCTCATCTCTCACTGATCTCCTCTTCCCAAGCTTGTGCCTCCTCTCGGCGCGTGGTTGCTTGTGTTGTGACGTGTCGGCTGGGGCGCTTTGGAATTCAAAGTGTCCTCTGGCTTCTGTTTGTGAGCAAGTTTTGAGTGCTTGCCGGCTCCTGACAGCATCTAATTTACGCCTACGAGTTTTCCCCTTTCTCATGTGTTTGGGTCTCTTTGGTTTTAAAATGCCTAATTTATCTCCTGGAACATTCTGTGTTTGTGACTTGGCTCTGTCATTGTGGCCTGCGAGTCTTTCAACACGGAACTCCATATCCACGGGCTTTGTGCTCTTTTCTTTGCCCTCCCTGTGTTTGAAAACGCAGCCGAGCGGATTACAGCTGTAAGATATGCGTTGTTCGTCTGAGGTATACTGCACAAGTTCAGAAGGCCATTTTAGTGTATTGCCCTCCTTGCTGAGCACGTTTAGGAAAGAATCCGGAGCCTTGCTGCTCCAATCTGTATTTTCATCCTCGCAAACCAGGTGGATGTTTTCCGTTCCCTTTTCTCCGTTCTGCATAATATCCTCTTTGCTGTTTTTCTCAGTATGTGGGAGTGAGTATTTGTGTGTCAGGAGTTGGCTTTGGGCCATGGTCTCCTGTCCATCTGTGTAAACACTAGGGCTGGGGCATTCTTTCTCCTCTGATCCCCCATAAGCCCCCTTTGCCCTGGGTCTCTGCCCCCTATCAACCAATCTGTCCTCTGAACCAGCTGTCCCCTCGTTTGATCCAGGACCGTGTGTGTCAGGACAAATCAGCTTTCCTGGTTCACTTGTGCTGCAGTTCAGCTGAATTTCAAGGCTCTCCACATGTTCCGTTTGTGCTTCCATTTGCGTTTTTTGAGAGTCCCCATCTGCCCAGACCAAAGCTGGAGGATTGTGTGATGGATCGGTGTCTTCATTACAGGGGGTCCTCGGTGAGCTCGAGCAGGACCAGAGGGCCTCCAAGGCACGTCGCTGCCTGTGGCGCTGGAGCTCAAGGGAGTCGTTTGCCTCTTCGAGCCCATCGCTAAACACAGATGCACACGAGTCAAGCTTCAGCTGAGCTCGCCTGGAGAAACAGAACGAGACCCCTGCCCTGGGGTTCCGGTGTCCTGCTAAGGTCTTCGGTGGTGAGGAGTGTGTTTTTTCATGGTAGGGTTGCTGATGTGCGAGCACACGAGAGGAGGACAAACCCTTTAATGAAGCGTCTGTGAGATGGGAGCTGAGGGTGCAGGTGGCTCAGTGTGAAACTTGCAACTTCCATTGGAGGAGGTTTTAACTTGATCCGGATCTTTGATCGTAGATCTTAACTTTGGAACTTTTCTGTCGTCACTGTTGGCAAGAACACAAAACACTGTAATTAGACAGTTTGTCAATAGAGATAAGATGTAATATAAAATAAAATTCTTATGGAATGTGGGTAGCAATAACTCTCAATAAATGTCAAAAGACTCAAATTATGTTTCTTATATGATAGTATTTTTTTCCCTTGAGGCCACATATAATGTTTTTATGCAATTTTCTACTCTTTCTCTAGGCTTGTTTAAATAGTCCTTTAGGAAATACCACTTTCATGGCTATAATGATGAAAAAAAGAACAGATTGCTTTGTGACATGATCACCAAACCCTCTGAAGTTTTTGATTATGAATCATCATGTAAATGTGGATGCTAAACTGTTCACCAACTAAAAAAGAGTTTTATAGTACAACAAGTTCTTTGATCTCATATGATCAAGGGAGAGTCCTTAAGATATGACCCTTTAAGATGGCTGCATTATAAAAAGGATACATTTACCGCACTGCATGACTTACAATAAGAACAGATTGAGCGAGATTATGGATATATAGAGTATAATTGTACCTTTTACTCTGCTTCCGCTGAGCGAGCTGGTGCAAACGTTTCAGATCTCTTTTCTGCTTTCTCTCATCTTTCCAGGACTTGGAGGAAACGTTTCGTGCAAATTCTCTCTGCTTCAACTCTTTCAGCCTCTGTGAGAAAAAACAAGCAAAGGCAGAGTTAAAGTCAACAAAATTGATTGTTGACAAAGAGTTTTTTAATGTTGTCTGAGACGAAATGCAACCACGATGATAATTAAATGATTTTAATTAAAGCTGTTGTTGAAAATATAACAAGAGAAAAATTACAATGCAATATCCCGAACAAACCAGCTGGAAAATAACGAAAGCTTGAAATGCACGGTGAACTCTGAAGTTTCATTTAGAATGAGTTCTTAGTGACCCTTTGACTCCATTAGGAAAAATATGCTCAATATGTCAATATCCAATTCTGCAAATATCATCTGTGGTCATTGCCGAGTACAGCCAACTCTTTCTACAACAGCCGTTAATAGATCTCCCATCAATTCTCCACATAAAAGGCACAGACCACACCACTGGATGCCTGTCTATTTATCACTTCATCCCTTAAGGGCAGAGGAGAAAAAGATCGAAACAAAGTCAACAGAAAAGCAGCAAAGCCAAACCACAATCACAAAACAATAAAAGTGTCAGCAGCGTCTAGATTTGTTCGGCGGACGTGAATAGAGAAGTCACTTGAACACAGCCAAACGCTTTTGACTTCGCTCAGAAGGGAAATAAAAAAGCAAGCCATTTTGTCTCAGCAATGAAGATGTTTCAGCCACCCCAACCGACCCTGCCTCCTTCAGGGATCCCGTGTTCTCTTCTTACTGCAAGTGCACAGGTGTTTCATTTACTATTGTAATAAAACACATTTACACGTTAAAGTAAGAAAAAACCTACTGTTGTCTTTTATTGTCCTCGGCTAAAATGTGCTATGAGCTGCCAATGGTGAATGTCATAAACCTAAAGCACCTTCGTTTTCAAAACGCTTTCATTTTATGATCACACAAACATTACATACTGAGAAATGTTGGGTGGGAGAGTGCCAGAAGGAGGACAGTTCCTATCTTCTGCATGGTGACAAGCCTGACAGGAAAATAACTGTGTATCTGCGAGAAGCTAGCAAGCTAACTCCCAACACAGGGTGTTGAGTTTACAAACCAAAACGTATAAATGATGTGGCTTCAAGGAGGCAGGGAGCTTCACAGTGGAAAAATCATAATTAATCCCACATTTTGAATGCTAATAAATATATATGAAAATTAATATAACTTCCAACCTATGCCATAAAGTCTTATTCTAGTGAGTAAAATAAAAATTCTAGTCATTTTTAATGCAGTAAAGACATTACTGATGTAATATTGTGTGAATGTCTTTAATTTATAATCATAATATAATTTATAATTCGATGAACATGATTTTCTGCCTAATGACACATAAGGGATGTGGGAGAGAGAAAGTGAGATCTGGAATTAGCAAATCCCTAATAAAATATTTTTTTGATTCACTTTGTGGCAGTCACACTAGCACACATGAAATGTTAAAATATAAAAATAAATAATGTATGACTGAAAGAAAATAAGAGATAAGACATTTCTAGATTTTTACATGTTCTTATCATAATTAAGGCAGAAAATTAAACCAAAATGAAGTTTTATCCAGAAGACCCTCACTAATACATGACTGCTAGATGAGCTGACCTAATGACATCACTCAGGTACTTGAAAAAAACTGCTGTGGATATTCCAAAGGCATTTTAAAAGTTTGACTTTCCATTTCTAACCAAGTATATTTCTCCCCATCTCTCTAAGTGTTTTTACTATTCAAGATGAAAGGCGCAGAAAATGCTACATTTTGTGCCTTTAAAAAATGAGCAATTCCAAATTTCTCATCAAATGGTACTTTGGAAAGCTCTTCTTTCTCCCTATCAATCTTTTTTCACAGCCCGGAAACAATATAACGTCTATGATGGAATAATGTGTTTATGCTATTAAACTCATTCTGCGGCTTCTGTGACAGATAAAGCACATCGGATGATCAGATGTTGATGAGCATGTCTAAATGTCTCTCTCATAATTAGCTTGGAATATTTTCATATTCATGTTGCCCTATTTTTTCTCCTTTTAGAACATCATTTGAAATTTCAAATTCATCATCTGCCTCATGAATAACTGACAGAAGCCGAAGAACAAAAGAACGTTTGAATCCTCCACCGAAAAATATAATTATATAACAAACAAACGAATGTCCTAAAACTTACACGCTTTAACTGACCAAAGGAACTTGAAGATTCCAAAACCTTTCATATAAACATAATAGAATAGAATGATTTTCTATTTCTTTTTGCATATTATAAAACTAGAAATCTAGTGCTGAATCAGTCACTGACCTCACATTGCAAACAAACACTTGAACACCGAGTTGCATTATGAGAGCAAGAGGTGTAGAGATGCTCTGAGTGACCTCTGACCTCAAGTCCATTAAATCAATTTGGCTGTGTGCTAATGTACGCTGATGAGTTAATCAATGTAGGAAAACAGAGTTTTGTCCGTGTGTGTCATCTAAGGATAGACCCTTTAGTGCATTACTGATGTGTCTTTTTACTACACTGTTAGAAAGGCTATTTGGACTCTTATAGACCACTATAAAAGACGTAAACAACGCTGGTCCAGAAAAACTTCCTGTTTCAGTTTTTTAACACAACAGAACCAAAAGAATATATATAATATTTGTTTAACATTTGAATGTAGTTATTTAAATAAATGATATATATTTATAATAAAATGATAGACTTGTATATATAATAGACCGATGTGAGAGGCATTTTAAACACTTCAAAACTGCAAACTGCACATACGTTTTTCATCAGCTTTTCTTTCCATGGTTAGTAAGAAAGCAGAAACCAGGCTTGTTTCTTGGTGGTGCATGGAATCACTGTAGGTACTGTTAGCATCCTTTATGCTTGTCTCATTTCTAAATGCTGTTCAGGGCAGTAAGAACAAACAAGCTCATGCTTGAACAAACAAATAAATAGATGATTGAAAGAGAAGAAAAAAAACGGAAAAACAAGACCTCTAAATGCACAGCATTAGCTGGTATGTAGAATCCGCATGTTTCATCGTGGCATTCCTATAACTCTGTTTGAGTCGCGTAGCCAAGATCATTATTTTTAATCCACAGGGTTTTGCCGAGGTGCATATACGTTTGTGAATGTGTCTCTGTGTTTCAGAAATAATGCATGTTTTCTTTGGTACTGTGATCCTGTGTCTTTTCTATTGTGTTGTGTGTGGGGGAGGCCTTACCACTCGTCCAAGATCATTTATGTTGATGCTGGCAAGTGAGCACACTGCTGTTTAAAATGTTGCTAATTGTTTCGCCTATTTTGTTTCGTTCTCCGTTGTATCTCCTCTCGTTAATATGCCACCAGGTTATTGTTTAGACTGGCATCTGTGGTGCTGAAATATTTACTGCTTGACTGCTGTTTCATGTTTTTCCATTGCGGCTGATTTTCATATTTTTCAGAAAGTGTCACTGGATGTCAAGCTTCTTCAACACATGCTGTGCAATTAGCACCTGATTAATGGTGCAGTAATTTAGAAGTACATGCTTATAAAGTAATAGCTAAAATAAAATTTCCAATGTATTATTTAACTTATTTAGTAGCCATCATGTATAGACCAATCATCATATTAATTATACATAGACATAGTACATCTGCTGATATTTGTATTACCTTGATAACGCATATTGTCCTGTTTTCATTCATCTTTAAACTTTCAAATGTAAATACCACTATAATTTATCTATATTATCTATCAATGAGATGTTAGTTAAGTTTTAGTTAGACGAAACATCAACTTTATTTCCTTGGGTGAAGTTTCCATACTTACTCTAGTCTACTGCATACATTAACATCTAACCTGCTCGCCGCCACACCAGTCTCTCCTACGCACTTTCATATTAAGGAACATATATTCAGACAGAGTCCTGGCAGAGATACTGCCTTAATATATTGTCTTGTCTAGAGTTCACGTCAATTTGTACAAAATATCACAACCTTGCGCAAGGGTCTTATGAAAAATGTGGTTTGAAAACAGAGTTGAGTCATGACTGCACTGTCCCACGCTTTACTTGCCAGAAGAATGAGTAATGTCCTACACAAACAACATATAACCTGAGCATTAAGCAGCATTCTATCACAGTAACACAAACGCAGGCGCAATTTCACTGTGAAATCTAGTTTGACAACTGACACCAACTGTGAACTTAGATATTTGCCGATTTGCCATTTTAGCACTGAGACATGAGCAAACTGCTCCCTAATTGGCTGAAACATCTCAGTCCACCTTGCAGAGCCCAGACGTAAAAGTGTCACCTTGTAACATTTCACTAGAAACAGCTCCAGTAAGTGCTGGCTTTCTGTCTGCTACTTCAGCACAAATTTGAAGCGTCAATGTGGTTTGTCCATTCAGTATAGATCAGGTCATAGAGACAGCTGTCTTCTTTACAGGCATCGATGGCAATCTTAGCCGCCTTGTTCAATTATGTAACTATTGGAGATCTTGCTTCAGAAGGAATAGTTAAACTCGTATTTTGCATACTTCAGAAGTTCCAGAACGAAAGGGAAATTCTTATTTTCATTTTTTTAGAATGTAAAACAGGTTTATTATTATTTTGTAAATAATTAAGCTGATGCAAACATTCTATGTAACCAAACTGTTCTTGGCCACTATTGGGCACCCTTTTGACAATGAAGAAATATCTTCTCTTATAAAGAAATTTATAAAGCACATTTTCGTAAAATGGTTGACAATGGTGACCAAGAATTGTTACAAGCAATCTGGTTACAAGCATTCTTCCAAATATCTTTCTCTGTGTTCTTCAGGACAAAGAAATTTATACAGATTTGGATCAACTCAAGGTTGAATAAATGAAGACACGGACAGAATTTTATTTTTTGTGTGAACTGTTTGTTTAATGTTTTTTGTGGCAATTGTATCCGTTTTAATGAAAACTATAATGGTCTCTCAAGATCTCTATGGGTAATGCGTTGAATTGGTGGATGTTATCTGGCGATGGGAACTAATAGTAAAAGAACACCATTAAATCCAATGAAACAAGGCCCAAAACACACTTCAGAAAAGGATTTTGTGATGGTTTTAATGGTTTATAATGGTATTGTAATAAATCTGTTATAATTTCTGTGGTTTCTACACTCTAAAAAAGGCTGTGTTATTATTAACACTTTGTGTTATGCTATTCAACACATCATGTTATTATGAAAACTATGGATTTTGGTCGAATTTGAGATTTTCACAAAAATACCCCTTGTCTCACGATCCCAATGCTCTAAAATGATCTTAATTTCTCTACATTTTGTCGAACTGATCGGTCTCTACAACAATTATTAAATATCATCTGCAAAGTACAGCTTCTGCGACTGTAACTTCAGACGAATATCAATCGCACCTAAGTGACTTAGAAGGGCAGAGCTTTAGAAGATTGACGACTGTCTCTCATAACATACCTGTTTCGATCCCACGGGCGAACTGAATAATAAATATCAATGCCATTTTCTCTTTGACAGACACTTTGCGTTCGTTCCTTTCAGCAATGCTTTTCACAGACGCAAACATGACGTTAAGTATGTGTGATTGTGGATGGCCAAAGTGCCAAAAAAGACGACGCTGTTAGCTGTTATCTTGATTTTGGTTAGCCAAACAAATAGGTTCTGGACCAAAGATGTTTCAGACACTCGAGAGTAGACGCCGCCCCCCTCTTACGAAAAAAACTATTCGGATTTACACGATTACACAACCTATTTTTGAAGGTATGTATATTCCTAAACATATTCCTTTCCAACATTTCACCAGATATAATTATTTTTTACACTATTTTTACAAGAGATGCAGTAAATGGGATGTTACAAAACATTCATTTGGCATGCTTGTTCCATTTTGTTGTATTTTTTCTGTCTACAAGTCTGTAGTTTTAGTTGCTCTACTCTGACTTAACTAAAACCACCTGTATCTGCATATGATTAAAGTTTGTGTGTGGTCGTCCTGTATGCTCTAGTTCCCTGGTTTAATTTGCTGTATTGTGACAGGTCTCTCTGGACCTCATGAACCACTGAGCACAGGTGAACAACAGCAGTCAGGCTGCTTCCTATTCTAGAATCTGACACAACAAACAGGTGGGATTTTCTGCCCCCCCTCACTTTCTCTCTCTCTCACACACACACACACACACACACACACACAAACACAGATAAAAAACACTAAGAATATCTTCTGCATAATGAAGCATTGAAACGGAATAGACTGCACACCTGTGTCTGAGCACGTCTACCTGTGTGTGTGCAAGTTGTCCAACATCGTTCCATCTGTCTGTTTCTCCCCTCAGGTATAGCCAGTCCTCTGATGCTTTCAAAATGAGTCATATCTCCCTCTCTCCCTTTCTAACTCTGTTTCTTTTTTTAACACTGTGCTCTCTTGTACCTTTATCGGGATGTGGCAGGTGGAGATGAATAGAGCCTCAGCTGGGCTGCCGAGACCCTGGAGAGCTCCAGGCGTTTGACAAGGGCAGAAGACAATAAGAACCTACTCATCCTGGCAGTCTACAGAGAGAGCGGCACGCCGGTTCCTCATTCTCCCACTCAACCCATAGTACAGTCAGTGCCTGTCTCCGGATCTTCCGGCAGCCCACAAAACAAGTTCTTTACTTTGTCTTTGTCATTGAACGGGTCAGTTTGCTAACACTCAAACCTCCTCTGCCTGCAGATACAAAAAGAAGTCGGAAGAAATGTGGTGCACAACTGTGAACAGGAAATATATTTCTTGCAAGAGAAAAGTTCAAGTCTTATTGTTAATTGCAATACAAGAAAATAAAAAGTGGGTTAAAAGTGTCTTTATATTGCATAACAAATATCTATTGGTAATCCTGTCTCTAGTGTTGCAGTTGCCGTATCAGTTTTATTCAGCATTCAGTGTGCGTATGCAAAGGGCTTTAGGTGTTTAACCATGCAATGAAGACAGACATCAATGTCATTAATAGCTACGCCTTAACTCTGCTCTGCTCAGTGGCATCAATTCAGCACATTCTCTGATCTCTAAATCCATTCCGGACGGATGAAAAACCTGTCACCTGTACTACGCCACCTTCAGCGCAGACACACACTGGGAGTCTCTGCCAATCGCACTCATCCTAATCTCATCACTGCTGATTCTGTGGCCAACTGCAGCTGGTGCGGAGAGGCAGCGATAAGCCTCGGGCAGTTACTTGAAAAGAAAATGAAAAACTCTCTCTCTGTGTGCCATCTCTATGGACAGTTTTATGCAGAGCGAGAGCATTTTGCTCGGAAAGACATTTAATAAAATTCTTTGAAATATGATAAAACCTCACGGACGGGAAACACCTATCTAGCCATTTGGAATTCAAACTAAAGATTGCTAAGCACCGTTTCGCACGATGCACCTTCCCCAATCTCCTTTTGACAGCGGAAAGCGGGGGAACTGTCTAATCCTTGAGTAAAAAAGAACTGGAGACCGGTGTCTCTCCTTAAACGTTGATCATAAACCATCACTCTAATTCTCCCCAGGAGGAAAATGTCAACGTGTGGATTATCCTCTCCCCAATCTGCACGTTCAGAGAGAGATAATCCGAACACATTTCCTTCATTCACCGCTGTGCGACATGCACAGAGCAGAGAGCTCACGTGTTGATGCCGTGAGCCGCGGGGGCAAAGCTGTCTCCAGAGACTCTCCTCAGCGGCCTTTAAGATGACAGGCTGTCGGGTTAGGTGACGTGCGACATTTATGTGTGTTGTGTGTATGTTTGAACGCTGTAATGAGTCAGGGCATAAGGTGCCTGAGAGGATCAGGAGAGCAAAAGCTTTGAAGCTGAGGGGATGTGCGTGCATGTGAGGGTAGAGAGGAGATTTGGAACCGGAGATTGCAGGAAGGTGCAATAAGGAGCTTTCAGGGATGCTTTCATCCACAGAGAAGCCACAGCTTCAGTATCGGCTCTACATGCACACACAGGCTAAAAGATTCTGGCCTTTTGTTAGAGAAAGTGTGTGTGTGAGTGTGAAGGATGGAAAAGACGATGTTATGTCAATACTACGCTAGATTTAACTTGCTGGGGAGTACTTGGTAGAAAAGAACATTACAACACAATAGTTGTATAAATGCAATTCATTTTACTTACAAAAAGTGCATATTGACGTGCCGGAAGATGCAGGGAGCCCTTAGCAAAGATTCTATTATTGTCTTATCAGACGCTCTCAATGCGGCTTCGAGTAATGACTGGAACATCTAAAGTGACTGTTTACATAACAGAGCAGTTTTCAATACCCCAAGGCTTTTAAAAGTTCATAAGGAATCTTACAAATCCTCCATCTGCTGCAAATGAAGTTTTGTGCAATTAGACTTTATCCCCTCGTTCCTGTATAACTGTTATCTATTCATTCATTTCAGGCTATCCACTAACTCACAGCTTCTGTTCACAAAAGCAGCCGCTACTTTTTAATTTTCTTCTTGGGGTTTTCTAGAAACACTTTCTGAGTGCACACCCAAACTGGAATTGTTCATAGAAGGACAAATGATCTATTTGTGCAGCATTAAAAATACATTCACTTCTTCGTGAAACTCCCGGCGGACACCCGCACCACTAAATGCCCGGAGGATAGACCTTACGCTCACACACTCTCACATATCTCTCGGCTATTTTTTAAACGTTAAGCAGCCTGCTGCGCTTTTTATAGAATCACAGACATGACTTAGCTTGGGCTCCTTTAGATCTGACTGAATCCTTCCTCTGCACTCCCACCTCCATAACGGCGGGTTATTAAATATAGATTATCTCCAACCTCATATCTGTAGGGCTCTATCGCCCGAAATCCACCGCAGGAACATGAAGTCTAGCGGGGGATTCCCTCCAGATTCTGCTCTGAGTCTCTGGTGGAAACGCTTAATAATGTCCTCTTGACAGTTTCCGGCTAATATTTTGCCGTGGATTTTTCTCTCTCATCTCTTTCATATAGGCTACACACGTGATAGCTCTAGCTTTACGTCGTTCTGCTGAAAGCTGGTCGCTCTTTTTCCATGTCTTTTGGCAATTTATGATGGCTGTCAATTCTGACAGCCTCCTTGGGCATTAGGGTTTTCTGCACAAAGTTTAATGGTACCATGGAAAAACGTGTTGAAAGCTCAAGATTTGGCTAGTTAGTGTGCCCTGCTGAGAGGTACAGCCATTTCTCCAAAAAGCATTGTTGGCCTCTGAACTTTTAAAATTTAACACAATGAATTTCCTTCATTCACAGAACCTTAATAGCAGTTGCCGAGCAAAAAATGCTAAGACATACCAGCAACCAAGTATTATAGATATCGCTTTCATACATAATTAAAAGTCACATTAAATTATAGGTAAAATATGTTGGAATGAACACACAAGGGTGATTTCCAAAGTTCCAATTCTGCTCTAATCTGCAGATCTAACTACATGCATGGGCTCTATGTGGACTTGCTGTAGACCTCACTTATACTTCAATACTCTTTAGGTGGACTAAGGACAGCTACAGTAGCTGATTTGCATAGCTCTCTCCTTAAGGTTGTTTTGCTCTTGAAGATGAATTATATCAAACTTCTTATCCAGTTGTGTGGCACATCAATGGACACAAACACATACTGTAAGTATGTTGGGATTTTGTGTTCTCCAGGAGCAGGGAGTATAGCCAGACTGTGTGTTTTAGAGAGATATGGGAACCCGCTTTCCTTTGGTGACACCCCAGCAGCACGCGTCAACCTTGCGGCATGCACATTTCACCCAGTAGAATATACAAACCCTCTCTAATGAAACACTCTTACCGCCTGCAGGAGAAACTAAAAAGGACCGTTTATTGCCTTTTCAGTGCCCTTAACTGTAAGAACTTCTCCGTTGGAGGTAAAGAAGCATCTGATCTGCTAGAGTGGGCAATTCATAAAAAAATACATATTTGTTGTGCAGTGTAAATTCTTTTTGCCAATTTTTTATAAAACACATAAAGGATATGAGGAGGAAAGAGAGAGGGGGAATGGCAATGAGACAAGAGCCATGTTGAATTTGAACCCGTCTCTCTCTCCAGTAGTGTGCTAAGCACTAGGCCATAGATCTAAAAACCTAAGGGAATATATTTGCGATATTTGCAATATGCAATATTGTTTTGAATTGACTTTAAAGCGATAGTTCAGAAATTCAGTCATCATTTACTCACCCTCTTGTCATTGCAAACCTGTATGGACCTGTAGTGTCATGATTCCACTATCATGCCATGTTTATTTCTTGTTGTTTGAGTGGCATCATGGCATAACCTATGGTTTTGTGTGAGATTGAGTGATCTTTCTCGTGTCTCGTCATTGTTCCCTACATCTCGTCCCTCGTCAGCCTCTCCTTAGTGCCAATCCCCAGCACCTGTTGCTCGTTAACGATCCTTTGTCTGTCTCCCCTATAAAGAGTCCTCATGTTTCATTGTCCTGTGCTCGTGCATTGTACCTGTACCTGTTTGTGATACCTGGTCCTCGTCCGAGCTGTTCCCCATACTTTGTCTTATGCTGTTGTTCCCTTCGTATTTAGTAAGTTCAGTTTTTGTAGTGTTTATATCAAGTGTTTGTTTTCTTAGTTAAGTTAGTCAGTGTCCTTGTTTATCGTTAAAGTTATATATATATCACTGTCCTGTTTTACCCCATCGTGGGTTTTTTGTTTGATTTATTGTTAATAAATATCTTTGTTAACACCTTCATCCGCCTTGTCTCTGCCTGCACTTGGGTTCTCACGCCATGTCTCACCTGGAGAGTCATAACAGAATGCACGAGCCAAACAGAACCCAGCAGGCAGCCAAGGTGAACTGCTTGCGGTCCCGCCAGGCACGCCACCTCTGCGGTATCCGCCAAGGAGATGGTGATCTGGGGACCTACGTAGAGAGGTTCCTGGATGCCGCAGAGGAGGTGGTCTTTGGTGAGGCGGAGCTAGCGGTGTTGTTCAGCCGCGGCCTCAGGGATCCTCTGTCGCCGGCGGAGATGAGGATGCTGAGACCGCTGGACTTCGATGTCGTGTGGCGGTATGCCACGAACAGGTCCGAGTCCAGGGTCCCAGTACAATCCTGCTATCCATCTCCGCTGGCTGCTATTCCAGAGGGTCGTACCCTGCAGGTCGGGGTTGTGGGCATCACTGTGCCCTCCGTCTCAACCGCATCAGCTTCACCACCACCGACTGGTCTCCGTGGCAAGCGGGGGAGGAGAACTTCCTCAGGGTCTTCCTCTGAGGCCTCCAACCCGGAACCGGCTTTGCCCTTTACCTCCTTCCTTCAGCCGACCACCAGACGGGTGGCTCGGCTGAGAAAGAAGAGACAGCGGAGGTCAGCCGGGAACCAGGGGGTCCCGAGTCCTGTGGTCCCGAGTCCTGTGGTCCCGAGTCCTGTGGTCCCGAGTCCGGTGGAGGTCGCTGCCCAGCAGCCGCCAGAGGTCGCTGCCCAGCAGCCGCCAGAGGTCGCTGCCCAGCAGCCGCCAGAGGTCGCTGCCCAGCAGCCGCCAGAGGTCGCTGCCCAGCAGCCGCCAGAGGTCGCTGCCCAGCAGCCGCCAGAGGTCGCTGCCCAGCAGCCGCCAGAGGTCGCTGCCCAGCAGCCGCCAGAGGTCGCTGCCCAGCAGCCGCCAGAGGTCGCTGCCCAGCAGCCGCCAGAGGTCGCTGCCCAGCAGCCGCCAGAGGTCGCTGCCCAGCAGCCGCCAGAGGTCGCTGCCCAGCAGCCGCCAGAGGTCGCTGCCCAGCAGCCGCCAGAGGTCGCTGCCCAGCAGCCGCCAGAGGTCGCTGCCCAGCAGCCGCCAGAGGTCGCTGCCCAGCAGCCGCCAGAGGTCGCTGCCCAGCAGCCGCCAGAGGTCGCTGCCCAGCAGCCGCCAGAGGTCGCTGCCCAGCAGCCGCCAGAGGTCGCTGCCCAGCAGCCGCCAGAGGTCGCTGCCCAGCAGCCGCCAGAGGTCGCTGCCCAGCAGCCGCCAGAGGTCGCTGCCCAGCAGCCGCCAGAGGTCGCTGCCCAGCAGCCGCCAGAGGTCGCTGCCCAGCAGCCGGCACCAAGCCCGGTCCAGAGGAGACCGTCAAGTCATGCTGCCCAGCCGCCGTCAAGTCATGCTGCCCAGCCGCCGTCAAGTCATGCTGCCCAGCCGCCGTCAAGTCATGCTGCCCAGCCGCCGTCAAGTCATGCTGCCCAGCCGCCGTCAAGTCATGCTGCCCAGCCGCCGTCAAGTCATGCTGCCCAGCCGCCGTCAAGTCATGCTGCCCAGCCGCCGTCAAGTCATGCTGCCCAGCCGCCGTCAAGTCATGCTGCCCAGCCGCCGTCAAGTCATGCTGCCCAGCCGCCGTCAAGTCATGCTGCCCAGCCGCCGTCAAGTCATGCTGCCCAGCCGCCGTCAAGTCATGCTGCCCAGCCGCCGTCAAGTCATGCTGCCCAGCCGCCGTCAAGTCATGCTGCCCAGCCGCCGTCAAGTCATGCTGCCCAGCCGCCGTCAAGTCATGCTGCCCAGCCGCCGTCAAGTCATGCTGCCCAGCCGCCGTCAAGTCATGCTGCCCAGCCGCCGTCAAGTCATGCTGCCCAGCCGCCGTCAAGTCATGCTGCCCAGCCGATCTTCCAACCCTGGTCCAGCCCTACAGTCCTGCAGGGGACTAGGACAGTTCCCCCCAGGACAACCCCTGTCAAGCCTCCTGGGGCTCCGCGCCCTGGCGCGTCCCCAAGGGCTGGTACATCCCCACCCAGCCCTACCCCTTCTGGACTTCCCACGTTTTCTTGTCTGCCCCCACCCCCCCTCCCTTGTTTGTTATTTCTGTTGTCTCACCCCAACCCATTTGTGATTATGTCGTGTATGCCTCTTGTCATGTTCACCTTGTCTGTCTGGTTTTTGTCTGTTTCCCAGTCAGTCTTGTCTCGTTAGTGACCCCTTGATGAACACCTGGAGGTGCTCATTAAAGGGGGGGCTTATGTCATGATTCCACTATCATGCCATGTTTATTTCTTGTTGTTTGAGTGGCATCATGGCATAACCTATGGTTTTGTGTGAGATTGAGTGATCTTTCTCGTGTCTCGTCATTGTTCCCTACATCTCGTCCCTCGTCAGCCTCTCCTTAGTGCCAATCCCCAGCACCTGTTGCTCGTTAACGATCCTTTGTCTGTCTCCCCTATAAAGAGTCCTCATGTTTCATTGTCCTGTGCTCGTGCATTGTACCTGTACCTGTTTGTGATACCTGGTCCTCGTCCGAGCTGTTCCCCATACTTTGTCTTATGCTGTTGTTCCCTTCGTATTTAGTAAGTTCAGTTTTTGTAGTGTTTATATCAAGTGTTTGTTTTCTTAGTTAAGTTAGTCAGTGTCCTTGTTTATCGTTAAAGTTATATATATATCACTGTCCTGTTTTACCCCATCGTGGGTTTTTTGTTTGATTTATTGTTAATAAATATCTTTGTTAACACCTTCATCCGCCTTGTCTCTGCCTGCACTTGGGTTCTCACGCCATGTCTCACCTGGAGAGTCATAACATGTAGTACAACACAAAAAACGGTATTTTGAAGTATGTTTGTGAACGAACAACACCGTTGCCCATTTACTGTATGGACAAAAATCCAGAGCAAGTCAAAGGGTTGTTGTTCGGTAACAAACATTCTTCAAAATATCTTCTTTTGTGTTCTGCAGAAGAAAGTCATACAGGTTTGAATTGACAAGAGGGTGAGTAAAGATGGCAGAATTGACTTTCCCGTTAATGAAACATAAATTACCACCAAATTTGTTTTCAGTCACAGAGAAATGTGCTGTCCTTGACACACAACTAAAACAAATAGTTTCTTTGGTTTGGTTTAGGAGTAAATTACTATAATCATAATGTAAATCATTTTAGTATTAGTTCAAAAAAATCAAGAACCACTTGAGAATGAAGTCAACAAAAGGCTATCTGAAGAAGTCTCTGTCTAAACCAGTAATTATTACATTATACTCTGAGATAATAAATCCCGACCTAATACGTGCGAAAAAAAGGCATTTGGTCACAATTCATTAATCTAGAAACATGAATGACACGCTAATATCTCTGTGACAAAGTGCTGACGTGAAACACTACTGAAAATCTGGTGATTGATTATAGACTATGACGGATGGCGGCAGTCATCTCAGACTCATTGACTCTGACTAACAGAAACAGACACATCTGCACAGTGAACATGTGTGCAGTCAGGCGCAGCTTTATCAGAGCTACACTGTGTTTGTGCAGAGATGAAATTCATAGCAACAACATTTGTAATTACTTTTCTCTCACTCTCTGGTTTAACCGTCACCAAGCATCCGTTTAGAGAAAGTCACAGACACAGCATCACTCTTGGCTTTCGTGTAACTGCTACTGCGTAAAATGTTGCATTAGCGAAATAGTTTTGAAGGTTACACTTTTTGACGGAGCTCTAATGATGCGGCTTGTGATGAATGAGTAATGTTTTAATCGGTCCATGTGCCATTGTTTATCATTCTAAGTCCGGATGGTCAGATGGAATCAGGGGTAGTCCGCAGTAAATGTTGCACTTCCATTAGAGCTACTCTGATTTTGGATTTTTCTTACAATATTACATAAAAAACTGAAAGTAATCAAAAATATACTGTGGGCTCACCATAATAAGAAAACTATAGTAATTCAAATGGTTAAATCAATTTGCTAGAAACATTCTTACTACAGTTTCTGTAACAAAATCATGCTTCATTTTATTCATTCTAGAAATAGTGTTGGAATTCTGAATGACCGTGACCCTGTAGAAGTTTGATATTCCTGAAAAAGAGTGTAGTCTGCTGCTGAAAACAACAGGCAACATGTTCAATCTCAGATGCCACACAGATGGGCACCATACTTCAGTGTGACATCCTGGCACGGCACCAGCGAGCACATCACCAGACGCTCCGCACCTCCTCCACACTTTTACTGCTCCACCCAACATTCTCCCGATCAATTCCATTAGCAGATTTTTAGCTTTCGCTTCTTTATTCTAAACAGATCTCTCCCCCCTCTGAGATCATCAGGGAAAAACAAAAGTGAACAACTTCTTATCTGATGTTCAAGCAGTGAGTGTTTGACCAACCATATGTTGCATATCACTATCCGTGTTACTCCTGGAACAACTTTTCTATCAACTAATCAAATGTTAAGGTTAGAGGCTTTTATTTTATCATTTCTCATTTTATGATATGGTTTGTTGTGAACACATCCAAGTCACACTGACCATTTATTTATAAATAAATAAATAAATATAAGTATAGCTGTTTGACTGTTACCTGTTTGTGTGCGTGGTCATAGGAGTTGATGTGGTTGTCAAACTCCTGATGTTTATGGTACTGCTTGTCACAAAGTTCACAATAGAAATTAGCCTTTAAATCCCCCAAGGCTTTGGTAATAGCTTTCTCCTTTTCAATGTAGTCCTATGAAGAGAGAGATAAAGAGAGAGAGAGAGAGAGAGAGAGAGCATTAGTTAGGCACACAGATGCAATGATTGTAAAATGAACTGAAATATGCTCTCTTGAACAAAGTGTGACCTTCATAATGTCCTGTCCTAAGGATGATAATAATATTAAAGATTAAATTGTGTAAGAGTACAAACAGTAAGAAATGAGTTGTTGCACATAAAAAGCTCAATCATTTATAATAAGTAGATTCATTGAAAAATCTACAGATCATACTGGGAATGTTTAAACGCTAATTTTAATCAAAATAAATGAGTATTATAATTCTAATCATTTTAGTCAAGATTTTATGTGCACCCAACATATGCCATTTTGAGCCTTTTAATCATGACAACATTTTCAATTACTCAATATATTCTTGGCCTTGTGTTTTGTTTAAAGATTGTATCATGTGCACAGGCACAAAACACACACACAACACACAGTCTAAAGTCTCTGTGACTATTAAAGTTGCTCAGAAATGAGATTGATGGATGACCACGTACAAAATTTACCATTAGTGCACACGCACACATAAAAACTGAGTCGTTCCCTCTAGGAATGTCAATTCCTGCTCTGTTGCAAACTTCAAATAAAATTCAGCTAGCCAGTAACATCAAAGGTTTCTGGTATAATTTCGGTATCAAAAGTCTGCTTATACAGACCTCAAGGGACTTACATCAACCATACAAACTCACAGCCTGACCCTTACCCTAAACCTTAAAGACCAAAATGCCCTCACTTTACACTCTTAATCCTCACTCCGCTAGTCTAACCCCCCCACACACACACACACAGGTATCATTATCAATGCATGATTATTATGACACCAATATAGAAAATCTCATAAACACTTCACTTCTCTAAAAAATGAACTTACTCACACTTACTCATGACAGTATCTGATGATACCCACACGCAATTCCCCCTATCAATTCCCATTGACGAAATAGTTTTTAGAATGAGCTAATGATATTTTCTATTCTCTCTTTTGTCATATCTACTTTTATACTAACAGTCGTTTCATTTTAAAACATTAATGGGTTTCATGTTTGTTAATCCATGAGTACCATTGGGGTGTCTTTCAGTTTAACAAAGTCATGTTTGTACATGCGGCACTTTTTGTCCTCATAATGTATGTTGAAAAAGAACACACGCACAGCTGACATGGTGTGAACTGAAGGGAGTTAAGACAGCAGCTAACTAAAATAAATGAGTAAAATGTTCTTTCTAGGAAAAGTCCAATTAATTGTGAAGATAATACTGATCTTGTGCTTCCTCCTTGTGCTACATCCCATGGTGTCATGATTCTGTCTCATCATGTCATGTTTTTCTTGGTCTTGTGGCAGAGTCATGACAAAGCCTTTTGTTTCGTGTGGAGAGGAACATATTATTGTTGATCATGACTAAATATGCATTCTCTCCGGTCTCGTCTTTGGCCCTGCCCCTCTCGTTCCTTGTATAGCTTTCCACCTGTGTCCCATTACCCACACCTGCCCATTGTCTTCCTTTGTAAGTCTCCCTATATAATTCCCTTGTGTTTTCTGTCCTGTGCTAGTTTGTTAAGTGACATATCTCTGATACAGAGAGTATTGTTTATGCCTTTGATCGTTGGGTCAAGTGCAGTCAGTGTAGTTATTTGTCTAGTGTTGTATTCATCTAGTCTATTTAGTCTGTGCTCCTGTTGTCTACTTGATAATTCCCTTTGTCGTTAATGTTTTACGTGGGCTTTTGTTTTGAGTTATATATTTTATTACTAAAAAAGTCCAACGCTGCCTCCAATTGGGTTCTTTTTCAAAATTCATGACACCATGGCCCCTGCTATGAGTGGGAGAGGATTTTAAACAAGGTGATGCTTCTAATAGGCCCATCAGGGAATCTGGGGCCGTTCTGTTCAACAGTGCCAAAGTTCATCTGTCAGCAGCACAGACAATGTCGTACACGAGATGTCAAACTAAAAGAACATTTTGCATAATGATCGACTGCCAACCCCTAAGTGGCTACACCTTGTGACTGACAGAACATTTGAGGTTAATAAAACAATGAATGGGTTCTGTCATTGACAAGCAGTCAGGTCTTTTAAACCCTTCGGAGAACTATTTATTATTATTAAATACCATGAAAACTACAAATGCTATAAAATATCTTAGAAGACTCAAGTTGGGGATACAAGCATAGTTAGGTTCTGTAATTAACTCATACATAAAACACACACACATGCACACCAACTAATACTTGATGAAAATATTTGATCAAACTTCTAGTGACCAGTATAAATTACATAATAATATTGAGGAGGACATCCCCATAGACATTCAAAATAGTACACGCACATATTCACAGACTCACTTCAATTTTATGGATCCCCAGGGGTTTAAAACAGACTTTCAAAACGTATCACTTGCCCCCAACCTAACGCTACACTAAATACAGTCTCATAGATGTTTGGTGGAGTAAAACGATAGAGAGAGATAGTGCTCAGAAGAGCCACTCTGTACATCTGTCATTTTTACACGCGCCCCGTCCCTGAGACTCAAAACAACAGATGTTAACTCTTAATTGCTTTTGGATGCGTCTTGAATCAAAATTAGAAGCACGTGTCCCGGACATACCACCCATGCCAGAAACGCTCAGATGCGGGGTTGCAAAAGACCAGAACGTTTGCAGGTCTCATGAACACTTGCCATGTAGCTGGGCTTCGATGGCTGTCATGCACCAATGGCACTTAGTATATATTAATACTAATATAGGTATTAGTATATATTTTGCTATATATCAATGCACTGACTTCAACGTACATTACATAGAGAAAACTCGCAAAAGTACCATGTCTATTGACACCGTATATTCTCTTAAATTTTTGCCCCAGTATTATTTTTATTAAATGTTTTATTATAATGTATGTAAATCTGCTTTGCAACAATGAAAATTGTGAACATCGCAAAAAGAAAAACTTAACACAGAACGTTTCTTTAATTCCCCCCAGTGTTATTTTTACAAAATTTGTATTATGATGTGTAAAGCTGCTTTGCAACAATGAAAATTGTGTAAAGCGCTATATAAATAAAATTGAATTGAATATATTCAGCCATGGAAAAAAATCACAACCTCTCTCTCTATTGCCAGCACCCAATTCAGGGACGAACACAGACTGAAATGAGTCATAGTTTGTTACCCATCTCTATTAGATTCTCCAAGTTCAATAACATTGTTTACATTCAACAGCAATGATGAAATCTTATCAAATAATTAAAGCGTTGAGCTGCCTCAAGTTTTCATTAGGCAGTCAATGGCCTAATTATTGGCTGAAAAAGACCACGTGACATCAGCGCAGCTCGGGTGTATCGAAGCTTGTATATTACTTTCTTTGCACTACTGGTCACATCGACAGCTGAACTGAAGGAGGTTGGGTATCTCCAACCAACGTTCATTTCATTACCAGATCATGCATCGAACTCTGCAATCGAGTTTTACAGAATCAGTAGTAAACATGCTTTTATTTGTGTGAAAAATGTGCATGTTTGCATACCAATCTACTGCATCAGCTTTGTATGCCGCTTAATTTATTTGAAATGCAACTGTTTTCAAGAGCACACGCAAGTAAATTGACAGAGCATTTGTAGGTTATATCCTTAATGCTGCTGTCTGAGGAGTCACGAACACTTTAAATTTAAACAATTTGGTGCTACAATCTCAGGCTTTGGGTTTCTTTCCTTCTCGTACTTTACATTTCTCTCTTATTGAATTTTATCCGCAGACTGGAAAATATAAATTATGTTATTGTTTTGAAGTTAATCGTGTCGTCTTTCAATTGACAAGCATTTACAAATGGACTTTCATTGAGTTTTAATGAAAGACATGATCAGTATGCTGATTAAATGAGAGGCCAGGCTATTAAACAGACATTCACAACACAAACAAACACACTAATTTAACTCAAATGAAATTGAATGCCAGAATAAAAAGCCAAATGCAATGTCAGCTGACAGCTTGTGTATTCTATGCCTCGCCGAAGTTCATTGTTTTTACAAATTGGAATATTTTAAGTTGTTTCTGGTCACAGATAAAAATATTTAATATTGGCTATCCTATTGAAAACAATCACATGGGATTAAACCTGATATTTTTATTAGTATGTAACCCATTTAGATAAAAGTGTATGGCCAAGAGTCTGAGTAATATGTGGGTAATGTGTGACCTCACTCTGCTGACTTCTCTGAACTCTCTTCAAGTTCTCAATCAAGAATGGGTCACTATTTTCAGAGTTTCCTCGCTTGGCTTTAAAAGCCTTGCCTTCTGCTCTCCACTTTTGTCCAGCGGCTTAAAACCCTGTAATATTACGTATTACACTTTGTCCGTCAATACCTAAGATAAACACAATCTCACAACCAAAGAACATTACTAAAGAATAACATACCTTAATTCTAAGCATTTCCTAGAAAGTTATTCACGCTGGCCGACTACATTGAGCACTAAGTGCCGATAATAAAGTGCAATGACAGCTGGCTTTGAACATGTAATGAAGAAAAGTGAGGGTGGATGGAGGCGAAGAAAAAGAATATTTAATTAAGTTGTCGTGGGCTGAACGGAGGAAGGAGAGTGATTCAAAAGCTTGATACTGCATGTTTCAATCTCTATAAAAGAGGAGGAGAGAAAGAGAAAGAGAGAGGGTCTCTGTGAGTGGAGGTAAGGGGTTGTTCTCTCTATTACGCTTCTGTTCAGAGTAAACATAAGCTTAAACCTTATTCTTTTCTCCAAATGTGACTATGAAGTCTGTCAAGTCCTGCCTTGAGTAAGAAAGCTATAGCAGTCAAAGAGAACCACCACTGAAGAATACAACTGAAACATGCATAAGCCTGCAAACATAAGAATTTCTGGCAATGTAAAGCCTCTGTTTGAATCTTGAGAAAGAAAGGGGGAAATGACGAGAGAGGGAGAGAGATTTTTTGCTCACTGATCCTAACAGCACTCACGTACAGCATATTGAACAAAGGTGCCAGGTGACCAAGTTTACAGATTTAAAACAAACTCACTTTCTCCTCATCAAACACAAGGCAAACACATGGACCACTTGGAGCACATACATACTACGGAGCACCTTTAAATTCACAGTTCACCGAAAACTATGAACTCACCCTAATGTAGTTCCAACCTCCAAGCTATTATTTATTTCCAATAAACCACAAATGGAAAATCTGGTGAAGAATCATTATGTAGCATGGTGACATAAAAAGCCGTTCATAAATGACATGACTGTTGTGCTATATACTGGGCTATTTAAAAGCTAGTGTCCTTAAAATGAAACAATTTCGGACAAATTCACTTTAGGTGAAACATGTACATTTCAGTCTTTCTCTTCTGTGAAAATGACTCATACTGCACTCATTCTTAGCGTCTAGTAAAATATTCTAGAGGAAAAACGACCCCAATACTTCCTACTTTTGAGCAGCAAATGTAGCAAATTATGTCATGTGCGCTAAAGGCTGTTGAAGACTTTGACACTTCCTTTTTCAATAAGAAAAATCTCTTTGCCTGTTTAAAGGTATTTTTGGTACCATTTTTCGTTTCAGTTCTGTGGCAAGTAAACAATTGGTGAAACATTTCTTCAAGACTTTCTGTTAGTTTTAAGTTTACGTTTTGTGTTAGTACAGTGTAAAATAATTCTGTAAAAAAAGCTGGACATTTTCTGGTAAATGTGTTGTCTTGTTCTGTAATTTTAAGTTTTGACCATATTTATTTAAAAAATAAACTGTAAAAAAAGAAATCTTGTTAAAAAAAACTGAAAAGTTCTGGGGCGCCAAAAGTAAACCGTAAAATATCGGGTTATCCAGTAAAATTACACTTTCCCTCTGTTTTTCTTGTAAATTTGTGGTCTTTTCACTGTAAAATAACAGTAATTTTTTTTTTACCATTTATGCGGAAAATCTGTAAAACTAATTTTAACAGTGTTCCAAGATAGGCAAAGAGATTATGTAAATGACAGAACGCTAACATTCTTTGACAAGAAAAGGTCACATTAGTAACGCTTCTCAAACTTTATGAAAAGGATTCTAAGTAAAGCAAAGGATGCATATAAAGACCAATCATTTAAAATATCTGTATCTTCATCCCTACAGAGAGTCTCAACACAGAACAAGACCGACTGGTGTGTGTAGATCAAGGAAACGTCTCAGATCCCCGCTCTAATAGACGTCCACACTCCTACTCCTAAAAACCACAGGAACTCATTTTATCCCTTCCACTGAAACCTTCTCTTCCAGCTCATAGCGAATCCCCGTTGGCATCTTCTACTACTTTTCATCGGGCTCAGAAGAATAATGCCCATACAAATTTAGAGCCACATGCCCTGTCAGACTTTTGAGCCAAGGGGATTTTAAATGCAACCTCATGCTTAAAATGTATGAAGGATCTCCTTGCAGGCTAAAAAAATCATCCCACTACACATCTTGAAATGAGCACACTTTTAAAAGAACTACTAAAGTTGACAAAAGGTGTTTTTCACTCTCCTTCGGCCATGTCTCCTCTTGCCTAGGGCTCCAAACAAATTAGTGCGTGACGCTCCCGGGTTCCTCGTCGATATCTCAACACAAGTACAGAGCAGCACTTCAGATCGGTATGCTGGACTTTTGCCGCAAGATCTTAACAGAGCAGAACATTTTCTGGAACTTTGAACGGGTTGAATCAAGGCTACATCGCCGAAGTTTCTATGCAAGCGTGTCTGAAGGGCAGCGTTGTGAGATTCCTTCCAACGCGTGTGGTGGTGGTGTTTGTGGGTGTGTGTGTTCTCGACTGCGGACTAGGAATTTCAATCATTTTCCTTCCTTCTTTTACTGCCCGTACAAACACCCAGAACAGAGAGAGGGGCAGTGTTCCAGTGAAGCGGACACACACACAGAGAGAGAGAGAAGGATCCCTGTGGGTCTCAAATTAAATTCCTATCATGTCAGGGCAGGAACAGGATTCAATAGTGTTTATTGGCATCTCTTGACCGGAGGGAAATTAAATTCCACTGGCTTGTTTCATCATGGACAGCAGGTTCGGCCCTTTGCTCTCTCTTTCTCTCTTTCATTGGCTTTGGGTTAAGTGGTGAGGGCCCAGAATTGCCCCCTAATTTCCCTGTTAATTTGCCTCTCTGCGAGTTTGTGTTGCTCTGTGTTTGCACGTGTTTGTTTGTGTAGCCGAATCGTCCAGACAGCATTTGCCCAAACCATATACATTATCATCTCCATGAATGCATTTACCTGAAAAACTAAAAAGGCATTATCTTAAGATCGGATCAAAGCGGAGACTGGTTGTACCCCGACTGGATTTATTCTCCGTAGCTTTCTGTCGTTTCTACCGAATCTGATGTAATCTCATTCTGAAAGCTAAGACTATGGATGAGAGAGGACGGTTTGGGTGCCGCCATGTATGACAAGGCTTTTTAAAAAGAAGATTGAAAAGTGCAAGCATGAGCAGAGTCAGAGAAGAGAAAGACATAATGTCAGGAAAAAAAGAGAAGCACAAAGTAAAAGAGTTCGGAGATGTGGTGCAGTTATAAGACCTGTTGCAAATTCGAGTCTGGCCTGGAGAAAAAAATAATTTTATGGAATTTCATTGTTTTATTTAGCAGAATTTTCATGTATTTTCGTGATAAAAAATTACAGTTAATTGTTAAAATGACAAACTATTTTACGTTTACTGTTTCATTATTTTACGTTTTTCTGGCTCCCCATCTGCTGGAATATTACTATTTTTATACTGGAAATTTTTTACAGTGTATCCTCAATCTCTCTCTGGTATTTACATTTATTTAGTAATTTCTTCATATAAAAAAATGCTAATGGAATAGTTCACTGCAAACTCCACAGTGTGGCGAGGGCAAGATTGTCTGTGAATAATAAGATTAAATTTCAGTATGTTCCTTACGTAAATTTCGGAATCATATGGAATTACTTTATTCACCTTTTAAAAGTTTCTTCTCTTTAGAGTCTGGCGACAGTATTGTGTACAGTAAGTACAATGTGTTCATACTGTGGAAAAGTAAGTGCTTTCTTTAATGTACTAATGAATCACTATCACAATGATACACGAGGAGAGAGACAGAAAGAGAGAGATGGGAGACGAGAGCGAGCCAAAGAGAGACAGAGTGTGTTCAAGTAAGACGTAGTGGAGCGACTGGCCCACATGCCTGGATCTGTGATGTACTTACTGAGTGGCTTGCAAAGGCACGACCATCTGGCCCCAGCTACAGGCAGACTGATGACTACTGCACTAACGTACACCCAGATGGGCTTCACAGGCCAGCACCCTGCCAGCACAGGCACCCACTCAAACATACACACGCATACAAAGACTCCAAATGAATCAAGCGACACATAAAAATACAGCATAAACACAACAAAAACAGAGGAGCATCTCACACGTACACATCCCCTGATGTTTCTAACTATAGCTGAGGGTGCGCAGTGTCTTTGTTTGGGGCGATCAATTGCTGAGGAGAAAACCGAGACGCGGGAAATGAGCCAATTATTCACCAGCTTAATCTGCCTTACAGGGGCGTCACAGTGTGTTTGTGTGTGTGCGTATGTGTACAACAAGCTCACTTGAGATTGACCTTCCACTCCTCATATCAGAATGTAATAATGCATTAAACACACACACAAACAAATATATAGGATACAGATCAGCAGTTTACCACAACAGCAAACTCACGTATTTGGCCAGATTTCAGCACAACTGGTGCCGACAGGAGTCGAGAGCTTTACAGAGCATTTGTAAGTGAAGCCAGATGGTTGTAGCTGATTTCATCCAACCACACGACCTTCCATACACGCTCTGTCATCTCCGCCGGACCTTTGAATGGTGACCATAACCCCAGAGCTTTGCTCCTCTTCAATTTACCTCCTGTTAGTAATTAAAACTGTCCGTGTGAAAAATAGGTTTCTTAAAATAACACAGAGATGATCGAGAAAATGTATATTAAGTGACGCTAAACTAGACTTTTGACTTTCCCTGCTAATGTCTCTGAAGCTGGTATGCTGGTCTACACAAGGCACAGGAATCAGTGCTATGATGGTAAAACCAGAACTAAACTTTTTTGCAAGGTACGAGACCATATTTTGCCAATTACAGCATTATGGATGTGACTTTTTCCGTTAAAACTTATATATAAATTCTGAGTGAATGTTTGAAATATATATTGAACCATCTGTTTATATTTTACTAACCCATAATTATAGAGTCCAGACATCAGAAAAATATCAGTCTATCCAAGCGTTTTGAATACAAAAATTAATGTGGGTCCAGTGTATGAAATTTAGCGGCATGTGTGACGAATTGCAACTAACGTCTCACTCCAGCCTTCGCCCTTGAGACAGGCACTACAGTGGCTAACACAGGACTAAGATGTTGTCACATTTTGGCTTCTTTGCTGAAAGAAAATAACGTATTTATGTAACACGCTCTGTAGAGCAGTTTGTCCTTTTAGGGCTACTGTAGAAACAACATGGCGAATTCCATGCAAGGGGACCCACGGTGTATGTAGATAGAGATAGCTCATTCTAAGGTATTAAAAACATAATGCTTCATTATGTTAGGTCTTTATACACCTCTGAAGACACAGTTATGTATATTATATTTCATATCTGTCAATAGATCCTCTCAAAAATAAGCACCTTTAAGGTTGACATTTGCATTAGCCATTTGCTTATTAGTGCTACTACAAAGGAATGAAAGAGAATAACACCGTAACTGAGAGGCAAAAATGAGAAACGTGTCAGAGTCATAAATGAGAACAAATGTGGAAATCACTGTCTGAGTGTGAACAGAGCGATCATAGACAGACTCAGCAGGTCTATCTATCCTGAATACAAACTCTGTCATCTGTTGTGATAAGTGATGTCTAGCTGTCAAGACAATCCCTGCTGCCCAAACGCTTGATGTTCTGTCATTCCTACTATAGGACTACTTATTCTTCTTGTGCGCTGATGTTGTTTATGGATGATGATATTTATAACCGGAGTTTCTATGGCTGACAGTCAAATCTTGCTCACATTTGCTGATCTCTGCCGTCTTACTGCTGATCTTTCTTTGGCAGATATTCCTAATGCTAATCTCTAAGTGGCTGAAGGTTTTATTGCTGACCTTTGTGTCGCTGAGCTGCATATTGCTGATGAAAGTGAATAAAGAAACCCAGTATATAACAAAAGGAGAATAAAGAAGACACAATAATCCTACATAGACGCAAACACACACAAGTCTGCCAGTGTGTAATACTGTATGTATAGAGGGATATGAGAGCGGATGCTACTGCCTCATTTATCACGTGAATTACTATATCTGCCGACCTGTTTATGATCATTCTAAATAAGAAGGTAATCCAACCAGCAGTGATGACAGGGATCAGGCCAATAGATTTAATCTGGTCAAAATGATTAAATTAGTGGGCTGCTTCACCGGTTAAAAGACAGCACAGGACCTGCCATCATCAAATGGCTTATTACTCACCTGGAATAAAATCAGCTGGATCTCTCTCTCTCTCTCTCTCTCTCGATTCCTTTTATAGGAGCACAATATGTGCTCCTAATTAATAGGAATTCTGATTAATTTCTTGCCTCTGCTGAGTATAAAAGATTGATAATGATGTGTAGAAAAGTACACGTGCCTCCGTAACCATCCGAGATGAATATCCAGACAAGAGAGGAAAAGAACTCTCTTCACAAATGATACAGTATCAAATGAGCAACAAACACGACTTGTTTTTCAGGCAGTGAATCATCTGAGCTGTCAAGATATCTTTTTGTGGTTTCTCCACGGTGAGAACTAAGAGCCAAGCCTCAGGCAAATGCTGCCCCAGAGGAGAAGAGCCAAATCTGGGTTAACTTTTTTAGTGCCCCCCTCTTCCTGTCAAAACAAATCACAGAGTTTAGAATCAGCATGAACATTTTAAAAGCATTCATTGCCGAGGCTTTTAGTAGCTGAGAACCGTACCTTCGGAAATGGAGCTCAAACTGTCTGCAATGTTCTCGGTAGTTCAGGCATTAAATCACTCGAATTTGTTTCTATCATATTTCACTGATACCAAAGGGGGGTGAGACAACCTATTAAACAAATAAATGGGCACTGGCTTTTGTGTAGCGGAGAACAAATGCAACATCCGTTTTTCCAATGCAAATGTCTGCAGCAATAAAAAACAACAATACCACACATGCCACCAATACAAACTCATGAGCTTTGTTGTGTAGACTTTCTATTTGCAAGTATGTATGCATTTTGCAAATGCTTGTATCCGACTAAAGCAATCTTAGCATGGGTGTTCGCTGGGATCGAGCCCATGAATCTTTGGGTTTGCCAGCGGAAAGCTCTACCAATAGGCCTACAGGAACATTACTTGAAGTGAATATTGAAAGCTTTGAAAACCCTTTGTTTGAATGAACTAGACTTCTTAGATTTGACTTTTTGTAAAACTGTTCTCAACTATGCAATATAAGTAGCACTTTATAAGAATGTTGTATTTGTTAATATTAGTAAAGGCATTAAAAAGGTTTGTGTCAGATAATATAGTCATGTTAATTTTGGGTTTACTGAGTTGTCCCCATTAAATAAGGAAAAGTCATTTATTCTGAAGCAAAAAAATTATGTCAATCATGTATTTACATACGTTAAACATTGAATAGGGTCAAATTGACCCCTAGGATAACAGGAGGGGTAATAACAAATCTGTTAAATAGTGTGGTTTTGACGAATCAAATAGTAACGAATAATATAAATAAACAGTTCAACAAATGGTCAACATACAGACCTCTTCCTACTCAATAATGGCAATTACACAAGTTCATCTTGAATGTGTGGTTGTGCTGGCATATGTTCATCATACACGGTCTGTTTCATCATTTGGTCTCCACTTGCCACTCTGCTCGCTTTGCGGAATGTTTGTTTGAAGATGTGTCAAGATGTTTGCGTGAGCGTGCCTTCGTGTTCCTGTACAAATGAAACCTTTCAAGTCTAATTACTTTGGTTGGAGTAAAATGATGATTTGCTTGCCGGTGCTGTCATGTGTACTCTGACACTGAGAGCGCGCTCGGCTCTTTAAGTGCTTCGGCATAATCGCATGGCAGCTGGACAGGAAATGGGACCTGATTGACAGAAATGTTCTACGATCCTTCTCATAACACAAACACGTATTTACTCCCATGTCTCCCCTCAACATTCATTTGCTCTCTGATGCTTGATATTTTCTGTGGCTTTCCTATCCAAACACATCGGATCTTTACTGCATGATGCTTAATATTTCCGTCCAATGAAACCGTCTTTAGTTCCTGACATGCAAGCACTAGGAAAATAGCAGAAATCAGCAGGAAGATGAAAAGTCCCCATGAACTGGACTTGATAACCGAATCGCAATGGCAACCTTTCTGCTCTATTGTATAGACACAAAAACTATGCAAGTGAATGGGGCCAGTAAACAACATTCTTTAAAATATCTTTTTTGTGTTCTGCGGAGGAAAGAAAGTCATATAGGTTTGAAATGACAAAAGGGTGAGTGAATGATGACCATAGAATTTTTATTTTTAGGTGTACTGTCACTTTAATGATACCTTTGATCAAATTCATCAATGTCAGGCATAAATCCCATATCTCCATATTTTGAGATTTTCTTTCATTAATTATTACTATTGGTCACCCTTAATGCTTGTCTGTATCAGGTTTGAAAATAATAAAAAATATCAAGTATTACAAAGAGCTTTTTTAAATTGGGTTTACAAAATACAGTCCCTAAAAAATAGCTGTTTTGAAGATCTGATGTTTTGGCCCAACAGTGACAATATATTTAAAGATACTTCTTCAATTGCTTCCGTACAAGCAAGCATCTTGCCCTTATGTTCCTTTTTCTGAGTGCTGTCTTTTCAGCACCGCACAGATGTAGTAAAAGAGGTCAGCACCATAGACAGCGGCACTAAGCCTGAACCTTCTGTTAATGGGCGTTCACACTAACAACGATTGCAGTGCTGGAGGTCACCTACACTCTAAAAAAATGTTGGGTTATTTCACCCTAACGCTAGGTCAAAAATAGACAACCCTATCTGTTGGGTTACAAACTAAGCTATGCTGGGTTGTTTCAACCCAAATGCTGCTTTGTTTTTAACCCATTGATAGGTCAAGGAAAACCCTGGGTTAATTTAATCCAACAGTTGCGTTTGTCCATTTATGACCCAAGAATGGGTTGAAATGACCAAATCTTTTTTAGAGTGTAATAACAGCCATACGATTGCTGGACACCTGGCCAAAGCGACTGAACATCTGCTGACAAACAGGATGTATTTTCAGGTAAAAATCTGATGTTTCCCATATTGATGTTTCTTGCTGTTTTCATACCAAGACAATTAAAATAGTGGACAGAGAAGCAATAGTTTATAAGATTGAAGAGATACCAAATGCATGATAACATGAACAACATGAATCATTTACAGGTCATGTTTTAAACAGATACTTCACCCAAAAATGAAAATTCTGCCATAATTACTCACTTCGAGTTGTTCCAAATTTGTTCTGATGAACACAGATAAAGATATTTGGAAGAATGATTACAACAAGACAGATTTTGCCCCCCATTCACTAACATAGTAGGAAAAAATGCAATTGTAGTCAAAAGTGCCCCAGAACAGTTTGCTGTCCTACATTCTTCAAAATGTCTTTTTTTGTGTTCAACAGATCAAAAAAAGATAAAGTAAATTTACAATTGGGGGGCAAGATCTGTTTGGTTATTAGCATTCTTCCAAATATCTTTCTCTGTGTTCATCAGAACAAAGATATTTATACAGATTTGGAACATTTCAAAGGTGAGTAAGTTTCCCTTTAAGTGCTCACGATTCCTGACACTTCTTTTGTACAAAGAACCCGCGTTTACTCTGCAGGGTTCATAGAGGGCTAGAGCCTATCCCAGCATCAAGAGTACGACCTGAACAGTTCTTTTAACTCACTCTGTTCACTCTGTTTGTAAGTAGATGCAAACATGCTAAAAAACAGCAGCTGGGGATCGAAAATGGCTTTGTGATTAAGCGACACCATCTGACACAGAGCTCGAGCAAATGAGAACAATCTAATCTGGGTGTCTGATTTTAGATTAGATCTGTCCTGCCCGGACAGAGCGTGCACATGCACAGGTGGCGGAGCCGGTGTTATTAGGATTCACACCCTGAAAGAACTTTAATGATTCAGCGTGGTCTACTATGGTGATGGTCTCTGCGGGAGACAGATTTTGTGCTAGGCTAAATTGCTTTTTCCTCTATGCTTCAGTAGGCCGCTACTCTCTGCAGCGGTAATCAAGACTCATCATCATTAGATATTATTATACTCTGAGAAAACAAGGCCAGTGTGACGCCAGGGAAAGACAATATCCCCACCCGGGAGTCCACTTAGCCCGGGTTTATACGCTATTCTAAATCATCGCCGCACCAACGGCACCAGAGCATATTAAACGCGTGAGCGTGCGTTGTGTGAAAGCATGTACCCTACCCGTGAGTTCTGGGTGGTCGAGTGTGCCATCGCTCTCTGAGGTCGATAATAAAGAGTTGAAAGACAGATGATAAACAGACAGTGAAATTGGCCCTTTGTGAACTCGAAGCAAACACAATACTGTAATAGTGGTCACAAACATGCCGTATGGAACCAATAGAGATGCGCCTTTGTTGTTTGTGAAAGGAAACTACAGGTGTATTTTAGGAACACAGAATGTCTGTCTGGTGCCAATGGTGGTAATTTATACCGTTTAAAGTTTTGTCCTTAGGAAGGTATCACTTTCCTAAAGGATCACTTACAAATAGGCATTTTAATAGCTCTGCCATATTTTTAACCTTAATTTCCACTTAACTGCACTCTCCAAGGGAACAAAAGCAATTGGGAGAACAGACGGTGCTTCCAGCATTTAAGAGATTACTTGGAGTTTCCTAACATGTGAAACTTGTTATTTACTGTAACTCACCATTATAAAGTTAGAAAAACACTAAGAAGGTTCTGGAAGGTTCTCTGTGAGGCTGTGGTTCTACAAACATCCAGAGAAAATGTCTGTTGCACAAAATGTTTTTTAAAGAGACAGTACACCCACAAATTTTTGTCTTCATTTTGTCACCCTCAAGTTGTTGCAAATCTTTAAAAATATCTTTGTTTTGATGAACATAGAGGAAGATATTTAGAAGAATGCTTGTAACCAAAGTTCTTGGCCACCATTGACTACCATAGTAGGAAAAGATAAAATGGCAGATTACACATTTGGAACGAGGGTTGAGGGTAAGTAAATGAATTACCAGAGTAAATGGTTCTGCTATGGTATTGTCTGTTGGCCTCTAGAAGAACATTCTGTTACTGGTGCATGCGCTCTATCAATAAAATGGTTCTATTTGAAATATTGAACATTTTCTGTCAATACACTACATGAAAGCTTTCAAATATTGGATAACAGTTTCTGACACAGTTTGTTCAAAGTCACACCTGCATTATTTCAAATCTCTGCCTTTTCTAACACCTCAGGCGGGATGCGACATGTCAACCTGCTTGTTCTTAGTGGGCTTGTCGCGTACCGCAACATCCAGCGTGGACAAAATTAAAAATTATAATGGGTTCTAATGTTTTTTGTTGTGTCATGTCGGGCCAGTCGTGTCCTGTGTAGACGCGGTGTAAGAAACAAAGCGGCCTATTCCAAGGTAAAAAGGAGCCTAATAAATGAAGGCTTCCTTTTAAATAATGGCAGCTGACACTACATTCCTGCATTAAACCTTCAGCATCCTCCGCGTGTGTGAAAAGCACTATATCAATACAGGTGTAGTGGGTGTTCACAGTTGGAGAAGAGTGAGCTATTCATAACTTGGCTTTATAATGCTTCAAAATCTCGACGCTTCATTTCAAAACTAATTGCTCTGCAGAGTTAGCGCATATAAAAACCTTTAGGACTAAAGATTCTCTGAAGAATCACAAGGAGGAAAGCATTCTTACGCACTTCAGCAACAACAAGTGTCACGTAGATGCACCCAGAAAGACATTTTTATTATCTGCCGTGTGAAGAGTAGGTGGCCTTCCAACAAAAGACACACAAGATTGTTCAAAATTGTATTTTTAGGTGTCACATAACGTTACCTGTATTACAGGTCTTTGTCCTGAAGTGTCTCTCTGACAAAATAAGTAATTCCTTAGTTTTTAGATTTCTTAGTCTACTGTCGGCAACTAGTAATGACTGATACTGATTTAAAATGTCCTGGGGCCTCATTTATCAATGTTGCGTTTGCACAAATGTGTGCGTAGTAAGTGCGTAAGAACAGTTTTACGCAAAGTT
This sequence comes from Triplophysa dalaica, assembly GCF_015846415.1. Lineage (NCBI taxonomy): Eukaryota > Metazoa > Chordata > Actinopteri > Cypriniformes > Nemacheilidae > Triplophysa > Triplophysa dalaica. Next base: position 6,047,542 of record NC_079553.1, read on the forward strand.
TGGGATTGTAACAAGGTTCAATAAATGGAAGGAAGGAGGCGGGAATTGGCGAACATTTAAATAAAATTTAATCAAAATAAACAAACAATGACACGGAAGTAAAATGCCGGCAGCCACCTCACGGCCGACTGTCGGCCTCCCAGCTCCCATCCCGCCTTCCTCACCACAGGGATCTACAAACTTTTGCTTACAGTATACGTAGAATTGTGTGTAAATATAAGCACATCTCCGAGCATGCTCACGCAAAAAATCTAGTGGTAGAAAGATGATACTACAAAAAGAAAGTGCCACCTTGTGTTTCCTGTGTCCTTCATTTTGCAAATAGTCAATTAGTAAATTCATACTTCAAGCTAGACAATTGTATTATTGGTGTGAGAAGCTACTGAAGACAGAAGGGAAATCCTTTGAAATATAGTTATAGTGTCATGGCTGATCTCACTTTGCTGGAACCTTCTTATATTGAAAGCACAATCTAAAGATACATGTAACAGAACAATATAAGAAAAAAATCTAAAACATTCAGACAAACTGAAAAGAACAGAAAGAGGTTTGCATATTAATCATTATTACAAAAATGCCGTAAATAAAAATCGTATTGCTTTTCTATTACTACATCGCTAAATAATATAAAGTCATAACAACATTGCAATTCCACCAAAAAAGACCTAAAGATTCGGATTCTTTTCGAACATTTTAATTGTAAAATAAATAATTATGAAATTAACAATAAAAACCAGATCGAGCGAACATTCATTGCGCAAAGTGATCTGTTTAGTGATAGCACAGAGTACATTCGATTGATTTACCAAGGGTGGTTTCGTCACCATATATGTTTCAATGGGGCGCGTTAAAACATGTGGGATTCATCAACAATGAATACTTACTGGTGTACGTAAGAACCATGTGTGCATGTTTAATAAATACAGATTTGTTTGTACTTAGACACGTTCTAAATTTCATTTGTAGAACAAAATATAGAACCTTTTCTGCGCACTGTTGATAAATGAGGCCCTGGTGCTTAAACATGCAGTTTAAAGGCATTTTTGTCTTTAACATCAGCTTCTTAGCCCCAGGTCGATTGGGGGGATTTCTCTACAAGCTGGGATAATGACACATTAAGTCCCGGGGAGGCCTCATGCTCCAAACATCACAATTCTTAACCACCATCCTCCATCATCACCACTCTATTTTCCCATGCAACTGCGACTGCTAACAGATGCTATTAGGCCGAGCACTTAGAGAGGAAATGAATTCATTGACAAAAATATGAAATGATGCTGTCAACGCCCTGTGGTCCCAATGAGTGATCTTGTTGGTAAAAAATGGGAAATACATTGGTTACACAGAGTACTGTTGTTAGCCTTACGACTAGTATATCTGGCATAATAAACTTGCTGTAAGAGGCTTTAGAGTTATTTATATATTTTTGCATCGCTCATTAAAATGTAACAAAATGTCTTTTCAATTGTTGAATTTTTATGCCCTGTTAAATTAAACGTAATGAAGTGTGCTCCATATGAAGCAGCATAGCAAATGTGTGGAATAGCTACATTAAACTGTAATGTCATAACAATGTCACGCTTTTATAGTCGCAAGCCTAAGCTAGACTGCCGTTTGCGTGGAATGCTCAAGTTAGCAGTTGTTGCACGGGAGACAGGAGCAGATTAATCGTTGGCATTACGATTATAGTCCTCAGATGTCTAATTTCTTCTTCTTTTGTGCCATTCTGAACAGCTACAGTAAGTGCTGAGCAGCACAAATTTGGAAGAGATTTATTTAGCTAGTGAATACCGCTGTCATCTTCAAGTAATGTCTACATATCTGCATGTGAATAGTTCCTTCCTCTTAACATTTACTGCATGAGCATTTCTCTCGACGCTGCTTCTTCCATGATAATGCTCAGTAACCTGACAACCATTAAGAGCATGTTAACAATGTTAAGTGTGTTTTATTTTTTTAAAGGTTCTAAACGGTTTAAATCAAACTGATGTTTTGTAAACACAAACATTTAGCATGAGCTGATTTTTAATTTTTATAAGGAATTTATTATATGTGTATTTTCTCTCAGTGATCATGCATTATCCAAAATGTATTGCATATCCCACTAGAACTGCTAACAATCCATAAGAGCAATGCCATAATAAAGTAATGAGGTGGAAATTATTTTTGGTAGAAGACATAAAACAAAGCCGTTTTCTACTTTGGTTAAAGGTCCAGTGTACGAAATATAGCAGCATCTAGTGGAGAGGTTTCGTAGCACTTTCAAACACTACGGCGGCTGACACGGAAATAAGATGTCATTTTGCTCCTTTGCCGAAGATGATAACATATTTACGAAACGCATTCTGTAGAGCAGTTTGTGCATTTAAGGCTACTGTAGAAACAACATGGCGAATTCCATGCAAGGGATCCTTATCGCTCATTCTAAGGTAATGAAAACATAACGCTTCATTATGCAAGGTATTTATACACCTATGAAGACATAGTTATGTATATGATATTGCATTTCTGTAAATGCATCCTCTAAAAAATTACACACAGCACCTTTAAAGTAGTTTCTTGAGCCTCTTTAGACGTAATATTTTTTTAAGCAGCAAAGCCAACGATTTTTACAACTTCAGTAAAGTACCGTCAAAAGCTTTTTTTTGTGATAAACCACCTTCTGTGTGCTTTGGAGGTGCGTGCAACTAGCAATTCTGCACTGTTTGTTTTAGACCTGTAACAAAGTGCAAAACCCATCCATAAACCTGGTTTTAATTGCATGCATTGAACAAAAAATAAATAAATAAAAGAGGGAAAAATAGCCAGTTCTGTGAGCAGAAGGGTTCCATGCACCATTTTTCAGGTTTATTATAACGGGACCATTTTCTCTACCGTTCCCCGTGCACAATCCATCACAGATGAAATAAACTAAAGAAGAGTACGGCAGAAAATCTGTGAGTAGGAGTGCGCAAAGCAACGGATGACAAAACTATCAGGACTTGTGAAATTTGTTTATGCAGGTTTTACAGATCTACTCCAGGGACGGTGGAACAAACCTGCGTTTAAGTGCCTTGCTCAAGGACAACGTGGTCATTTAAGAAATGCTTTTTGTTAGCTTAGAATCCACAGATTGGTTACTATTCAAGAATTATATATACAAGGCAAACGAAGAGTACACAAAAACCCACAGAGTAGATTAGAATATAAAATACAGCAGATTAGAGACCAATGGAAATAAATTGTACTAGATGAGTGTACAAATGTGTTTATTCAAGATGTTCAAACCCTTCTTGAGCACTTTAATAAGATCTACTCATACCGATGAAATAACACATACTGAACTGTACTGGGATGAATTAAGCAGCGAGTACAAAAGGGGAAAGAATGACTATGATCCACCTGGCTGTCCATCTTCAGCATTATAACATAATATAAATCTATATAATTATATTATTTCTAAAGCTCTTCTGCTGTCAACCCCTTCAAGGTTTTCATGTCTATTTTACCCTCATTCTTAGATCATGTCACAATACATCCATCTTCAGCTTCACTTGGGTTGGTGTCTGGCTTGGTGCTCGCGGTGTGTGTTGCATTCTGTTCTCCTGTCCACACTACATAAAGTGACTCAATCTTCGGCCGTGCAGAAATACAAGCTTAAATTCTCATGACCTGCTATTCATAATCAATCACATTCCTTTTTTCCTACAGTCACTCTCAGGTTTGCTTTGGCTTTTATAACAGATGTCCCACAGGACAAGGGTCAACCTTGGTCTCAATTATTTAGAAAGCCAGGGAGAAACCATGAAAGGGTGAGGGAGATGGATGGATGCGTATTGATCAGCGGAGGCTGAGAAAAAGCGTGTTCTTAAGCGAGAAAGAGAGAAAAATAGGAAACGAGCAAAGACGGGTCGTGCATGCTCTGCATTCTGGAGAAGTTCATCTGCCACTGCGCAAAGAGAGCCGAACCATCAGTCGTTGGAGAGTGCGGCTGCTGCATGATGGGAAGTCATTACCATGCAATTTATCATGTGAGAGACAGGCTCGTCGCAGGGGCCCTCGCAGCAAAGACAGGACAGCGGAGTGGGCCAGAGATCAGAGCTGTGTCAACCGATCACCAACAATCTTCCCCTGATGTGTGAAATGTTTACACAAGGCGGACAGGCTTACGAGCCTTTCTACTGCCCTGCCATCCTGAAAAGATACTTGTGATATTGAAATTAGGGAGGTGTAAAAAGGGGTTGAAAGTCCTCAGATTTTTCTAAGCCGACTATTATGGGATAAAAGTCGCGTTGGTGTGGACTAGTCGATGACGTCATTAATAAATAAAGTAAGAGGGAATTAATGTTTTGCAGCAGGATTTTATGGGTGTGTGCAAAAAATGCGCAAAAAATGGCGCAAAACAGCAACTAAATATATAGTATCCAAATACAAATAAACTGTTGTTCATCTATTGCACAAGAGCAACAACAACTTAACTAAAATAAACCTATTTTAAAGCGCAAGGTAGGTGGTAGTGGGGCTATGCAGTAAAAGAGCAGCAGGTGGATCTGTACAATAGCCTTAATGTTACTGAAGCGTGTGTACAGATCAAAGTTCCCTTACATGTACAACAAGTCAACACACGGAATGACATCCGTCCCGAGCGCAGCTCTCTTGGAACAGTCTTTTCTTAAAGGTACAGTGTCAAACTCGCAAGCTTTAAAGGTCGTGTCAGAATATTCATGTCGCCTAGTTCGTTCAACCGCTAGTGTAAAACGACATGTCTCCTAAACCGACTAGTCCGTGAGTTGCTTCAACCACACAAATTTAGCCCTGTGTTTTCTTGCAGCCGGGTCAAATACAGATTGATGGAGCACAACATGGTGAATCGAATGCAAGGGTCTCGGGCAAAAAAGCAAGACTATATTTACCCTCATGTGTCGTCTTCCAAATGTGACGAACAAAAAATCGCCTGAAATGTGAAGCGAGGGCCAAATGCGCCCACCTAGAATGTATTTGTAATAAATCTCCATAAAAGGGAAGGAAGGAGTCGGGAACCGGAAGACATTTTAAACATTTAATAAAGTAATATAACAGCCGGCGGCCCCTCACGGACGACCGCCGGCGAACAAAACATAAATATAAATACCAATACAAACATAACACAAGTTCCCGGTGTGCGCACAGCTGGCGCTAATTCACAATTACTCACCGGTCTCGAACCACGGTCTCGCCCCGCCTACTCTTCTACAGTATTGTATATCATTTTAGTGGTGGTGCTGTAAAAGAGATGAATTTAAAGATTTAAAAAACTTCTCCAGAAGGGTTGTATCATTAAAACCCTGTCTAACAGCTTAAGCTGAACATTCTACACAAGAACTAGCCAGCTGTCGGACAAATAGCTTGACCTGTTTCTAGTACAACTGAGGTGAGGATATTTAAGGGATAGTTCGCCCAAAACATTTGAATTCTTTCATCATTTCCTAACCCACATGTCATTTCAAACATGTGTGACTTTCTTCTGCTGATCCCAAAAGATGATTTTAAAGACATTAGCCCCCATTGACTTCCATTGTATGGACACAGGTTTCAAACGATGACAGAATTTTTATTTATGGGTTAACTATCCCTTTAAGAAAGTAAACAGGCAGCTTTTACTGGAGAGTAAAAATGAAGCTGATGATTTAGTGTCTGGTAAAGCTTATACACAAACACATGGCCCCCGTATTGGATTTCAACTCTGACAATTGAAAAGGTATTGGCGCTTTTGCAGTCTGAATATTAAAAAGTGATTCATATTTGTGAAACTTGTGAGAGTTGGTTAATTACCTTTAACTATCTATGGTCTTTTAATGAGGGTTGCTGTTATTGGAGCCTGTAAAACTACTTGAATGTCAGTCTTTAATGACAAACAGTCATTTGTCAGACTCCGCTCCGGTTAGCGTGAGCAGATGGCGTGCTTTGTGTACGTCTAATGGATCACTCAGAAATGTAAAAACCGATGAGAACACATCAATTTCTCTAGAACCATCTCTCCCCTTTCGCTTTTCTCCGCAACGGCCATTACAGAGAATAAAGCAGAACACAGAAAACATGAGCGGGCCATAGCAATCCTTTTGTTCTATTTAAATCAGCAGATTGAGAAAATAGGCTGGCTGGCATATCAGACGGGTAGAGGTTTTCCTCCGCCACGGGAACCATTACAAGGTAATTTACCCCTCGCACATGTTTTCTGCCTCCCCACCATATGCTGTTTATGTACCTTCTAAACCAATGATAATGAATTTCCAGGGCACTGCACCGCCGATTCGTCAGCCTCTCTGATTATCAGCGCTTTCTATTGACATGCTGTTAAAGTGGAGGATTGCATTTGTCATCAGCCAATAGCTTCTCGCTGTCAGTCTGGAGATGACTAAGCCTCTGAATTCTAGCGATGAGAGAATGATCAGGTGTGCGTCTCACCTTGAGGTCACGAACATATTTAAACCAAAAAATGTCAGGAGGTTAATGACGTGAGATGTGTATGTTGCTGTGGAAACAGCATTTATATAAGTGAGCCTGTGCCAAGGAACTAAACGTGATTAACGTGAGACCCCCAGCGTTGCAAACAAATAAAAAGTATTAAAATGAGTTTTATGAGAGATTTTCTGGTCTTCACAGTGATATTCAAGTTTTGAATAAATATTATCAATCGTCACCTTGGAATTATAAGGTTCTATCCGACATTATTATCAAAATTGAGTTATTCAGATATTCGTAACATATTTACGTTATCTGAATTTGGGGACGCAAAAGCTCATTATCTCAAAACTGCAGATAGAACCCTTTATGATTCAAAGGTGAGGAAATGGTGAGATATTATCAAAAGTTTACAATCTATATTATATCTAAATTTACTTTAATATCTGGATAAAATAAATATATTTGTATTTATTTATTTTTATATAAAGCCAATTCTTTTTCAAGAACATCACAGACTATAAACGATTAAAAAACAATCAATTTATTTCAATTTAACAGATTGCACATATCTAATTTAAATTTAAATGAATTTTCCTCTCATAATAAATATAATTATAATAAAACCACTAATAACACATTTAAAGTCAATTTTTACAAAAAAAAAATACAGCCGATTCCACATTATTAAATACCTTTTCAAGAGCATAACAAACTAATTAAAAAAACAATTAATTTGGCTCAATTTAACAGATTATACAAAGCTAACATAATTGAATTTGATATTCCTCTCACAAGCACACATCACATTATCACACATAGTATTAGCAAACGTACTACCAATTCACATAGGACCAAATACTGAAATCCTGCATTCCAACCATTAACTACAATCCTCTAAATTATTTGCCCTTTGTTTATTTTGGCGAGCGGGCACAGTGTGTTGAGCTTCCTCCCCAGGCGAGCGTTGGCTTGCTCAGGCACACATAGCAGACATTAGCATGGGAGCGGTGATCTAAGCACCGGTCTGTCTTTCCCGAAGCCCAGTGTCCCTCAGGGAGCTGGCCCTCAACTCGCATTATCGTCACATTACGATGAACTCGCTTGACAATCTCGACCATACCGCAACCCCTCACCCTGCTGCACTCTTGTTCTAACAATCAGACTAATGCATACACATGCATTTTGCAAGCAACTTAGACTTTCAAAAAAAGGTGCCTTTGAATTATGTAAGCGGCATACATAGAAACTGTAGACAGGGAGAAACAGACAGGCAGAATGTACTCAAACAATATGATCAAACATACAGTGCCCTTAAAACTACTAAGCCACGCTTAAAAATGTATGAACGTAATGCCATTAGATATTTACCTCATATCAAACCAAAAGGCTTTCAATTTAAAGAAAAAGCTCAAGCATGCCTTCCCAACACAATTCTTCAAGTTTTTCAAGTCTGTTTTAAATGATCGAGCATATAAAACATAAACAAAGAATAGTCTTAACTCATGTTGTTAATCTGCAAGGATACTGACTTCACAAATACAAATAAAAGTGACGTTAAGACCAGATGGTTAGTAGTCTTAAAAACAAATACTGAAATTAGATTATTTCTTTTCACATGAGACTTGCTTTGTTTCTTTGGTGCGATGACATTCATCTATTAAGTTAAAGTGTGTGAATCCTAGCTTTATGAACTGTGACACTGTGTGGGATGATGTTTTGCCGTTGAGCTCAGAGGCTTTGGGGTTTCAGAGAGGATTCGAGCACTGAGGCGATGCCCCGGAGCAGAATCCCAGCTCCCTGCTGGATGGTTCGGAATGCCGGGAATATGAAAGCAGTTCGGATGTTTTTGCAGGTCTCAGAGCGTGTGACTGGCTTGCAGGCTGGAAAGTTGTGTTGTGCTTTGGTTGTTAGACGGAGCTGGAAAGGATGAGAGCAGGAATAACAGAATCTGTCTGTTTTAGATTACTGCAGGGCAGTCGGTGAGACTCTAGAGATGGAGTGACAGACAGGTGGGCTGCTATAACAGGCGCCTATAAAAGACAGAAGCCATGGGTAAAACTCACTAAAATGAACTGCACCTGCCGATAGCACTGTTTCCTTCCACATGTTGTTTGTGTTGCTTTGGCATGCGTTACGCTGAAGGATTTACATCAAATGTACAGAAATGCAATATCATATACATAACTAAGTCTTCATAGGTGTGAAAAGACCTTACATGTTGTAGAGTTATGTTTTTGATACCTTTGAATGAGCTATTTCTATCTACATACACCGCGGGTCCCCTTACATCCAATATACATGGTTCTTCATGCGACACGCAAGAACCAATGAGATGAAATTAATAAATATCAAGACAATTGTTCCTTTAGAGAGAACAGAATCATTCCCAGAAAAAGAAATCCAGCTATAACCCAGCATGTTACTACACGCTGTTACATCATGTAAGAACAGGGAACCAAACAGATGTTGCCAGTTTCTTTTGGCACGCATGCTATTAGGCTGATTTTTACAGTTACACGAAGCAATAACTTTCAGATCCCATTAGATTATCTTTCCCACTTAGAGTCAATCAGCCCGAAGATCATACAACTGATAAATCATCACAGCGCCAGCACCACCAGACTCTGCAGAGAAGATGTGCATTAACAGATTGAAGTGGAAGTCTTTATGCTTAATGTCACAGCAAATGGCAGGAGTGAGTCAGAAAGTGTATATGAGGCATGATCCCATTCTCACACAAAGGCCGGGGATTGTATGATCTCCTGTAACTCAAACTGACGCTCCTCTGATATCTTCGTGACAGCTCATCAGATCCACATTCCCTGAATGAAACCGGGTTCAAATATTTGGTATAGTGAGATGAGGACAAAGTGAAGCGGAGAACAGTCGCTGCCGCATGTAAAACATGTCTTCTTGTCATACATTTGAGGGTGATGTAAGCGAGACTGTATTGAAGATGATGAAAGGGCCCTAGGAGAACGATCGCTTCCTCTATTCATTACAATGAATGTTTAATGTCTTAAACTGCACGAATGGATTCATATATGAAGCGAGAAGCACGTGCGGATGAATATGGAAACGGCGGATGCTATAGGTTGAAATATTAATTGGGAGGCTGGTTGTTGGAATTTGACATCAAGTGACATGATCATGACTATTTTTGAAGGAGGCCTGGCTCTTTATTACTCGTCGGAATAGTTTGTTAATTTTGTGCGAGTGATGTGAAAGACATTGCGTGACATTGAGTGTTTTCAGGTGTCCGGATGTATCAAACAGTATGTGTCAATGAGCTCTTTGTGCAGATTTCTCACTCGAGTTGAAATGCAATGCAAATATGTGAATATGCACAAACTTGCGCTGGGGAACACAAATGATGTGAATCGGGTGGCGTGAGTTTGCGTCTATTTGCATTCTCGCAAATAGATACTTTGTATGTAATTTACTTGTGCAAATCGATTCATTAGTAATTGGTGGGAACGCATTTGGAAAATTTGTTTTACTTAATTTTGATTTAACAAACTGTTTAAGAGTGTTGGGACAGAAAAACATCAACATTTTATGATTATTAGCTCTGTTGTGGTCATGGATAGCAATAGAAAACATTACTAAATATTCAAGTCATTAAGATACCAAATGTGTCAATGTTGTATTTTTTCATACTGTTGGGAAGAAGTAATTGATCAAAAATATTTTAAAGAGCTTTATTATGATATACGTTTAACTACTGTTTATCTTATCAACATCCTGAAATAAAAATAAAAAAATAAAATGAATTTGATAAATTATGTTAACAGGTTACAGCAAATCATTATAATCCAATGTCCTCCTTTCTCCTGTTTTGATTGCACCGGAATTCGTAACTATTTTACGAGGTGGCTTATATGTATGATGTGAATTTTAAGCCCCTCCCCTAACCCCGCCCCTAAACCTAACATTCACACTGCTCTGAACACTTCCTCTGATTGAAGAGTTTCTGTTGATCTGAAGCACAAGAAAAGAAGACAGAAAGACATTTAAAGGAAAACAACGGAAAGTATTATAATGGTGTTGCATCTCTCACGCAACCATTATGGATTTGAGAAGAAAGTTCATTTGTTGAAAACCTATTACAAGCTGTCAAAGTGGGTCATACATCATTAAATAATAATACCTTACAACCTTATATGACTAATCTCATTCACACACAGATACACACACACTTTAAAAGACAATTTCCATTAAAATATCAATGTGCTGTCTTATACTTGTGAGAAAGAGATTGATTACTCTAAAGCCCATTACGAACACCTAGTGATTTAAAAAATGAATTCACCTGCCTGTACATCATCAAGAACTTACTCCGTCAGCTCAAAATAATACCATTCCACACAACTTTTCAAATGAAAAGCTACTGCAACAGGCAATAATTCAGTCTCAGTGAACAACAGCCCAGCGAAGTATATAGCCTGTAAACAGAGGCGCTTACACTAAAAGCAGAGCCCTTAGGAGACTGGGAAATGAGCCGCAAACAAACGAATGATACGCAGCAGTTATATAGTCCAGGACTCAAGAGACTCTCTCTCTTATGACACACTGTAGGCCCAGTAAACATGAAGGCTCCTTTGGAACCAGCAAAGCGTGATTAGTGTCATGAACAAAGCGTTTGATGACAAAGATCTACAACCTCCAACTGTCTAAACACTTAATGCACAGATAAAGGGCCACAGCTTATGTAGCACATAAAGTGTTTAACATACACAATATACTGTATACAGTACAGCACATATACATTGACTGTATTAACTGTCGTGTATACAGACATTGTAGATCATCAAAATAGTCCACTCTGATTCATTGCAAAGAAGTTTTTGCTTTAAGCAACACTGAGAGGCTCTTGGACAGCTGGTTCTAAATGAATACACTGCCTTCATTTTATTTTCTCTTTCATCACTCTATCAGTCTGCCCTCTAACCCCCCTTGGGATATAAAGCTACATTTAGACAGGTAGTATGAAGTGACCCAGATTTGTTTTTTTCCCCTGTTATTTTATTGTAGAGCTCTCTCTGTGTCTTGGTAAATGCACATGGCCTATCTAAACAAAGAATGTAATTTCTCAATAATATGAAGCTTTTCTATACATCCCTGTTTAGAATATATGTGTTTTGAGCAGTATTGTGGGGTGAGATTTTATCACCCCAACCTTTTTCAAAACCAAGTTTTTTATTATTTGCTACTATTAAAAAAAAGCATCAGTGTAGCGTTAAAAACTCATTGTATTACACATACAGTAGTAGAGCCGAGTAAACCAAAGCCATAATTACACCTGAAATGGCCTCTAATGTTCATACTCTCTCTTATATTAAGCACTTGGAATATGTAGTTAAAATTAAATGGTGTAATTTCTGCAGTGCTATGGGTAATCAATTGCGATCCGTTTGAGTGGTCCATGAAAAAACGTCGCAACACCACGGGTTAAACCAATAATGGGAGATGGAGGGGAGAGGGTTTCTTCAATCACAAACTCAAGCTGCAACGATAACACACTTCAACTTTAAGGGCCCTATTTTCACGATCTAAAAACATGGTCTAAAGTGTAGGGTGCAAGTGCACTCAGGGTGTGTCCAAATCCAGTTTTTCCTAGTTTAACGACGGGAAAACGGTTGGCACGCCCGGGCACATGATCTTAACGGGTTGTCCCGATTCTCTCATTGAGTAATGGGTGGTTTTTGGGCGTAATGTGCAATAAACCAATTAGAGTCTCATCTCTCATTCCCTTTAAGAGCCAGTTGCACTCGAGCCATGGCAGATTCGCTATTTACACGGCGGACTTTTCACGAGCAAAGACTGGACACTTCTCCAGAGAGGAAAGGCATCTAGGACAAGCCGGATTTTTATCTTTATGTCCACAATAATCATATTTTACGTGTACTCCATTTATTTTTTTATTTGGCATGTTTGTGTAAAGTGAAAGCGCATTTTGGATGCCCAGAGGTACATTTTCTACAAAAACTCTCTTTAAATAACAAAAAAATATTGCGCCGTTGACTTTAGACTAGGTTTGAGTTGGTCTATGGCGCCTTCTATTTTCAGTTCTTTAGGGTTTAGGGTTAGATGTTGAAGGTTCTTTATGGAACCAAAAGGTTCTTCTATGGTACACTTCTTATTTTAATGAGTGTGCCACAGCAAGTCTTTCTTTCCTTCACCTCATGTTTAGCTCAAACCTTTCATTAACATGATTTAGACGATTATTTCAACCAGGTCTTTTGTTACCTTCAACCATTTTCCCACAGCAACTTTGGTCTCTTTTCTTAAGTTTGACATTACGATTCTGAAATATGGGATTGAGGTGAAATTCCTGAATGCAAACGCCAAATTGTTTTTTAAACATACATTTTTATTCAGTAATCAAATTGTGTTCGCAAAAAATAATATCGCAAAATCTAAACTTTTGTTTTTGTTGTTGTTTATTTGCTGGCATAATGTCTTGTATTATTGTTTTCTTTAAAGTTCAATTATAAATGTCATACAGAAGTTCATGAACCTCAGTACTACAGAATTGTTATCTGATACCATCATTGTACAACAGAACCCACACAGTGCTTTTTTGCAAGGCTGTCCAAAAAGTACAATTGAACTGAATTATTGTCAGCGAAGAAAGAGAAAAAAAAATGAATCTGAAGATAATAGCAATACAGAGTGTGGATAAAAGGAGAATGTGGCTGGGGAAATCACACCCGGTCTCACACTGAGCCAGTTAAAGCCATCATTTGCCTTTCGTTTCATCGGCACAATCTTTTGTGATATATGTGAGTGAGAGAGTGTGATGGCACAGAGGAGACATGTCGAAGCAGAGCATATAGCCTACGTGTGCGCTGTGCTTTTGTGAGGCCTGTCTAGCACTGACAACTATAGTGGCCCCTCTTTTCTTTTTTCTTTCACATGAAGAGTAATAGTCTCTATTTCAGCACCTGTCTCTTGATCCTTAAACGTGTACTGCTCTCATTTTGCATGCAAACACTTCTCTCTCTTTCCTATGTATTTGGTATGTAATTTTGTAATGGTTTTCCCAGAAAGTCTTTCGTGTGGTATACATAAGAATCAGTGAAGACTGAAAGTATACACACGTGTTAGCTTCGAGCTTGAGTGTTCACAGAATATATGTAACAAATGTAACAGAATATATTTTTTCTCAAAACTCAGGTCTTGTTCTCTAAAACAAAACTTTCAAGCACAATTTTCATCAACGTGTAATCTTGAATACAAACCAGATGCTCGCTTTATCGTAGCACGTTCGCATCTGCTAAAAGCTGATACCTGCACCTCCGTGTTCAAGCGGGCACGTTGACCGAACATCTGTTACTATCCAGATAATCACAATCTGTGTGTGCCCCCAAATAGCATACACAGCTCATCGAGGCTAATTCATATCAATGTCTTCCATTGATACACAGAGGTGAGAATTAAACTGAATACGCTCAAAGCTGAGAGAGAAGATCTTATCTGCCCACGCAACACCTCACTTACATCTAAAGCAGGTTAACTCCCTCCCACAGCTGCTCAATGACAATGTCCACAGTGACTTAAACCCCGGCACGGCAGTTTATGACAGCCCCGATTTTATAGCCAACACCACTCAAGCTGACAAGAACGTCCTTCTGTTAACTTTGCTCTTCAGCCATTTCAATGTTACCAAAAAATGTGACAGCGTCCCACATTTTGCTCATGACCCTAATTTTTCCCAATTACCAAAAATGTAACATTTCTTAAAGGGATAGTTTAAGCAAAAATTAAAGTTCTGTCACCATTTATTCACCCTCCTCTTGTGATTTCAAACATGCATGACTTCTGCAGACCACAAAAGAAGATGTTTTAAAGAATGCTTTTAACCAACATCGGCTGCACCCATTGACTTGCATTGGTTTTGTGTCCATACAATAGAAGTGAATGGGTACCGCCATTGTTTGGTTACCAACATTCTTCAAAATATCTTCTTTCGTGTTCTGCAGGAGAAAGAACATCATGCAGGTTTGAAACGAGGGTGAGAAAATAATAAACAAATTCCGCTTTTGGGTGAAATACACTGTAAAAAAATGTGGGTTATTTCAACCCAGAATTGGGTCAAAAATCGATAAACTCAACCGTTAAGTTAAATTAACCCAGAAAATGGTTTATTCCACCCAACAATGGTTGAAACAACCCATCATTTTGGGTTGAAATCGCATCATATGTTAATTTATAACCTAAGGGTTGGGTTTGTCTATTTTTGACCCAACACTGTTTTGAAATAAACAGCATTGAGTGTAGCCTATCACTTTAAATTGCTTAACACAACAAAAAAAATATTTGCACCTTTTTATATTGTAGTGGGAGACACAAAAACAGTAAGCATTTCTCAAGCACAACCAAGGTAACCCTAGTTAATAAAATGATCAATCAAATATGCTTCTTTTTTTAAAACAACATTTGGCGCCAGCTTCATTTGGACTTAATTTGCAACGCTGTTACCGACTCCAACAGTCTCAATGGAAATTATATTTAGATTTTCGAAACCTTCAGTGTGTTCTAATCTATATGAAAGTCAAGTTAAAACGACCGCCGAAGAGTAATAAACAAATTTACGGCCTGATAATTTATATACGTCTTCTCTAAAAGTAATTGCCTTGTGGTATTTATTAAGCGTAGTGTAATTATCACCTTTGAGGGAGCCGATTTGAGCAGACTACAGCTCAGAACAGAACTGACGTGGGTAAGTGAAAGCAGAGAAAGAAAGAATTAAATGAAGAAGCCTTCCCAGATCAGACTGATGATGGGCAATGTGTGCAATCGTATTTCATGTTTAATTGGCCATGATTCCAAAAACACCTTTGGAAGCAATAAATGTGGCTGTGATTTGAATGATGAAATATCTTTTCAATATAAAAGCTTTGTTTTGATCTAAAGAAGCTTTTACTAACATACCTGTAGAACGCTGAAGTTGTTTACATTGAAAGCATGCGTGCCATCATTAAGAAAAATAAACCTATGCGACCTCAGCAACGCGTAGGGAAGAAAAAGCCAATTGGGCGGATGTTTGTGCAGGCTGAAGGTATGAGCACAGAGAAAAGCATGCAGTGAAAAGATGAATGTTTTATCTTGCTGTTCAGATGCCAATTTCTCACATGACTGACAAACGCAGCGGATTCATGGCAGTGTTTGTCTTCCTCAGCCTGTCAGGAAAGCCATTCTGACCAATCGAGTGACAGCCGACGCCTCTAATCAGAGACAAACTGCCCACTGCTGGTCCAGGGGCGAATCTCTCGCGTGGGCTTCAGAATTGATCGGCGTGATGTCGAAACACGATACAGCGCTAAAATCCATGCTGTCTGGTGCTAACCTTCCGCCACGCTGTCTGCCTGTTTCTGGTTGTGATACAAACAAAGTTGAACACGGGCACGGCGCTCGCAACCTTGAGTTCCTGTTATTTATGTCCACTTCGTTCTCTTACGTTTTCATGGCCATGCCAAGGAACTGCCTTCAAGGGTGTTTGTCTGTGTATATATAAACAGCAGCCCTTCCTGGATCCACTCTCTCTCCTGCTTAAACCCATTCAAACAGACTGACCGTTTGGAACTATTGAGAGCTCTATGAACCAAGTGACCACGCGGCGTCGTGATCACAGTGTGTCGCAACTCTGTTTTTCAACGGCTCTGCACACACATACACACTAGCTATAAACCTGATGGTGCTGGACCTTTGCTCAGCACATGCCAGGGTGCAAATTGTTTTCTTTGCATAAGATCCACAGGGGCACGCACCTGTACAGATTGCATTTTTCATCTTTAGACATCCATTTTTCAATCTTTCCAGTCTGTTGAGGTTTCCTTCTCTTGTCACCTCACACATCTACTAAATCACAGTAAATCAAACACAGGTGTGCGAGCGCACACACACACTTTTATATTATACAGCACTTTACATGAATGGGGTACGAAATAGACCCTGACACTTTTCAAAAATGAATCCTTTGGTCAGGAAAAGAAGGTGCTTATAGCCTTCAGAAATTGTTGATAGTCAACCTCAGGAGGTCAAACTAAATATGAACCACTTTGCAGTTTTGACACCGTCGTACAGAGTTGTCTAAATGCAAATCATATAGACAACATTTATAAATACCAAATAAATACTATGCATAAATGCAATAATGCAAGAATTTTAGCTCATATTTTTCACAATTACACAAATATATTTGATCATTATTCTTACAGTAACTTGGCAATAACAGGGTTAAAGGGATAATTCACGCCAAAAAATCATGAATTACTCACTCTCAAGTTGTTCCAAACCTGTATCAATTTCTTTGTTTGGTTGAACACAGAGAAGGATATTTGGACAAATGCGTGTGACCAAACCGTTATTGACCCCATTGACTACCATAGGAAAATGACAATGGTAGTCAAAAGTGCCCCAGAACTGTTTGATTTCCTACATTTTTTTAAATATCTTATTTTATGTTCAACAAAACAAAACAAAAAGTTAAGTAATTGTTCCTATACTGTGGTTGTCAACGGGGTCCAAGAACTGTTAGGTATTAATTATTTTCACAAATATATGTCTCTGTGTTCATCAGAACAAAGACATCTTTTACAGAATTGGAACAGCTCGGGGTGAGTAACCGATAACAGAATTTATATTTTTGGGTGAAGTATCCATCAAAAATGGCTGTGATAAATGCAGGCAACACTCCAAATTGTGTGTTTTACCGCAATGACATAAAAAGGGTCCAAATCACATTACTTTGTGGGTGACACAGCTTCAAAAAACTAGAGCAAATAACATACTAGATTTGTGCCTCTAATGCTTTAAAAAGTGGAATGAAACATCAATTTGTATCCTATTTAGTAAAACCCCACGCTCTCACTAGAGATATATTTTCATCTATTTGGTGTCATTTTCGATCAGTGGTTTTCTTTTGCGTGAATACTGTAAAATAGAGGGGTTGAGACCGGCCATAAATCTGATGCTGGGAATAAGAGAAATGAAGCACCAATGCTAATGCCAGTGAAATTGCAGTTTTAGTGTGGTCAGGAGAATTGTGAACAAGGCATGACGCAGAGCAGGGCCTCCTGTGTACTCATAATGCGCTTGTACACTACAGACTCATCCTCAAGCTTTTAGAGATTCATCTGGGGCTTCATAGCTCTCTGCCTGCTAATGCATCAAAGGTGTCAATTCCTCCCTCTGAGCTCCAAAGAAACATCACAAATGTATTAAAGAGAGAGAGAGACAGAGATAGAAACGCAACATCAAGAGTTGGCATGATGCCAAGCACTAAAATCTTACGCCCATGCAGACAACAAATACGTACAGATATAGACTGGCAACCATACATTGAAGTGGCATTTACACAAGGATATACACACATAAGCATGTCCATGTCTACTACCTCCCTATTCAGGTGGTCAGTTGTGAAAAGAATCTTACACACTTTAAAGAGGCCTGTGCTTAGCGGAAACAGAAATAATGGGGAGTTGGCTGTAATGTTCTTTGGGGCTTATTTAAGGCAAGGCAAGGCAAGTTTATTTATATAGCACATTTCATACACAAGGGCAATTCAAAGTGCTTTACATAAAATGATTGACAGAAAGAAATAAAACGTATCTTTAAAATGCAAACGATTTAAGATAACAAATACTTTAGATTTTAAGAAACAATAAAACAGCAATAAAATTGATTAAAAATGTGAGTGTATATATAAAAATAAATTAGAAATAGAAGTGCAGTTGATGTAAACCAGCACAGTGCTCAGGTTGTGAATGCACAGCTAAACAAGTGTATTTTTAATCTGGATTTAAAAGTATCTACTGTTGGTGAACGTCTGATGTCTTCTGGAAGCAGATTCCAGCTACGGGTGGCGTTATGGCTAAACGATGACTCGCCCTGTTTTGAGTGAACCCTTGTTATCTCTAACTGACTTGATGCTGATGATCTGAGAAGTCTGTTTGGTTTATATTCAATGAGCATATCTGAGATGTATTTAGGTCCTAGACCATTAAGTGATTTATAGACAATTAATAATAATGTGATTATTATTATTAAGTTGATTCTAAAAGTAACTGGTAACCAGTGTAAGGACCTGAGTGATATACTCAGATTTTTTGGTTCTGGTCAGAATCCTGGCAGCAGCGTTCTGTTTGAGCTGCAGCTG
Source organism: Triplophysa dalaica (assembly GCF_015846415.1). Classification (NCBI taxonomy): domain Eukaryota; kingdom Metazoa; phylum Chordata; class Actinopteri; order Cypriniformes; family Nemacheilidae; genus Triplophysa; species Triplophysa dalaica. Next base: position 6,066,128 of record NC_079553.1, read on the forward strand.
TCTGATGGTCTTTTTGGGAAGACCTGTAAGGAGTCCATTACAGTTATCCACCCTGCTGGTGATGAAAGCATGGACTAGTTTCTCTAAATCTTGGCTTGAGACAAAACATCTGATTCTGGCTATGTTTCTGAGATGGTAGTAGGCTGATCTGCTTATTGCTTTGACATGACTGCTGAAACAAAGGTTGGACTCCAAAATGACCCCAAGATTTTTTACCTTGCTTTGTGTCTTTAGACCTCTTAAGTCAAGGTATGTGTTTACCTTGTTAGTTTCATCCTTGTTACCAAAAACAATGACTTCAGTTTTGTTTTTATTTATCTGAAGGAAGTTTTGACACATCCAGCTGTTAATTTCATCAATGCATTGGCAAAGAGAGTCAATAGGCCTGTAGTCATTGGGTGAGAGGGCTAGGTAGATTTGAGTGTCATCTGCATAGCTGTGGTAGGCAATTTGGTACTTTTTCATTATTTGGCCAAGTGGGAGCATATACAAATTAAAGAGGAGCGGAGCAAGAATTGAGCCCTGTGGAACACCAGAAGTCATGGGTGTCCAGTCAGATTTACGGTTGCCTATGTTCACATAGTAACCTCTCCCTTCAAAGTGTGACCCAAACCATTTATGTACCAACCCAGAAAGCCCTACCCAGTTTTCCAGTCTATGTAGGAGCATGGTGTGATCTACTGGGTCAAATGTAGTACTGAGATCTAGTAAAACCAGAACTGATATTTTGCCTGAATCAGAATTCAATCGAATATCATTAATTATCTTTATGAGCACTGTCTCTGTGCTATGATGCTGACAGAAACCAGACTGATAATTGTCCAGGTCGCCATTTAAGTTCAAGAATTTGGACAGCTGATTGAAGACAACCTTTTCAATGATCTTGCCAATAAAAGGAAGATTTGATTTTGGTCTGTAGTAAGACAGTAAGGTTTTGTCTAGATTGCTCTTTTTTAGAAGAGGTTTGACAACTGCCTTTTTTAGGGACTCTGGGAAAGTTCCTGGGAGCAGTGAGGCATTAACTATTTTTAGGAGGTTTGCTTCCAAACAGTTAAACACTCTTTTTAAAAAGGATGTGGGAAGTGTGTCAAGGCTGCAAGTTGACTCCTTAAGATGCTGTACCGTTTCCTCCAGGGTTTTGAGATCAATTGTCTGAAATTCAGACAAAGTTACTAATTTCTGATGTACTGGAGTCAGACTGACCTGACTGCCGCATGGAGTTTTGCTGATTTCCATTCTGATATTACTGATCTTTTGAAGGAAAAAAGTTGCAAACTCATTACATTTGTCATCAGACAGCATTTCCCTCGAAACTTGACTAGGGGGATTTGTTAGTCTCTCTACAGTTGCAAAAAGAGTGTTATTTATTTTGCAGTTTATAATGTTAGAGAAAAATTTCTGTCTAGCTTTGCCTAAGTCAACATTGAAGGCATGCAGACTGTCTTTATAGATGTTATAGTGAACTTCAATTTAGTTTTTTTGCCACATACGCTCAGCTTTTCTGCATGTTGTTTTCATGCTTTGTACTGCTGGTGTGTTTCTCCAGGGTCCTTTATGCCTGCCAGTTATCGCCTTGACCTTTACTGGAGCAATGGCATCGATAGCATTTTTAACTTTTGCATTAAAGATATCGAGGAGAACATCCATAGAGTCTGCAGATATACTTGATGACAATGAGCATTCATAAATAGCTCACTGGTGTTCTCATTTATGAATCTCTTTTTTATAGAGACGGTCTATCTTCAGTGGTAGGACTGATTGATATATCAAAGAAAATACAGAAATGATATTGTAAGCTGCCTGTTGGATTTAGAATTACGGGAATCATATTTGTTGTGATCGCACTGTACCAACAATGTCACACTGAGACACAAATAGCATATTGCCGTTGTCCTTCCATAACCTCGGATGTCCAAACAGATTTTCAGGAAATGGAACAAAACACTGTCCTTTCTGAAAGATGAAATACTGTGTTGTTAAAGTGGACAAGAACTTTTTAATACTTTTTATTGGTTAGACATTTGCAAAACCCAGTGACAAACATAAAGGGTGACTAATAATAATTCCAAGAAATATGGAGATACCAGGTTTCAGAAGGACGACAGCAGTATATAAAAATGTTGAATGCTGGTTTTTTTAATTGCTTTGAATGTTTTAAATGCAGTTACGACATCTTTTTTTTGTGAATTAGCTTGTCGAAAAATATTCAGTCTACATATTCTTCAGGTGTTTTACCGTATTTTTGGTAGGTATAAAATTGTAATACATTTTGGATTCAAATTAAAATAAGGTAACCTCAAAAATTATCTATCGCACCAACGACATAAAATATGTTTTCTGATTAAATGGAAATTGCATGCGTACAGTATGTGTGCCTACTCAACTTCCCCTATCTCATTCACTTTACTTCTCTTTCTCACACACGCGTACACCTAATGATTAGTGATTCTACGCCATCCTCATCATCGCTTTTATGTTTGTCAGCATCATAAACTGGCTCACCAGTGTTGTCTAGCCTGATCTGTTTCCCCTTCATAAACTCATCGTATTGACATTTCACAAGAGGATATATAAGGATTTTGTAGCCTATCTCTCTGATTAAAATAAAAGTCTCAAATAGTTCAAACTTGAGAGTTACAGAAACATACTATGTTTAATTTCCACCAAGCAGGTGTTTTTAAAAGCACAGGGATATGGGCCTAATAATCTTGGCATGCAGCACAAAATCAGCTGCAAAAACAGACAACTATTTTAATCTGCGCATTTATATTTAACTTGTGCGTTTTGAGCGAAGCTGCGATAGCGTTTTAAAATAATTCAGACATACGTGGAATTTGACTTGGACATACAGTCCAAAACCACAGCGCTGTGACGTTGTGAGCAGAGGTGGGTAGTAATGCACTACATTTACTACGTTAAATTTACTTGAGTATATTTCTAATAGAAAATCTTTTACTTCGTTACACTGCCTTCATTTAAAATATGCATTATAAAATGCGTTGTTTATTTCAAGGTTGTTGTCTCTTTTTATGGGCATTCCCGAGTGATTGATTCTTTTGGGTCGATTCTTTTGAAAGTGTAAATTGAACAATGGGCAAAACCGTTTGAATAGGTTCACGAATCAGTTCAAATGATTTGTTCAGTTCGCAGCACGATCTCTGAAACATATGAAGCGGCAGATTACTCACTCCTCGTAATTTTTAAAATAGTGACTTTTACTTGAGTAAAGCGTTCGGCTACTCGGCCCACCTCTGGTTGTGAGCAGCATTTTGTGTATTCATTTAGTAATGTGGCGCTAGCTTACAGAGCTGTTTGGGACAGGCATTTGAATGTCGCGTTTCATTTCCCAAAAAAACGTATAAACAATTTCAGCGGTAACAACATAAACAAACGTTATGTGGCTCAAACTTAACGTCCGGTAGACCTCTGCAAGGAATCAATAACTGTAGAGTATGAAATACAATTGAAATACAATCAAATATTAATATAAATGAATATAGATGAAATGTAAAATAAATTGTTATATAATAACCAAACACTGACAGCCAGCGTGTGCGTCCAATGAAACCATCTATTGACAAAATATCTTGTTGCTTTGATGCACCACGTCTGGATAGGAGTGTTAGGAGTGAATTTGCAAATACTGAAAACCTTGGGCCATGCAACTCTTTTGCATTTTCACATCATTTGTACATCAGCTTGCTTTAAATTGGAGTCTTGACTCTGTCAACTTCATTTTCCTCTTTCAATATGACTGTGTCAGCTCCTACAATCCTTATACAAGACCAGTGAATATAAACATAATTAGAATTTATTGGCCAGCTCTTGCAGCAAATGAGTGTGTATTGTGCAACAACAGGGTATTAGTCAATACTGGCAGGGCACACCTACGCCCACACTCAAGCAGATTTCTAAAAACGTACACATAATGTGGAGATCAGCAGAATTTGAAAGCAATTCACAAGCTTGACAGGCATGCAGAGTACCCTGCAGTAGAAACTGCAACTAGAAAACACTGCTACAGAGAAGCTATCTGACAGTAAAACAGAATAGCTCACATCACAGCCTCAATTTGTGATTGTGGCACTGGTGCTAATGATACACACTGCCCTACAGGTCCTAACCTCGTGTTGATTTAAATCACGTACTGCCATAGACTGTTTATGTAACAAGAACATATAATAATTTCATTTGATTGTTTCGACATACAGCAGGTCTAAATATGACTCAGGTGTCTAAGCGTGAGAAATGAAGGTTTTACCGATTTTCTGGTTATTATTCTGCCACAGACAAACGTAGAGGCGGGGGATGCGGAGTCACATCATGATATGACTTAGATCTCAAATGAAATTATATAACTGACATCTGCCCCAATGAGTCAGAGCGATTTTGTCGGATCTAGAAAACGGCACCGAGGAGTGCAACCCCGTTATTCACACATTATCTCGCAACATCTCAGAGCAGATCAGCATGGAATCCTCACAGAGGGCCAATGAGTAAACAAACCCACAGCTCTGAATACAAACACCTCCACACGCGCATGCATAGGTAAAGGGAACGGGAGCGTGTAATCTATGGTAATGACAGCCACCCACCCTGTGTGATGGAGTATTCCCAGACCTGACGAACAGAGCATCTCATCAGTCAGGATGCTCAGGCATTACTAATGGATGTGAGGGGGCAGAGAATGATTATAAGTGCTGTATTTTAGAGGGTGTGAGAACAGATATCTCCTCCTCGCTTGTGTATGATCAAGAACAGTTGAGATGAAACACATTCTGAAATTCAGTTTAAAAAGAAGTGATTCAAGTTTACCAGAACTTTATCACAAGTTAAAGAACACAATGTAAGCAGATCTGAAAATAGGTTATTAGGTTAGGAGAACAAGTGAAATAGAGAGACAGAAAGATATAGCTGCAAGCACAATTACGGGGCCAAGCGCACTGGTGGTTAACGCTTTGAAAAATTAGTGAATGTGTGGGACATACCTGGCTGGGGGGCATATCTTTTTGTGATACTTGCCAGCTAGTGTTCAAGAGACAGTCACCTCAAGAGCTAGAATTACGTAAATATAGGTTTAGAGAGAAATAAATTGAAGAACACATGAACTACATGAATGTTTGTAAGGCTTGGTTAAGAGATGATCTGAGCCATTTAATTCAAGATAAACTGTGCAGAAGTTTGAAGAAAATTGGTTCAAAATGATGAAAATAATATTATGAAACTGTTGGTGGTGCTAGAAGGTTTGAGAGAGAGAGACTTAAAAATGTCCGTATTGTACCAAATTTTTACAACCGTTTACCCTGTAGTTACGCTCTATAAGTCGCTCTCAGGCAGACAAAGAAAAAAAGAACAAAAAATTAAAATTAAGCTAAGCGACACACAATAGGTGCCTTTGCAATGTGGTGCCTGTCCCCTTAAAATATTGCTTCTACAAACCATGTGTGAAGGAGAGAATAATTCTGTACTTAATGTGGATGGCAACTGGGCTTTTTGTGCCAGGTTATTCATCTTAATGAAAAAGCGCTGCATACGAGGGCAGCTCAGAGACTTATCAGATGATTGAAGAGCCGATGCACTAATGCATTGAGGGTAGTTTTACCCAAACTGCTGTTTTATGTGGTTTTGGGCTGAATACCCACTGCAACTAAGGTCAACTAAAGAATATTGGTACCTGCGCATGTGTGTGTGTGTGTGTGTCAGAGAAACAGACAGGTCTGGGAGTGGATTTTACTGTTTTTCTGGTATTTCGCCGAGGGCAACATACACGGGAAAATAGGACCTCTTCTGCTGGTTCTTAAAACAACATAGAGAAACCAGCTGGTCTGTATGCACAGTCTCACACACAAACTCAATCACGCGCGTTTGGTTTTAATGACTCTGTTTGGGTTTATTTGTGTGAGCCTGATGACTATATTGTGTGTAACAGAATAGCTAATCAGACAAAATGTTCACAAACACACACGTCCACATGAAGAGATCCAATCAACACAGCACAGCAAATGCTCACGTTCATTAGACTAAAGGGAGCTCATCAAAGATTCTTCAACTTGGCATGCTAAACAAGGTTTTTCACCTAAAAATGAAAAGTCTGCCATTTACTCCCATAAACCCTCATATCTGAGCACAGAAGAAGGGATTTATTGAAATAACATACTTTTTTATTCATTGAAAGTAGATGGGGACCACTAAACAATTTGGGCATTCTGGTGAAGACTTCTTATTTTTAGCTTAATGTACATAGACACACACACACCAACAGACATACTCATTATGCACACACATGCAAGCACATAAAGTGTCTGATACATTTACAACTAGCCTAAGGCATTTTGCACACAAAATTAATGCAACTGAATGATGTAAATTTTTCATTTCTATGTAATTAAACATATTAAATAAGCAGTCACATTTCCAGAGGCAGCCACATAGAACTGAGTCAACATTCGACCTCAGATGTGTTGACACAGACATTATTAAAGACCACAGATATTGTGAAGATCTTATTCAACATATGAATCTGTGAATGATTTTAAATGTTTTTTACCTCATTATCCCTGTTATTTATGGTTTTCAGATCAAAGAATCCCCCCAACCCAACACCCCCCCCACCACATTTCAGCAATATGTTTACACAAACAGGATGTTATCTGAATCCACTCAAGGCAGTAAACAAGAGACAATCAATTGCCCCAAATGACATCTGAAACAAACTTTCTCTGATACACTGTGATACATTAATGGAACGTGATTAAGAAAGGTTCCTTTGCCAATATTAACACTTTACAAGTTAGGAGTATCTGTTTTGAAGTCAACATCATGGGGGGAAAAATGGGGTTATGCGAAAAACCTAAAGGGAATACACAAAGGGAGGCACCAAAACATACTTTTTAAAATTTCTAATAAGAGCTAACACCTAAGCTCATTCTTATTTGACATTTCTTCATTTGTAAAGAAACCAAAACATTTTATTCTGTTTTGGATAATTTTTTACTTTTGACATAATTGTGTTAGAAATATATGATATATACTGTAAATAATAAATTCTGCTCATTTCTCACACAGGCGTTGCCAGAGAGAGAAGTCCTTCATAGTCGATCATTCTCATGGTCAGATACTGGCTCTTCCTGTCTGCCCTTGTCTATTGACCTTAGTCCAAATATATAGATGATCTTAAATAAACAATTAAATTGACTTGGAAATGAGGACAGAACTGAATACATAAAACACATGCAAATATCACGCACCCCCCAGGATGCTGCTGTCATTGTAACCTTGACCTCATGAATTTGACAGTGCTCGAAGCTGTGCATTGTAGTCCAGTGGATGCCTTCGAGTCAGCATGGATAAAAACTGTAAGTAATGTATCACTCTGTGAACTGCTAATGTACTAATGAAGCTGGAGGGAAATAACACCATCCATTGAAACAATATCATAATTAAAGTACTAACAGGGATGAAAATGTTTCAGGAAAAATACAAATATTGAACCCCATTGAGAAACTGATGATAGTCGAATAAGCTTACAGTCATAGCAGACGTACAGTGAATGCGGTTTTATCAAATGGAGCTAAAGCAAAAATACAATGTCAAATATATTTCAATCCATATTAACTGCATCAACTATAAACTACACGGCACTTTAAATTAAATCACGACAAAACAAGGCAGTGTTGTAATTCCAAGCAGAACCAGGGATGTTAATCATAAATCAATTATAATTGAATACATTAAGAGTATCAAACGTCAACTAATCAATTTCAGAACAAGTTGACACGGTATTCATTCATGCATTGGACAAAACCCTGCTTATATACAGTAGTCGTCCGGCATTATACTGCACACTGCTGTTAGTGTACTGCATTACATAACACAGGGGCGACTCTTGTCTTGTAAAAATAAAGCTTGACATATTCAGACTTTAGTGTGTTATTCTGTAAACAAAGATTATGCTCACTGCAAACAGTATTTGTTACAGTACAACATGAGATGCATCCTTGTCGGCCCCTCTGCATTGTATCAATAGAGCAATGTCTTGACACCTTCACAGAGCGTATTGGACTGGCATTATTTATTTATTTTAAACAATAATGATTACACACCTCTCCTTTAAAATTTAACAATAATTCATTTAAATAACAACTAGGACAAATTCTTAAAACACTAAGCTAGTTTTTTGGCCCTTTTGTGTACTTGAGAAGAGGGGGGGTGAAGCGTTTCAGAGGGGTTAGTAAGGGGCCAAAGAAATGAATACCTGTGTTTACCTTTTTGTGCTATAATAGAATTCTTTCTCATCATGTTGATCAGGCTAAGCTGTGATTACGGCCAAGCGCCACATAGCCACACATACAAATAAACAATAAGACTTTCATCAGTATTCCAACATTCCTGTCTGAGAAAGGCAGACAGGACAGGAGACAGGAGCAAACAAGCAAAGCATGAGCTGTAGTCATGCATGAAATCTCTCCAGGAGATCAAAATTCCAAGTTATATAGTTGTATACTGACTGAATGAGTTTAATAACACAGTGTGAAGAGCTAATAATACAGTCCATAATCGACAAACACGTACACATTACTTCTGAAACGTGTGTGTGGTTGGGTGCACTGTTTATAGGCAACCCTGTTCACTAATGCAATAAACACCAGCAGGATATTTCCTAAGAGACTGCTTGAGTGTGTTTTGATTTGATCAATACAGGCGCTCACTTAGCAGCATGACATCAGGATAGTTCTCTGACTCCCTCTGTCCCTGTCATCTCTGTTATTTTCATACATATTAATGGGGTCATATGACACGGCTACAACTAATATTAACGTTTGTTTTAAATGTAATGCAATGTGTATACATGATTTAAGGTTAAAAAAACCCGCTATACTTTCCAATTACAGTGCATGTTTGTATCTTCTATTTGCGTGCCTCTCTGAAACGCGCAGATTTTTTACAAAGCGCAACGCTCTGAACAGCGAGGTGAGCTATGATTGGCCAGTTAAACAGTGCGTAGTGATTGGTCAAATACTGCAAGCATATGATGGAAATGTAACGCCTCTTAGCATATTTGGAAGATCGGGTTCCAAAGCAATTGTACTGACAGGTACGTCCACCTTCCTTTTGAGTATACATTTGGGCAGTCTTAGTCAAATCATACCATGAACTAACATAGATTTGAGGGGGTGTGGTTACACAAGGCATTTTAGACAGGTCTGGGTAAACATTCGCTTTTAGATAGAACAGATTTTTTGCTCCGACAGTTTATTTTTTGGCGGCATCTAGTGGTGAGTTTGCGAATTGCAACCAATGGCTCACTCAAGCCCTTTCGAAGCTCAATAGAGGCCAAGAGAGGGTTAAGATGTAGTCACATTTTCTTTCCTTCGTCCGAAAGAGATAACATATTTACAGAGCAGTTCATCTGTTCAGACCAACTGTAGAAACAACATGGCGACATGTCAACAAAATTATGTAAGGGGATCCACGCTGTATGTAGATAGAAATCTGTCATTCTAAGCTGTGAAAAACATAACACGTCTTTATACACCTCCAAACACATAGTTGTGTATATGGTATTGCATTTCTGTCACTAGATCCTCTAAAAAACAACACATTGGTACTTTAAAATTGATTTTTTTGTGTTCTACTGAAGAAAGAAAATCATATAGGTTTGAATGACATAAGGGTGAATAACTGATGACAGACTAACAGACAGACTAAAGTTTCATTATGCCAGTATTCCCTGGTTGTTTGTTTGTTGTCTGGTGTCGATTGCGGAATGGACCGGGTTGGACCTGCACGGTTTCGTCGGGTGGGGGTTCCTGGGTCGTGGCTGGTGGGCTCTGCCTGTTCTTCATGGACGTTTGCTCAGTGGCTTTTGATCGGGGTCACTGAGTGCAGCTATGACACGTCAGAGGAGATCTGGCCCTCCCGGCTGATCCTGGTTTCTCCCAAGCTTTTTTTTTCCCTGCATTTATTCATCATTGGAGTTTGTGTTCCTCGTCATAGTAGGGCAGTGTTGGCATGCTCACCGGGAAACTGTATTTATTCATTACATATTATTTATTAGAATGATCTTGATTGGTCTATAGACACCATTCACTGTGGTGTGTTTTACCTTTCTGTGTTTTTCAGTTTTTCGTATTTTCTCCTGTAAAGCTGCTTTGGAACAATGCACATTGTGAAAACCGCTATGCAAATAAATTGAATTAACCCTTTAAGCAATTTCACAGAAAATGTTCTTTACACTCTTTCCTGGCCTTTGTAGAAATAGAATGTAGACAAATTTCTGTAAAATTGCTTAACTTATTAACTGTGTCTGAGCGCCTCCAGACTTGAGGTCATGCCACTGATTACCAAACACAGAGTTATACAGGCTGGTTTGTGAACTGCGGAGCGGTGATAAGGTGATAAGTGCAGGATGATGGCAGTGTTTGATTAGACTGCCTATAGGATCAGCCTGTAAGCTTTTTGGTGGTTGCTGTGGAAATGCAACAATTGATGTTGTCAACACATACTTATGGCTTTTAAAATATGTTGTGAGGAAAACAGGTTTCCTTAGAAACATGTATGTCTGTCTGTCTGTCTGCCTGCCTGTGTCTGTGTAATACTGAAAGAAAGTGTAAAACCAACTGCTATAAAGTATTGTCTAGGGAGACAGAGCAGAGTTTGAAATGTTTGGTATTGGCCCAGCAAATTGAAGCGTGGCTTATTTTAGTGTCTGTAATAAAGACGAGAATGGGAAAAGCATGAATAATTTCATCATTAAGCAGCTCATTGTACTGTTTGGGTAGTAAGAAAAACAGAGAAAGTGCCCCCCCCCATCTCTCAAAATTTCAGAGGGATATTATTTTGTTTTCGCTGTATTAAATTTACCCTGTTACAGTCTTATCAGCTGAATTAAAATGGGCCTGCTTGTTGTTCCATCACTGTATTCCTCAACTTCTCGCTTTTCTGTTTTTGTTTCCATTGAATGAACACGCACATAGACAAACACACACACACTTAGAACGGACAGACACACAAACACACACAATGAAATCTTTTAGTCCATCAACTATTGACAGTCACAGAAAGGATAATGCACATAAAAACCTCTCTCTCTTTTAATGTGTTCATTTTGTGTTATTGCGTGGCTTAAAGCCTGTTCACCTTGTCCTGGCATTAAACGGATGTCTGTTCTTTTGAGTTACTAGATCTCAAAAACAACTGCAAGAATACATTCCTGACAACACACTTCTTCAGGGATAAAGGTACAGGAGAGAAATCATGCAAATTCAGTGTACTATCGGATTGTTGACTGAAAATGCACACATCATGCATCTTGCACACGTTTTGTTCTGATGCCCCGTGATCCAAACAATCTAAAGCAGTTAACCTGCATGTGTTTTTGATTTAGACGGGTCAGTGACCTGCATTTGTCTGACACATGACGCATGGCCGCCAGGTAATAACAGCCTTTCATTCTTGTTTACGGTCATCATCACAGGACAAAAAAAACACAGACACATTTGTTTTTCTATTATGGCGAAGACTTTCCATTGTTTTTATACTGTGCTAATGGTATTTTAAGTGTCCTAATCATAGCCCTCACAGAAACCATTAAGACAAAATTAGGTGTGTTTATTAAGCAGTTTTCCTCATTGGGACCATTGACTGGTCTTCACAACATAGGCAAAACCTGTCCTGCTCTCCATATACTCCAGCACCACACAGCGTTACCCAGAGGGACGTTTTATTACCCTCTAGTTGCTTTTTTATAACACGAGAGACTTGATGTTTGCAGTTATGTTTTAAGTATCAGCCTAAATGTCTCTCATGTTTTTTTTCTACAGTTCCTAATGTGCAATAAAATAAGACATAAATGAAGCAACTGTTGTCATATGGTAAGAGAACACAGCTATAAAATGAATACAATTCATGGGCTTTTGTCCTGGAGACTTTTGGGTTCAGGGGAAGTTTTGGGGCTCAAATAATTGACTTTTGAACGCAGGTTTTGAGACATTGTCAAGATCTTTTCCGAAAGCCGGACAAGTCAGATGACTAGTAACTTTTTCTCAGCATCGCAACAGCAGGAGACTGGCATTTAGGAGAAATAATGGAGACATAACAGAGATCTCATTTGTGATTTTACTTCACTCATGCTTATCCTAAATCATTTGTTATCAAAAATCTGGTTTATCGAGAGAACCGCAACCTTCACTTCTGGCAATGTTATCCCCATGACAACAGACCCACGGTGGTAACTGAGACAATCTGCCTCCCCACCTCACTCCACCGAGGAGTTACTACAAACACACAACAATAAAACAATACAACAACACACGATTTCAAACATACCCACAAAATAACTACCCTGTCATTTTCTAAGTCATTTTTCCCTCTGTTTTTCATCATTATCACTCTAACACAATGTTTTTGGCGGATTGAGATAAATTAATGATAATCTGTGTTTGGATGTCTTGTTTGTCAGCATCAAATTTATTCATCAAATGAAGCCTATTATTAACAGATGTTCCTCGGAAAAGATTTTCCCAGAATGGAAGAGTCACCTTAGAGATAAACATGAATGTTGTACTCCCTCTCTCCCGCTCGCACGCTCATATAATCTCTCCTCTAGAGCCATTTGGAAACACTTACAGCCCATTAACAATCATTCCTTCTGATTAGAATGGCCTTTGAGTGCCCGGACAAATAGCTTTCAAACATCTTCTAAAAATTCTCAAGTCATTCAGACTCATGTGTGTAAGCCGTTTTCCTGCACCCAGCGCGTTCTCTCATTCCCTTTGTCTCGACTCACTAAAAAGAGGCTTTTGAGCAGTGAGATACTTTAAGCAATGTCAGCCTGAGGCACTCTCTCTCTCTCGTGTACTTGTGCGTTCCATCTTTCACCTCACCTTACTATTAATTCAATAGCATAACTACAATAAGTCAGTGCCATTAATGAACATCCAATTCTGCCTGCAGCTGGAAAACAATGTGGATTCTCTTCTATTGTTATATCTTCCTACGCCATGTCAAGATTTCTTTAATTTATATAAAAAAGCACAAACATTTCAGAGCCAAGGGATTGTTCCCTGAGCTGATGCCGGCCTACAGAATGTGTCTATCAGTGTAAGATCCCCTCTTTGCTCTCACAAAGCATTTAAAGGCACATTAATGAGTTGTGTGTCGTGTGAAAATGTCTCCATAATGTGTTTAAAAGTACAGGTGCATCGGCGCGCTACCTGAATCTTGGTGTGTTTGCTTGTGTTTATGTTTCTGCACAGTAAGCCAAAAAGAGAGAGTGATTCATTAGCCTTTCCTGTGTGATTAGAGTTCCTCGGCTCTGTTAACGTCAGGACCCAAACACAAAGAGTTTCAGACAGGCAAACGCTGTGGATGGCCGTGGCCAGGCCTGGGGCTGAATATTAAACGATGTCTGCAACAGACCATTAGTGCAGCAACAGAGCTAACCCTGCTCAAAAAGAGCTGAGCTAAGTACAGCAGTAGCCACCGATTATCACAACTACTGTAATCATTAATACGCCACTGAGAGAGAGAGAGAGAGAGAGAGAGAGAGAGAGAACCAATAAAGTTACAGCATAACCCCTTAAACTTTATTATTAAGCATATACCTGATGACTACTGCTGCCAAAAGGTCTCAAATCTCTGTATGCAAGGTTTCTATCTGATGTCTGTTTTATCACTGAGCTGCAGAATCAATTCCTATATGTGAGATATAAAAGCTGGTTCACTGTACGAATATAAAGGACATGCCGACGTTCATGAACATCTAAAAAAGGTACAATGTGTAATTTTTTGCAGGATCTATTGACTGAAATGCAATATAACACACATGTGTTCAGAGGTGTATAAAGACCTTACATAACGAAGCTTTATGTTTTAATTACCTTTGAATGAGCTATTACTATATACATAGAGCCCGGGTCCCTTTACATGGAATTCGTCATGTTGTTTCTATAGTAGCCCTAAACGGACAAACTGATCTAAAAATGCTATCTCCTTCGGCAAAGAAGCAAAAACGTGACGACATCTTAGTCCTGTGTCAGCCACCGTAGTGCTTCGAAAGGGAGGGGTGGAGTAAGCCGTTGGTTGCAAATTGCAACCTCAACACTAGATGCTTCTAAATTTCATACACTGGACCTTTAACTTGTGGTTGGGTCAAATAGCTGATTTTTTTAAACAAATGTATGAATGAGAGAAAAAAAAAGAAAGAAGAGGTTAATAAAATGTGAAACTGTGTGGAGATGGAGTGTGTGTGCTAGTGTGTTGAGCAACAGCCCTGAGCACTGCACCCAGAACCATAGGAACACCTGCTCCTTGTTTATTTATTAATTTTGGCAGCGTGTCAAATGAAAGTTGCAGCATCACTGATAGCACGTTCCTTGGCAACTATTAACTATAAAGGCCATTAAGTTGCTTCACATAAGTTGACTGGCAGCAGTTCAACAATGTTTAAGTAGCAGTAACAATTAACAGAAATCGTTCCTGTAGATAAGCAATGAAATAGCTTTGCTAACAAATGAGGTATTGGTTTTCAAAAGAGCTTGACATTTTCTGACCGATTCATTAAAGGTCATCTGGGTGGATCAGGTAAAACATCATCTGATTGACTGCTCCAATCTACTTTCTGTTATTTCACCAGACCAGGCATAAGAAGCACAACACTCAGAGATGAACGTAAAAGTGAATTTTAAAATTACAAATCTGACCCTGGACGACAATACCAGTCTTAAGGGTCAATTCATCGAAATTGAGATTTTTACATCATATGAAAGCTGAAGAAATAAGCTTTCTATTGATATATGGTTTGTTAGGATAGGACGCTATCTGGCGGAACAACAACTGTTTACAAAGCTGGAATCTGAGGGTGCAAAAAAGCTAAATATTGAGAAAATCACCTTTGAAGTTTTTATTCCGAGGCACTGTAGCAGGCCATCCACTCACAAAAAACGTTTTTATACATTAACGGTAGGAAATTTATTAAATATCTTCATGGAACATGATCTTTACTTAATATCCTAATGTTTATTGGCAAAAAAGAAAAATCTGTAATTTTTACCTCTGCAATGTATTTTTGGCAATTACTAAAAACGTTCCTGTGCTCCTCAAGACTGGTTTTGTTGTCCAGGGTAACAAATGATTTTGATAAAGGGATAGGTCACTCGAAAATGAAAATTGCACCCTCTCGTCATTTCAAATGTGTATAGCTGTCAAAGAATATTGGTAACCCATTGACTTTCTTCAATATCTTCTTTTTTTTACTGCAGAAGAAAGAAAGTCACACAGGTTTGAAATGACACGAGGGTGAGTAGATGATGACAAAATTTTCATTTTAGGGTGAACATCACTTCAAATTCATGTATTTAAGTATTTTACTACAACAATCAAAATAAGTCTTTGGTCATTTTTTTAGAAGCATAATTCAGTAGTGGTATTAGCTGTTGCTTTATATAATCATAGACTATGATACAAAAAATATTTTTTGAATTTTAGCAACAAATTTGTCTTCTACTGTACAAAACTGAACAATCTGCCCTCAAAAATAAATAATTATTTTCAAATATGTTCTAAAACACGCCCCCATATAGCTATAACAGATATCAGAATCTTGAGGAAGTATCTAATACTCTATCTCAACTGCACCCAATACAATCTGACAAGCTACTTCACTCTAACGCAATAGCTGCGATGTTCAATCTAATTCAAACTCATTGCCCTTGCAAACACGCTGTGTCTATCTCACACACTCTTAAAATATGCCTCTCTTCAGTGCATGCGTGTTTGTAATCGTGGTATGAGATGGCAGTTTGGAATGCAAACTGGGTCCCTGCCGAATCCAGACATCAAACATCCACACAACATCCTGGGTGGAGTGAAGAGGAAATAACCCAGATACTGAGCGAGTTCAGCTTAAGATCTGTTGGAGCTTCTCCACATGGAGCGATGATGCAGCCCCGTAAGACAAACGTGATGGTGCAGGGTGAACCGCAGGGCATATGAACAGGTGTTGACTGCTGCTGATTCTAAATAAGTACTCTGGGACTCATTCCAGTTCAATGAGTTGAACACGAGACACTGATGGTGAACATTTTGGTAAGGTTTTGTTTGTGTCTTAGGGATACGCCACAAGACACTGGAAGATGTTGCTGTTTTTCTGATTTAATGGTTTTTCTGATCAGTTTCTGTACAAAATCTCCCATAACATTAAGGACAGTTATCTGCGTGCTAGTTGCGAGGAGAAAGAACCTGAATTAACCCCTTCAGACAAAAAAACGGGCAACTCTGCACCAGTGAGGTGCCCTCTAGTGCTGGACTGGGGAACAACAAGCACTTAACTTTCGCATATCTAGGGGGATGTTTGTCTGCTGGAAAAAAATAAAAAATATTGGAAACAAGTAAACAAACTAACAATAAGAAAAATAGAAAACATATGTGAGGTCTCAGTTCCACATATGCTTCATCCTCCATAATATCAGGGCGCATTTCCTACTACTATAAACCAACGTGTGTCTTTGTTCTGGTAAATGAGAACGGTTCCCACATAGCTCGCTGTTGGCCTCAAAAGCTCTTTATCTTTTTACACAAAGCACCAGAGTCAGAACTGGCAGTCTAAATGTTGCATATGTACCACACTGTCAATATACAACAAGAACATGTTTAGGTAAGGTAAAAGACTGTTGGAATAGCCAAAATGATTTATTGCATATCTGACATATTGAAAGCATGGCTTTGCAACATAAACAAAAGATAATTAATGGGTGGGATGTGATGTAAGACAATGGAGGCTGTCAGTCATAGCAGCTGAGAAAACCGAGCATGTCATTCTGAAGTCAGTAGGCTAGTCTCAGTGTGTGTGTGTGGGGGGGGGGGTAGAGTTAGAGTGAACATGGCACTCTGATTTAAGATGGAGCAAATGCACCTTTCACAACAGCTGCTCTGAAATTACCCATCAAAACCATCACCAGAAGCCCAGCTTCATTCCAATCAGCCTGCATTGCCTGTCCGTCCTGTGGGGCTCGGGTCGTGCAGAAAGCAAACACTCACACACAGAACACAAACAAGTACACACTTACATACTTTCTTATACCAACTACTTACAAAGTAAAAGAGGAATAAGTCAGATTTGGATATTAGGGTGTGTTTTTGATTGACTGTCTATATTATGACATGATTTTCTCGACAGGAAAATGTCTGGATTAAATATAAAATGTGGACAAACACAAATATAGAGTATGCACATGCACAAGCTTGGTCGAAATTAAGCATGTGAAAGTAGAGGAGAGAATGTTGCTGGCAGAGAAGACAATAGAGTCTGAATGAGAAAAATGCCAGAGCAAAACAAAAATGTTTCTCAGCAATTTTTCATACCTTGTTGTATCTCTTGGTACTGTTTGCCATTATTTAAACTGACTGTACCAGCACCAAAAGGAAAACTTGTTTACAAAGATCGTGATTTGACTCTTAAACATTAATCTACTTGTCGTAATCCAATATTTCTAAATTGATTGGGACATAATCTGTGTATATTTAACTTGATATACTTTATATACAAAAAAGGTGCTCACGATGCCACAGAAAAACCTCTTTTGTCTAAATGGTTCTATAAATAACCTTTAGCATCCAGACAACCTTTCTGTTCAAGGCTCTTTGTGGCGAAAAAAGGTTCGTTGGGTTATAAAAAGGTGAAAAAAAAGGCTCTTTAAAACCCTAGACTGAATGGTTCTTTGTGAAACCAAAAATGGTTCTCTTACTGCATCGCTGTGAATAACCTTTAAAGCACCTTGATTTTGCAGCGGGTTTCACTTATACATATACAGTTTACTTTCATTTCCATATTTCCTAGATTTTAGAACCTCACAACAAATAACAACAAATAATAAGAAAATAAATCAACAAAATATAAATGTTAAAATCACCAGTGAAGCAAGCCAAGGATCCCCAACGCATTACCTATCTATGTGCATCCCTACACCATGTACTGTTGGAATAACTAAGAGATGAGCACATAGACGCTCATCCTGGAACAGTTGCAACTGATTTGTTCAGACCCTGACCTGCAGTGAGTGAGCGGTTCCCTCTTTAAGTATTTATTTCAGTGCCCAAGAGTGTCATAGTAGTGCTTAAGGTCAAAGTTAACAATACGGCTCAAAGTCTTAGTTTAGAGCACTTGTCTGAACAAGCTATGAGCTTTGCAGAGCATAACCTCACATCATTCTTTGTTAGGGGGTCTGTCTGCAATATAAACATGCTCCATATCACTGGTAACACTTCACAATAAAGATCAATGCATTGTCTAACAAGAACTAACATTACATAATACATTTATTTAACTTAGTTCATATTAATTTACAAGTACATTTTTAAAGTCAAATTTACGCAGAGTAAACTAACATGATCAACTTGTTTGGCATTAACTAACTAACTAATAAATATTAATAAACGGTAAAAAATCTTCCTAAAAGTGATTTTTACATGTAAATTACAGCTTGTGAAAATTGTGCGAATGCTCTATTAGCTTCGTGAACTCAATCTGATCCTATTCACCCGTGAAACAATCTTCCCACTTCATCCAAAACTACTATGTCCACTTTAAGAGTCATTTCGAACAAAAACATCATTGCACTACTCAAAAAGCATGTAAGAATGTAACCGATGAAGATACATACGCGTTACGTTTTTTTGCAATTAAAAAGCATTGGCGTCAGCAGTGCGATTGAACACATTACCGGTGATTCGCCTCCGGTGCTTTTGCACAGCGGACCCCGGAAAACTCCTTTGATGCTCCGGTAGTGGCCATTGCTGAGGTGCGTGGAGCTGATCACAAGGTAGTAGCACGCCATCCGGTGCAGCGTCACCCATGAGCTGGCTCCAGGGATGAGCAGACGAGCAAGTTGCTTTGAGGATGATCACTCAGAGCTCGAACCGTCAGGAAGTCGCCGGAGGACTTGAAAATGTTGGCTTAAAAAAGCTCGAAAGCCAGTCCGATCGATGCACTAGATGGAGTTGCGATATCCACTGAGATTATCTCATCGTATTGTTTGTGAAATACTAACTGTCGGCGGTTGTATTGTCCGACACTTTATGTTTCTTTACAAAAAGACACAAACACCCGCTCACCCGTCTGACAGCTCAAACGCCGGTATCGGAGCGGGACGTGATGTTGCGAGGATGTCTGAAATATAACCACTCAAATGTTCAATGCTTTTTAACCGCGATACAGAAAACATCACTGAGGTCATGTCGTGTTTAAAAGTCATGAGTGTTGGAAAAACAATCGGTATGTGATACTTTCAGTCCGTCTCGTTGAAAGTTCTTAGTCTTCTGTGTCAACTCTCCCAAGAATGCTCCTCAACTCACTGGAAATCTGATGGAAGATCCCACATCCCTGCGCTGCAACAATCTGCGCTCTGCGCGGAGACCAAATGAGCGTAAGGCTGAGGTTTCCTTCACTCTCTCTCCCGCTCTCTCTCTGGTGGAGGGATTTGAGAGAGAGTAATGATGCTTTCAACAGAACGTGGGCAGTTTAGCCAGCATAAGAAAATACACCTTCAGTCCTTCACACTGCACAATGTACAGTAATGCACATTTTGGTGCATTTGGCAGACGATTTCATCCAAAGCGATTTAAAGTGCACGTAACCTACAGTCCTGTGTGTTTTACGCAATGCTCTGCGAACTGTGCTAAACTTGCACTTTACGTTATCTTTAAACGCGAGATTTTCTGGGCGTGAGACGTATTCATTTGATATGGTCCGCTCCTGTAATGGCCTATTAAGCACCTGGTGAGCAAATGCATTTCAAATAAACTGATTGACGTGTCAAATTAATTAATTGGAAATGTGATTTCTGCGCGTGGAGAGTTGACTGGCGCTGTCCGCTGAGTGTGGTGCTGAAATTAGAGAGCTGCGCAGGAGCGATTCAGTGTACTTGAGGGTAATAAGACTTTGGCAGGGGGTCTGGGGTGTAGATGCAAGTCAGCACAGGTTTTGAGTTCAATAGACTGGACTTCACCATCAGGTTAGAGTAATTGATCATTATGTTCCCTTAAATGGGCACAAGTGGTATTATCGAGCTAATGCATATTTTTTCTATGTATCTCTATTTGATTTGTTTTTAAAAGTAAGCACTTTGAATTTTTGTAATTGTTCCCAGTAGATCAGAATATTTGATAGTGGTGTCATATATCAAATTACCTCTGTAAGTTAACCTGGACAAAAAGCATTTATTAAACGTGTTAATGCAAATGTAACACTTTAATATATCAGAGTACATTTGCTGTATGTGATGTAATGGTCTTTATGGAACCATGACTCTGACAACCACAGCAAAATCTATGGCTATGTGGACTGTTTTTCTTTTTTTCCCAGGGACGTTGATTGTACCTTCTTTCCAGTCAACAGCAATTTTGTTTCGGGAACAATCAAGCAGAACTGTACCAATGAAACAATGCCAACAAATGAAACGGTGATGTCACTCAGGGCTTAACAGAACTATTCCTTTATGCGAATATAAAACACAAATGTGTTATCACTATGCACAGTAGTAGTTAGAGTTACAGCGTGCTTTTGGAGCATGCGGAACTGCTGATGTGCCATTATCTCCAAGGTACAAATTCTTTTGTGTTTATTTCAAATAGAGGGGAGGCAAATATTATTTCCCATTATGAAAAGACCCTCATGCCATCATTATAAAGAGAAGCGTTGCCTGTAATTTAAAAGAAAAAAGCTCTTTGAATTGTGTTCCTGAGTTACTGGATATCTAATCTTTCCTAGTTTTGCCCCAAGCTGGGTTCTCAGTCTCTCCTACACATACACGCATCAAATCTGAAACTCTACACTCTATCTGTTCTCTCTCTCTTTTTCATATATCCTGATGAAATTATGAAATATTAAACAGAACTTTTTTGGCCCGTATTCCTCTGCTCCTTCAGTAGCTTCCATGCGAGTCCAAGGCACAAGCCTGGCATGTTATAATACAGTAAAGTGCCAACACATGCGCATACAGTACATATACACACATATAGAGGGCGAAAAGAAGGAGCCACAACCATTTATTGCGTATATTTAAATTCAAACACACCAAAGCAATGACTGGAAACTAAGTCTGTGGAGGTGTAGAGAAATGAAATATTCTGCAATCTAAATGTAAATGTAAGAGAAATTTATTGTTGGGTTTTCTGCACAATTACGGCATACTAAATTTATTGGCTGTTCATGCTGATAGTGTAAGAAAGACAGCAAAAGAGAAAGAGAGAGAGAGAGAGAGAGCATGAAAGCATGACAGGAATCAACTAACATTAAATATTTTTAGTTACTTTATGATAAAGTTAAAGCACGTCATATGTATAATAAGTAAAAATAGGAATTGACTTGAGTTTAGGTAACACTGACTACTTTTATGATACTTTCATGGTGCTATTTTGCGTTTTAATGCACAATTGTCGTATAAAGAAAGCCAGGTTTGAAATTACACATGGGTTTCCATTTTAGGTGAACTACTCCTTTTATGATGGCTGTACATACTTTTAGTTAGGTGAAAATGTACATCTCTTTGACAAAAGACTGTTAATGAGTCTAATTTTGTTTAATTCGAATATAGAGAGACATAGTATCATCCATTAACAGCAGATGATAACACAACTACAGACCTGCGAAAATCATTAAATAGAGACAGAAACACGAACAACACACAGAGAAGAGTGAAGCTCCAGATGAAAGGCTGGGATTCCAGTTGAGTTTATTCTCGATGGCTTCATGTGCCCTGACTCCGACTGGGAATTTTATTACAGAAAACCACTTCTGTGTGAGAGACAACCTCAGGTTATACATCCAATAAGGCGACTGTGTGTGAGAGAATCTGTGCGTGTGTTATTTTATTGCAGACCCAGTGACACTCAGTAAAAACACATAAAGTTTAGGTCAGAATACAGCAGACCTCGCTTACACCCATGCAAAGTCTTTTTTAAGACTGCATAAAAGAAAAAGCATTATATATTTTACTGCTGACCTTCTGAAATCAAAGAGTATGAGATTGCTGTGTTTTAAATATCTACTGCTATCAAATTCACGTACACTTGATTTGACCTTGTTTTCAAGGGCCACACGTGAACCAATTCACATGTGTATTTAACAAATGTACTGTATGTGTTTCCTCAACTACGAGCCCTTACTGTCACATCGGTTGGTTTTTTATTATCAGATTTAAAAACTTACCCCAAAGATTTTGTTATAGTACCTCTTGTGACACTGTATAAATGTCACATTTAAGTCTTTGAAACTTTTTACCATGGATGTATTGTTTTTTTTCCAACTTTTCAAATGTAAATATATGTGGATTTTATTGTTTAACCAACATTAAATAATTTTAGTAAAGTTTATTGTAGTAAGCAATAATGCAACAGTATTTGCTACAATTTATTCAATTACTATAGCCAATACTACAAAATACTGTTGTGTATATTATAATACAGTTTACTATAGTAAATACAAAATATTTAATGTAGATCTGTGTATTAATAAAAATCTTGTTTATTTTCTAGATTTCAATTATTAACAGGAAACAGCATCCTGATACTACATGGTATCTTCAGCTGGTATAGTATCGTAAGATATTTGTATACATAGTGATTTTTTTTAAATAATGTATGTGTATATAGTGTTGGACATTGTTTGAAGACAAATTCAATTAAATTATTGTAATGACAGTTATCTTGTTAAGCACACAAGGTGCTTAAACACAAATAAACAAATGCATATAACTGTACATATTTTCAAGTCAGATCATGGCACAGAATCAGTGACAGAGATAATGTGTTAATTCAAATTGCAGAGGTGTGAAATCTTAATTGGTTCTATAAAAACACACTTATACATTCCCAATCGATACACGCCTACACAGGAGAACAGCAGAGAGTTCTTAAATCTGGTTTGCCTGGTGTATGCATGTGGGCTAAGTTTGCGGAATTTGGTTGTTGCACTTAGTTCTCTGACATGAAGTACATCCCGCACACATTACATCAATGACTGTGTTTGCATCACCCCCTCTCCTTCTCTGACCCATTGCTCCAGAACATCCAGAAGTACCCAGTCAGAGGAAGTCTCTCATCCCCTGTCAATTCCACACACTGTGGAGCCCTGAATATGAAACATTTTGGATGTTATCCAGAGGGCCATATTGCCTGATCCTGAAAATATATTATTTATCTGCTGTGGGGATACTACCACGCTAGGTTATGATCCTTCATGATTAATGACTGTTTTGGCTGTCCCTTACACCCCTGCATACAACACAAACAGCTGCCATGAAGGATGGATGGATGCTTTTTAGATTTACGGAAAAGTTTGGAAATAATGTTTTCATTCAATATGAAACAATAATATATAATATTCAGAATAAAACTATAAACATTCAGGATTCTGTGACCAATCAAACAAGAACAGTTGTGATATTTAAAGGGATGATTTCATGAAGATGACTTCTTCAATGTTTAAATGCTAAAATCGGGTCTCTTGTGCATCTGCACACTCAGAAAATTAACTTTTTTTTATGTGAGCCTATCTCTACAAGCCTGTGACAAAACGAGTGCTTCAAAAATCGCACTCTTACTGACCTAAGCAGCCGTTCTAATTATAATATTTCTACCCTTGTTCTGAACGTGTCCACCCATTGCGCCACCGCCATTGTTGTTTTCAAATGTGTGAAGTTCGAACACCATGGCAAAAGTGGCAAAGCTTACGAACTGTTCTGTTGTTGGCTGCACAGACCAACACAAAACAATGTTTCCAGCCTCACGGGAGACAAGAGAGCAATGGATTTATTTAGTTTTCAATGGAAATCATTCACACTGAATGAGGCAAAGCTGCAATAATTGTGAGCACCGGTATTTTTTAAGTAAGACCACAGGGACCTGCGGCAACTTAAAACTAGACAAAATGTCACTGTGACACATTTGTCCGTTCATTATTAGAAAGCAATGTGGCTTGTAAACAAGCGATGCGATTGTACTGTGTGATGTTAGTTTGAAATAGCGATGCGTTTGTCTTGAGTATCTTCACTTCAGAAACTGTGTGTATGGTTTGTTAACATGCAACACGGTTCTCTCTCCCGAATGCGGACCGGAGGGGCTTTGTGAATGGCCACGGGGGAAACCGGTGTGCTTATCGAAAACAATGTGTTTGGTGTACAAAGACGAGACCTTGTTTCTTGATCGCTTTATTTGAATCTACTTTATTGTTTTGTCGCTGGAAGCACAGGCTCACAGCGCTGGCTTAGTTTTCTGCTGAAAAGGGGGCGGAGACTAACAGCTCACTTGCACTTAAAGAGACACGCACACCAAAACAGCGCGTTTCTCCTCAAATGCAAAAGTGAGCATGTAGCGCATGGTATATTAAAAGATCTGTGGTGTTTTTTGAGATGAAACTTCACAGATACATTATGTGGAACCCTATTATTTATATTACTGTAACGAGGAAGGCGGGACGAGAGCCGTGAGGCGGGGCCGGTGGTTTGAGTGATAGTGGGTATCATCCATGCGCACACCGGTCCCGCATTTATCACGGAGGAGATCGGGAGCATAAGAGGATGAACAAGCATGGGCATGTTTAAGTTTGTGTTTATGTTCTTGGAGCCGGCTGTCGACCGTGAGGTGGCTGCCGGCCTTTTACTTCCGTGTTATTGTTTTTTTTTTTATCAAAGTTTTTTAAATGTTTGCCGGTTCCTGCCTCCTTCCCTCCCTACTTTGAACTTTGCCCCAATTACACTTGTGTAAGACTAGAAGGAAAAAAAAAATCAGCCCTTTAAGGGTATTGTTCACCCAAATATGAAAATTCTGTCATCATTCATTCATCCTCTCGTCATTTCAAACCTGTTTGTCTTTCATTTCCGCGAAACACATATACGAAGATATTTATAAGGATGTTTGTAACCTAACACTGGTGGTTCCCATTGACTTCTATTGTACGGACACGAAACCAATGCAAGTCATTGGGTATCACCTTTGTTCGGATACCAACATTCTTCAAAATATCTACTTTTGTGTTCTGCAGAAGAACGAAAGTAACAGGTTTAAAATGACAACAGAATTTTCAATTTTGCGTGAACGAATAGTTACAAATAACCATATATGGACAAAAAATGCTGGGTATTTTTATATAAAACCTTTGGTTGTGTTTGACAGAGTAAAATGAAGTCCGGGATGGCATGAGGGTGAGTATATCACAAAATAATTTTCAAGTGAACTATTTTTATACGTGTTAAATACCTTATACTAAAGGTCACATTTCCCTGCTTTCATTAAAAGATGCAAGATGCTCTTTGGACCATTTTCAAAGCTGATATAATGTGTCATCAGATCTTATGTCAACTCCATGTCAACTTGAGTGCCGTCTCAAAAACAAAAACAAAATTAATGAAAAATGTAAAAAAACAAGGTGAAATCCTCCTCAAGGTAAAATGTTTGATTTCAAGTGTGTGTGTTCGGTTGTTTTTAAGAATACTGAAACCACTTGATGCATCTACTGTAACCACTTGACAGCTAAAAATCAATCAGAGAAATCGGTTAAGATTTGTACGGAACGCTATGAACAACTTCAAAGGCTCTCCCCATTAAACAGTACGGTGCTATTACAAATCACCAAACAACTGCGATGGAGAAGCCCCAAGCACAATTTCTGCATTCAACGCACATTTATCTTGCAATTACTGTGTCTAAATTTGTAACTGTACATAATTACACAGCAGGTCGTGCTGACTGTCACTGAACTTTCCGTTCCACTGTTTATATCTTTATAAAGCTGTAGATTTAAAGTAACATGAACTAAATTTGCAGCGATCAGATCGCATTACAGTCAAATCATTGCTTTTAAACTGTGCAGATCTACTTGGGTTATGAAGCACATATGAATATGAAGCACATCACTAATAAATTACTGCCAGAGATTATTACAGGGACAATTAGTCTCTGGGACATCCTCCTGAGTGCAGTTTGGCAAGAAACCCCTGTAAGAGGGGGGCATCTGTGTTGAATCATGTGGATGAGGCAAGAGTATCAAAGGAGTTTAAAATAGCTTTTTAATAAGGAAAACGTATTATAAAGAGCAAAAATGCTAGTTAAAGTTTTAGTCTAGCTAAATTAAAGCTCATTTCTACTGAAGAGGGGCTATATTATCTTTTAATCTTTTCATGCCTACATGTCTCGAATTTCTCAGAATAAAGTGGCAAAGAGACATTACGCCTCCTGCCACCACAGATAATAAGCTTCAATGATTGCTGGAATGTCTTATCAGAATTTGGGGACGAAAATTCTTAAGTATAGTCTCCTGGCCATTATTTTGATTTCCACCATTTCTAATTAAGAATAATTATCGTCTTAATTATTATAACTATAACTAAACTGGGTTAAAGCATGGACTCATCAGAATTGAAATATATGGGTTATGTAATTGAAAGTTATAAGAGTTATTATAGATAATCATAGTTGTTGAGAAAACATGAACACATCTATATCTTTAACAACACAAATATATCCAAATGCATTCAAAATAACAATATATGAAGTCAACAAATAATTTTTGTAGTTCTGTGAACCAAAAAAAAAAAATCCAACTTTCGATTGAAATAAAAAGCATCATTTGGAACAATACAATTATCTTATATTTTACGCAGTTTAACATAAAAGGTTTTTTTTAGAGAAAGTGTTAGAGTGAATAACTTATGGTTGGGTAAGAGGTTGCATTTTTTTGTATAATATGAATACAAAAAAAAGGAAGAACAATCAAAAACATTAAGAAACACCAGGAACAAGCTATTCTAAGTGAGTATATAGTAATCGTAGCCCCTATGAATAAGTGATGTGCAAAAGAAGAGCTTTTGTATCCAGAACACATTTCTTAGGAGGTAAATGAGACAGCTCTAAAACTCTATAGCTCTCAACTCTATACCCGCAACCATCACGTTATAAACAAACTGTAACATCAGACTGATTGATGAAGCCACACGGGAATTGCAGGTAACAGGGTGAAACTGGGAGAAAGCACTGACGCCTGGCTGAAAGACGAGAAGGGATGTTACACAAACACAATGTTATTTCAATGACAAGTGCTTGACTGAGGTTTAAACACCCCAGTGTTTGTGTTTGTGTGTATGCGTTACATTAAAGTTAACAAGACTGGGGTTAAACAAAAGAACAGCAAGGTGAGAACAGGAAGGAAACACAGGAACATTGACAGACTACACTAGGGAAACAGGACTTAATACAACACTAGACATGACTACAACTAACTAAATAGGCTAGACTTACGTGGCATCACAAGACAAGGCAGGGGCAAGGGTAACAGCACACAGCAAAATGATCCAACCCAAGACAGAAGACACAGGGGAATTAAATAAGGGAACAAATTAAGAGGGATACAGGTGCAGGGCATGAAATCATTAACGACCAATAATGAGGAGACGCAAGGGCAGGAACAGAGACGAGACTGGAGAGAGTGTATAGAAGGCCGCAAGGGCCATAATTGTCTCTCACCAAATAAAACATGGGCTTCAGAACCATGACATATAGATATCTATATATATAGAGAGATATCTATATATAGAAAGAGTTCACTTGGTGTGCGTCTTTTTTCCAAGTTTTAGCAATTTAAGTCTAATCATAGTGCTAGTATCAATTACAGCATCTATTTAAAACTGGATTCATTTGTATCTCACCAAAAATGGCATGGTAATTTGTACCTCATAATACAGATTTCCCTATTACTTAAATTCGACAATTTCTACAATTTCTCTCTGTATGAAATAGTGGTACCAAATATCATTACTGGAGCAAAAAATCCTTTCTGCAGTTTTGCTAAAATTAGTATATTTTACACTATGAATGGCTTGCTCAACAAAATGGGCCAAGTTGTTAAATACCCTCGGGGACGTTATCATGATTATGAGAATTTTGGGACTCGAGAGAGATTGAAGTGGAACCATTTCAGTCGTCCATTAGGAATTTTCCATCTGGACACGCAGCTGCAGAATCTCAAGGTATTAAGCAGAGCACCAAGAATGGGTAAATGAGGTGCTTTTCTCTGCTTTTCCATTTATACTACATGCTACTAAATGTTAGTGTTCACCAATAGGGCAGAGAAAGTGAATAAATGATAAATCCGGGTTTGGAAAGGAAGGCTTATATTTGACCATACAAATACAAGAGATTATTTCGTCACATATTTTCGACATTGGCGTGTTGAAAACTTCTCTCTGCAGTTTAGAATAAGGGCCACATTTTTTAAGCTTTTTAGGTAATATGACAAAATAATATATAAAAGTATTATAAAACAACATCCTGTGGTAATAGAAAATAAAACAAAGTATCCGGTCATCAATGCAACTTTTATATATATTGGAAGAGATCAACTGACCAACATGCAAACCCACTGTCCGTGGTTCAGTTTGTGATTCAAAACACAAACATGAAAAGCCTGGGAGTGTCAAGCTTAAAAGAAGCTCCTTTATAAAACAATAAGTTGCTGTCCAAAATGTTTATGCACGTACAGTAGAGTCCAAAAGTGACGTCCAACTTTAGAATACTGAAGACATTTTTTATGCATGTTGCACAGTTGTATTTGGGATAAAAACTGGAGCTCAGTTTTTAGAAGAATTTTAACAATGCATGCACAAATCTTACTAAGTCAAGCGCCCAGAGAAGGAACAACAATCTAATTTGAAGGGGATTAAAAACAAATATTGCTCGAAAAAGCCCTCAGGACATCACTTTTGGCCACTATTGCATAAAGCACACATCAATACTTTTAAGCCGGCAACTTTCTGTAAAGGGTCATTCCGATGGGAAAGAGTGAAACACAAATGCAAATGAAAGTGAGTGAGAAAGCAAGAGAGAGAGAGAGAGCGATAGAGAAATAATTAGTCTAATGGAGAGGAATTAGAACAGTAGCATTTAGCAGTGGAAGCTGAGTAATTGAATTAACTAGGTTTTGAATAATTCCCCTTTCATTTTACCTATTTGCTTATTAATTGGATTTGTCATGACTAATTTAACCTTCTTCTTCTCCCAAGTTACTCATATTGTGGATGAAACGTCATGCTGCTGTTGTTGCGTAGCCCTTTTCTGAAAAAAAGGAAATCTTTATCTTATTTGACCAATTACATAACAAGGGAAGAACACAACATAATGGAGCTGCTGTCGATGTGATAATTATACTTCCTGTCACTGGCACCTTCCTTTGGGGTTGTCATATAGTTTGTGCCAAATACCACCCACCACCACGGAAACGTTTTTCAAAGAATATGTTGCTAAGTTTATAATATAGCGTGTGTTTTTTGGTGTGAGCTGGGAAGGTATTTTTGCTGCCTGGATGGAGTGTGGGTAGATACTTACAATGGCATTGTTTCATATTGGCAAGATTCACTGCATACACAGTCTTGTCTGTGTAGTGTCTGTGTCATACATTGCTTCATTTTTTTGAATGCTACCTCACATCTCCTCGCACAGGCATACACACAAACATTTAGACCTAGCAGGAGCAGTCAGATGTTCTTCTGCCAACATCTGTATTGTAAGAATGATAAAGTGTTTATTTTGCCCTTAATCCAATTCAAGTTAGGTTTGTTATGTCACAATTGGAGAATCGCATTAGCAATTGGGTTATTCTGTATGCAAAATATAAAATAAAAAAATGGAAATATGAAAAAATATTATAAAGATCAATAAAGATCACATACACTATAAAACTTTGCTGTAGTTTTGCAGAAGATTTCCCGGTAACTTGCTGTAGATTTCATTTAAAATTTTGTTTTAAACATAAAGTTTTCTATTTCTTATATATTCTTATTATAGATTTTTTTTTTACTAGAAAACAAAACAAAAATGCTTAGGTAGAATGTCTTTAATAAAATGCCAGTAATGAGATCAGTCTCTTCTTGCTCATTTTAAATCTCAAAAGTCAAAGTGTTTTAATTTTATTTAAAGTAAAGTTGAACTCAAATTGAAAACAGCACGAATAATGCAATATGTTTAGGCACGTCTTTAGATAAATCAGTTACAACATAGGAGTTTCCTTTTAAGGAACAGGGGAACTATCTTCTTCCATCCACGAATTCCAGCTGGCGTAACAGTTAGGCCCGATTCACATTTCGCATCTTTAAGCCCATTGTACATTTAGTCCGAAAATTGCATCCAAAATTTCCGCACGTTATAAAATAAATACGAACTCACATTGTGTCAATCACATTAACATACCCCCCCTGATATTTTCATCCGTTATGAAAAAATTCAAACCTGGTTTGATTTTCTGCATTTTTCGCATTAGTCAAGCATTTTGAGTGGCCTTTTACAACAATTCAGAGACACCGTACAAACGAGAGCCAAATACGATAAAACGCATACGAAAATTTCGGACTGTATGTGCAAAGACCTTAACGCAGTTGCAAGGACAGCATTAGTTAAGTTGCAGAGTGATACAAACTGTGAGTGAAGCGGTTCAACCGTCAGTTCCCGGTCTGATCCTGGTGGATTATCGCATGGCTCTCAGCCAATCAGATTGGAGAACCAGAAAGAACCGTTGTATAATAGGAAAATATTAAGTAGTAATCAAATCTACAGTAAGTAACTGGCAAAGCTCCTGTAAAACAACAGAAAAGTTTTACAGTATACATTAAAAAAGAAGCAAAACTAAATACCTACAGTATTGTAAATCCAATACTTCTTGGCTAGTGATGTGTGCCTTAATCCATTTAAGATTATAAAGGAGTTTTATTGAATAAATTGTTTACATTTTGGGCCAAAGAAAAAGAAAAGACAAAAACAATTTAGTTTGTCTGATTGTAAATGTCTATTTGATGTCTTTCCTTCTCTATTTCTTGATGGCCACCTCATATTTTATCGTGATTTTTATCTTTAATTTTAAATCGCATAATTTGCCAATTGAATAGTTCTGTTAGGTCATGTAGTACAACTGTGCAAAGTTTTAAGTTAAACATATTTTCTCACACTCGAAGTTCAGGTTGAACAGGGCAGGCACCCATTCACTTCTATTGTATCGGTGGACACAAAACCACTGCAAGTGAATGGGTGCAACATTCTTCAAAATATCTTCTTTTGTGCATAAGAATGAAGTTCATACAGGTCTGATGTCAGGTCAATGACTGAGTAAACGATAAAAGAATTCTCAGTTTTGGGTGAACTTTCACTTTAAAGTTGCCTACATTTTATTTAGATCAGGAATGTGCCTATAACATCTTTAAATACTGTTTCCGTAGACAGCTGACTGGATTTTGGAACAGTGCCAGTTAAAATATACACACATACAAGTAACTTGGGGGTCCCGGCTGCAATAAGACTGGAACTCTGAAATCTGAGTTCCATGTGTTACCTGACCTCTCTAACACAACAAATTGCCCAAAAAACACATTACGCCCTCTGAATGGAAAACCATCCCGGTTTTACAGCACCAAAACTCCCTTCTGTTACCAGATGTTCTTTTGGATTGTCTCCCACAATTTGGAGTTTGGTATCCTCTATAGCAGAATACTGTGTTCTATAAACCAAAATTGATTTGCTTCAGCTGTTATCGCTGCTGCTCACTAGGGAACAGACATCTGCCTTCTCACAAATATCCACTGGTTATAAAACCAAACTGAGGAAATAAATATGTGGAATTTCCGAAAACCAGGCAGAAAGACCAAACTCTGTTCTCTGTATTCCTGTTGTCTTGGAGCCAAAACCGTATCAAAACAAAGGACGCTATTTCAGCTTTTTAAATGAATTATGTAAGAAGATTACAGTCTGTAAACACTTCAAACAACACACTGTGTATTCTCCAGATACTGTACCTCCTCCAGAAATACAACGTGTAAAAACGAGATCTACGTTCATCAAGCTGTCAGAGTAACACGTTTTCCTCTCATTCTTCCCATGTAAAGCCGTTTCATAATGTTTGTGTCAGACCCATTATGAGTAAATACCTTCCATCTTCACACTTTTTATATGCAATACTGCTGTCATTAAGTGTACAGCAAGAATGGATAAAGGGTGCATAAGACATCGAGATTTGAGTGATGACGTTCTACAAAAGAGAGTTTCAGGACGGGAGGGAGAGCAGAAAATAAATATTGCAGGAAAGTTTGGATGATCTTAAATGTTCAGTTTCAGGTTGAATGCCAAATAAACAATGCGTGTCTGTGTGCAGATATGGTTAAGAAAGAGTGCCTTAAAATGTGTTTTATATAAACAGAAGTGCAGTTTTGGAAAAACTTCCAATTTCTTCTTTCCTTTCTAATTATTCCTTTATCCTTTATCTAACCTCAAGTTTGTTTTATCGTGGACCGTAAAATGCATTTCTTTCTTGCTCTCTAGAGAATACTGCTAGAATGCAATTTCCTGATAAGCTGGAATTGACATGTGTTTTTGGCCAATGTCCCCCAAATATCATCATTGGCCATTCCTTTTTTTTGATAATTATGCTGGTTTTCTCTAGTTTCATTTTTTGTGAAGCCAATAAGGTTGATTTATTTCAGGAAAATGAAGGTTATGATCTTTTTCACTTTTGTTAGAATTCATATCTGCAGAGGCCGTTCTAGATTTATGTTCATAATGACTAATTGTAAATCTCACATACTGTTATTATTTTTAATTTATTTTATTTGATTTGAAAGGCAAGACTGAATAAAAATCCCTATTGCCACACATGTCCTAACTGCAAGTGCAACCACGGGAGGAGGCAAAACAGCACAAAAAAAAACCACACTGACACAAACTAGTTAAACTAGTCTACGGGAACTGTAACACTGAGCGAAACGTGTCAATATAAATGTACTGAGTTACACAACTTTGATATAATTGAGAGTTCTATATACATGTGACACTTTAGAGTGAATGTGAACCATGTGTTTGGGAATGTGTGAATGTGGTGGAAAGAATAATTTGAAACACATTTAACACAATCATTTAGAAGGCATTTTCATGCATTTCTTCACACACACACACACACACACACACACACACACACACACACACACACACACACACACACACACACACACACACAGTATATTCAGGAGAGGCACACAGAAGGGAGCCCAGAGTGCAAGTAGGCACAAGCAGGTATGATAAAAGACAAAGAGATAAGTCCTGCATTACAAGCTCTGTTGCACTGGTGTATTTAAGAAGTTTGTGTGTAATGAGCAGATATGTGATGTATGGCTAATCCTGATCTCTAGCACAGATGCCCCGATGTGGTGTGCTGGGTCAATTGATCTATTATTGCAATTAAAAATATTCATAAATATTAATGCTTGTGGATGACAGATCCAGAACGCTTTACAGATCTTGAGAGGTGTAGAGTGATAAATGCACTTCATGATTCTGGGAACAGAACAGTTTTTTGCATGTTACCACAGGTTTCGATTTTTTTTCTTTTAGAGATAAATAGGTTTCTATGCAGCATTTGGAAAGTCTTTAAAACATATTGAATTTACAAACAAAGGAAAAAACTCTTGAGCAGTACATATGAAAAGTAAAAAACAGGATGCTCATTTCCTGGAACAAATTCTCTGATTTGAGACACTTGGCAAGACAGTCACAGTTATTCCACTGTTGCACAACGAAGTTCCAGGAACGCTTTGACCTCAAAAAGCACACAAGGTTAACTCAAGCAAACACTGTGCCTCAAACAGCTACAAAGTTACAGTCATTCGGAATTTCCCATTGGACTTTATCCATTACCTAAACAAACCTCCTTCTTCAAAAATCACAACCCCCACCGAGCTGTGGGCGGGTCAGAAGCTCATGAATAAATTCCTTTTGCACATGTGTTGTGTGCATACACACACAGACTCAGTCAAGAGACAGCCTGACTTCTGCACTTCTGACTTCTACACCTAAAGAAGACACAAAAAAACTTTTGAAAATCATATTGCCTTGCTACAGTATACTGCTATCAGAGATATGACAACAACTATTGGCAAAGAGATTCTGTAATAAAGTTTTATTCTGAATCATTCTTTTCAACAGTCAGGATCTGATTCAACCAATTGGAACCTGTGGATATTGTTGCACAAATTTCTGATAACAGCGTTTTTGCGTCACCTGTGAGTATTTAAATATTCTTCCTGAGCTGATGAACTTTGCAAACATGCTGATTCAGTATTTTTCGTTTTTAAGTTTTACTTCGTCCTTCTGCTGTATTGAGTGATCAACGCATGAACTTTAAAGGAGAAAAATAACTATGAGTGAACTATGAATTAAGTGGCACAGCCAAATATATTGTGTGTAGACTATATTAAACTTGATTACATAATATCCATGTGGTGGAACAAAAAAACAGCATTTAAAGCAATATATATTATGCTATTAGTCAAATTTCTTTTATTTTGTACTTCATGTGCAATAAATCAAGCTTAAAGAAAAAGTTCACCCAAATAAAAATGTTGTGCAAGTAATGAGCGATGCCACCTCTGACCTCACGTAATGACACTGTATGAGTGAAGGGGCGGGGTCAGCTCAAAATATATTTTCAGGTCATTTTCAAAATTCACACTGAATTTTGCCACACTCATCCCATTGTATGTAATGAAAATGCAATCCCAAATGTTCAGCCAGTTAATGTTAGAGCATTAATATAGAATGTAAATGTTGAATGAGATGCTCTGATAAATAAATATAGGACTCAAATATCGGAGAATAAATAAATTGAGGGGTAAATAACATTTGAACAATCAATTTGCCACAGGTTTGCTTGACAATCTGAAACATTGATATATAATCAATCCGAGGAATGAATTTCTATTTAAATTTGACATAAAGAGCATTAAAATATCTAGGAACTTTCAACTCAAATATTGATAATATGATTGAATTTTCATATATGTTGCACATATGTTTATTTAAATACATAAATGCATTGTCATTTTACAATTGGATTTCCATATCGCACATTGCCTTCTTAATTGACCATTGCTATCAAAATGCTTCCATAAGTAATATCACGATTATTGCCAATAACGGTATATCATGACAGCCCTATTAGAAAGTAACATACGATGTAAGTTCACTGTTATCCTCTTTAATTTATTTTAGAAATGAAGTCAGACTCAGTTGCAATGGTGGACCTACCTTCAAATACTTATAAACAGGAGACAGTGTGCATCTTTGGGACAGGTGACTTTGGACATTCATTAGGGCTCCGTTTGCTTCAGTCGGGCTACAATGTTGTCTATGGATCCCGAGACCCTAAAAACTCAAAATTCCTGCCTAAGGGCTCAAAGGTCATGACTCATGCAGAGGCAGCTCATGAAGCTCAGGTGATATTTGTGGCTGTACAAAGGGATCACTATGGATTCTTGAGCTCACTGGCCTCCGAACTCGATGGAAAGGTGCTGGTTGATATCAGCAATAATATCAGGAGTGGCATGTACACGGAATCAAATGCCGAATACATGAGCATCCTGGTTCCAGCGGCAACCGTGGTCAAAGCCTTCAATACCATTTCAGCCTGGTCCCTGCAGTCTGGAGGACTGGATGCCAACAGACAGGTAATTTTGCTTGCTTTTTATAAATGTGCAAGAACAAACTGTAAATTGGTTTGTGCAAACAAAGCAATCCATTTCTAGTCTATCATGTAATTTTACCTACAATTACGTGAGAGCATCACAGCTATAAAAAAAACTGTATGTGACATTTTGCAAATGTGTTAATCATTTAAGCAACAACGGTCAAAGCAGAGAGAAGCTGTTTGGAACAGAGATCTGTTTAAAAATTAATGAATCGAGATGCAGTGCTAACAGCTAAATACAGTCTTGTATGAAGACATGCAGGCAAAAAAAAAATCTCTACTGAGCGACGCACATCATAAAACAAACAAATATGACGTATAACTGTCTACATGAGCAATACATAAAAATTTCTCAAGGCTCCATTAGCTGCCCACTGTCTGTGAAATGTGCCATCTTTCTTTCTGTTAGTTAAGTAGAGAGTTTTGTAGCAAACTCACAGGTGGTTTTTACAGACCATATTATTATCATCATCACTCTGTTAGAGCGTATGTTCACTGTCACATGTTTGTGTGTCTAAATACAAATTACCAGTCACACCCGGTCAAGCAGTGTGCTTGTTATTATTTCTTGTTTTGATTATTGTTTTTTCTTGAAGGCCAACTGCGACAATAACCTGTAACATTCTTGCTAATCCCACACATTGATGTGAAGTAAAAAATCCAAATCCCAGAGCCTATTTAAATGCTGTAAAACTATAAGTGTAATGTGTTATAGAGAGCATTTTGTACGTCAAAGAAATATGGCAAGTTGTAAGAATAGATCAATCCACATGAAGATACAGACGCTTGTTTCTTGTTATTGGGAAAGTGACATTAACACTTCATGTAGAAAGATTGTTTTATAGATCCTGTGTGAAAATTAGGGTACACTATACAATCTGCAGAATAAATAGAGAACATTAGAAAGAAAGAAATGATGCTACATTAATAGAGTGCCGCAGGGATGATTTATTTTTGTATGCAAAGCCCAGAAGCAAGTTAGCATATTAGCACCGATTACAGTGCGTCAAAGTCAATGGGTTTTTGGTTAAATGCCTGAAAAACGGTCTGCGCTCCAAAAGCTCCGGTTATAACCCACTTGTTTTTTAGAGCTTTGTGTTTTAAAGGCAGGTTGCTAACAAAATGACTACACACATTATCTGGGACATGTCATTTTGCCTAAAAATAGTATAAATAATGCAACATGAGCACAACTGTTAAAAAACATGAATGGGGATTCATTCACTGAGTAGTTGTTTATCAGGGAACATATTTGAATTGGTTGTGACGTTCTGTCTAGATAATATTTTTAGGCTTTAAAACAATAAATGTTGTCTTAATTTGTAAAGATTACTGTGTAAATATCATAAACCAGAGCATCCAAAAGCTTTTGGTTGAGGGAACCAGTGTGTAACAATTTCCAGGTTGGCCTACATAAATACGGTACATTGTGTGATCCCTGTTGCACTCTATATAGTAAATCAGTTATTTCCTGCATTAGCTGCTTTGGATAAAGGTGTCAGCTTAATGCCAAATGTAACACAAAACACGAAAGCAAACACTTTATTTACACAATATGCACACAGATCACAAAATATGTCTAATGCAAGAAACTTCCATGAAAATCTGAAGCCTGAACTTCTGCCAAAGCCAGTGGTTATAAACTTACGCTGAACATTCAACCTTGGACAAACATGTTCATTTCCACAAGACATTATAAAAAAGATCATCTAAATTTTGAGTCCTGTAACTATATAAACTTATTATTTTGTCATTTTATAAGGTGCTTGTCTGTGGAGACCGGGCTGATGCAAAGCAAATGGTGGTGGACATTGCTCAGGCTCTTGGTTTCGCTGCCCTAGACAAAGGCTCTCTGAAAGCAGCTTCTGAGCTGGAAGATCAACCTTTGCAACTCTTTCCTCTCTGGAGACTTCCTCTCCGCATCGCCATCGGTCTAACTGCTTTCATTTTTTTCTACGTGGTCATAAGAGATGTCATCTACGAGGGTGTCACCAACGGCAAAGACATTTCTTTTCGTATAATGATATCGCTAGCCAACAAGGCCTTTCCGATCGTCGCCCTGGTGATGCTGGCCCTGTGTTACCTGCCGGGCGCACTGGCCGGGTTCTTGCAGATTTATAACGGAACAAAGTACCGACGCTTCCCTGATTGGCTAGATCGCTGGATGCTGTGCAGAAAGCAACTAGGACTTTTAGCTTTGGCCTTCGCTTTTCTACATGTTCTCTACACCTTAGTTATTCCCATCAGATATTACATAACCTACAGGAGAAATGTCTACGTTATATCGCTGGTGAGTTTTAATACTTTTGAATATCCAATTCAAGCACATGCAAATATATATATAGTCTTTTCAAGAATAAGCTCACCCAAATAAAAAAACTACTGTGATGTTGTAAATCTGTTAGATGTTCTAAGGAAGACAAAAGGTGAAATTTGATGCTTCGTTTTCCATACATGACCATGTTTGTCATGCTCCATAATGGACAGAAAAATGTTAATATAACTTTCTGTGTGTTTTTGTGTATGTGAATGCCTATAGCATCATGATATGGACATAATGTATGGATTTTTAACTGTACATGAAAAAGAGCTGTGTGAACATACAGGTTAAATAACAAGCATCCCGGTTAAGAACAACACTCTAAAAAAAGGCTGGGTTAAAACAACCCAATTTGGGTTATTTTGGTAACCCAACGTTGGGTCAAATATGGACAAACCCAGCGTTGGGTTATTTTAACCCAGCCAGTTGGGTTATATCTTTGACCCAACATGCTGGGTTGTTTTATTTATATCAACTTTTGCTTAAAAATTACATTGCTGGTTTAAAACAAACCCGAAATGTTTAAAAATAATAATAACAAAATCACAGAGAAATACTCGAGGCATCAGTAAGAATCAAAAGTTTTATTAAGGATCAAAATGCAAGACAAAAGGAATTCATAAAAGCATGCAATATGTTATGCTCAATGAACAATAAAATGGCATATAAAACACTTTGATGAAATGTATGTTTATACATATTTAAGGAAAATTAACTTCAATAAATTACATTAGTTTAGATTTTAACATATACATTTAACAAGGTTATTAAAGTTATTAAAGTAAATATAAATAGTTAGACAACTTAACACTTCAAAAATGTATATACAGTTAACAAAGTGGCACGAGTAAAATGCTTTAGGGCAATTGCAGCGTTATGGATGCAGCATAAAAACACTATAAAAAGTATTTTACTAAACCCTTGTTGATAGAACCACATTTATATGATAAAACATTAGTCTATGCACAAGTTTTCTATAAAAAAAGAAATAAACAAGCGTTATGGATGTGAAAAAGGGACACCGTAACTTTCCTCTTCATATAAACTCACAAAACATTTTAAAGAGCGTTAGTTCTTTCGGTTTCAGCACTGCTTAACCTGACATATCCACGGAGCAGTCTCACTAAAGAGGATTCTTTTCCAAGGAGTTTGTAGACAACAGTGTGGCGTGCACTTTTGGAAGTGGATGTTCAGCAGGAGGGTTTCTTTATCAATTTGTTCATCTATAAAGAGAAAAAGAGACGAGAGAAGAATGTAAGGAAACTGGCCTAACCAGAGCACAATGGATTATAATAAACATATAAAGAAGTACATTAACATTTTACCTAAATAATGTTTACCTTTAAGTCTGTTATGAAAACATCCAAGTTCCAGTTGACTTTGTCTTGAATAGAATGATCCATTAATATTAGCTGTTATTCTGCACGCTGTCAGTGGGGGAAAAAAGAAGAGTGGGATATAGTACAGAAAGTGAAATACAGTCTTAAAAAAATAATATTATAAACGTTAACACAACTCTTAACTAATTCGACACACTCGGGAATAAGTAGAAGTCTAAAAAGAGCAACAATTGTTCGTCTCATATACCCAAAATAAATTATATCTCACGGTTAACCACTAAAGTTATAAGAGCGGCTACTCCCGAGGCAATGGCCGAGATAGAGCTGCTCTCAGCGGAGCCACGACCGCTGACAGCCTGATGCTCACACCTCCGACAGCGTCTTAACAAATTCTCAAAGAGGCGTTATGTTTATATATAAATATCACGTATGTGTGTTCTTAACAAATACATTCTCGTCTAAAAGACTATTTAAACTAAGTTCCCTCACCGAACATTAGCGGTATTTAAAATAAAAAAATTGTTGGATGTTTGCTTTTTACACGACGCTCTCTCGTGTCGACCTTAAACTAATATCAAGATGCGTAAGTTACTGAACTAAATGACTCACACGAGTCAGAAATTTCAAAGGGAAATGTTGACCAAAAATGAAGTTTAAATGATTAAAAAGCTGTAAGAACAACGTGGGCATAACGTTACAGACTAGCTACAAAGCTAACGAAGCTAGATTACTTTCAAACCTAATGCGAACAGCCAAATTTTGCATACTTTTGCATTTTTATTGTACAGTAATAGTTTTATACATTAAAAACTCGTAAAACATACCTTTTCTTCTCCGAATAACAGCTTTTCGAGATGAGGTGGACCAAAATGCCCGCGAAGGTAAAGTTTGTCTGATGCGTAGAGGAGTGGGAGGGGTTTACTCTCTCAACTGTCACTCAATTGGAGCCGACTGGTAACCCAGCGTTTGGGTTACTCGAAAAATGACCCAACACTAAGAAAATAACCCAACAAAATGACCCAACAGGCTCAACCCAGCTGTTGGGTTAAACAAATAACCCAGCATTTTTTAGAGTGAAGGTTCACAAGGTTCTGTTAATATTTACTACTGTTTTTCTGCTGAACTCTTCTTTGAAGACACCAAAAGTCACTAGACATGTTCAAACATCATTAACCCTTTCGTGTCCCTTTAGTTAACAGCTATATAAAAACAATATCTTGCATATCCAGGGATTTTCATGACACAGTAGCACATCAGCCAATAAGGGAACAATAAATAATATCACCTCTTAAGAAATCCACACTGAAATTCTATTTGAGAAATATGTGTAATAAAGTTGTTCATGCCTTAAGAACTATAAAATGCATAAGATTAAAATCCTGAAAGGGTTATGAAAGGATTATGCACATAAGAACGTAAATATATCACTGTGTGCTGCTAATTTAAGTTAATGCTTTTTTCGCAGGTTAAAGACAACGTAACCTATGAGTTTGACAAAAACGCAGCCTGGCGTTATGACTCCTACTTTTCCATGGGAATTCTCGGATTTGTCCTTTTTGTCCTTTTAGGAATTACCTCTTTCCCATCTGTGAGCAACTCTCTAAACTGGAGGGAGTTTAGATTTGTTCAGGTACTACATCCACGTGTGACGATTTAAGTGTCACTGACAGATATATTACTAACTCACTAACAAATGATAAAGCATTATACTTATAGAAAATAACTATGTTGGTTATTTCTTTGTTTTTTTCATACAGTCAAAACTGGGCTACATCACCCTGCTGCTCTGCACCCTTCACACATTTCTGTATGGCTGGGACAAATTTCTGAGACCGTCCAAATATAAGTGGTGTATGCCCCCTGCGTACATGTTGTCTCTGGTGGTCCCCTGCGTTGTTCTGATACTAAAGCTCATTCTCATCGCTCCATGCGTGGACAGCAAAGTCACTCGTATCCGTCAAGGATGGGAAAGACAGAGCAAGACGTCACAAAAGACCAGCAAACCGCTTATAGCCTAGAGTTCCTTACAAAAACTCAAACAGCTGTAAACTGATGTTGACTGTTGCAATGAAACAGCAATTCTTCTTTGGTGTCAAGAAATAGAGCTACCTAGCGAAGCTTTGGCTTCTCAATATTCTTCAACCGGCTGGTGACCAGCAGTGATAATCATCTTACAGTAATCATATAACTGACAAAAACCCATTTAAAAAGCAGTTTATCCTTCGGCTACATTAAGTAACTCACATATGCATGCATATTTTATGACCATAGATTTGTATCGCATTAGATCATTTTCCATATATCAACTGTTCATGTTACAAGTCTTCTCTTCTCTATACAGAACACAAACCCAGCTGAGGTGGGGTTTCTGTACATTTATTAAAGCACACATTTCTGTATAGTGTAAAGCTCTTTTACCTGTCTTTTTATTACCTGTTCCTCTGAGCTATTTCCTCTCAAGAGCCTCCCATTGGGCTTTTCCCTTTAGATATTATCGATCCAAAACTGAGCAGCAACTTCCTTCTTGGTCTGTTTTCGGGGTCTTGCTTTCCTATCTGCAGGAAAAGCTCATCGTTCTCTCTCTTGTGAAGTATAAAGGACCTGTCAATCAAGTGCCTATGGCGGATGGGCCTTTCTGTAAAGTGCTTTTATGAAGGAGCGCCGGCTGCAGAACCAAACTAACATGGCACATTGTGTATTGAATGTTACTGAAAGCAGTGTGTGCACACTGGCGAAGAAAACTAATAACTTCTCTTATTCCAGACACAAAGCATCGAGAGTGTTTAAAATATTGCATCCTTTCAAGGATCGTGATCTTATTTTGTATAACTTGAAATTGTATATGAAAAATCAGATAGCAGACTTATAGTATCAAAGTGAGTATTACATTTATTTTTAGATTTAGATTTTAGACCACAGTGATTAATTTTTCATATATTATTGCACAGGCCTCATTCTGTATACATTTCTGCATAAATCTGTTGTAAATATTTTAACGCTGAAATTGTTATTCATACTTTCAGACTAACATGCATTAAAAACTACTGATATGTGAAAAATTTGGGATAACTCTGTTTTTAATTGTCTGGATTGTGTATTCCAATTAAAATCAATCAACATGCACTTTGTTTGTTTTGATTTAAGCCATAATAACTCAAGAAATAAATTATATAGATAAATAAACTAACACAATAAAACACAATTAAAACATGATTACATAACAAAAACATGTTTTTTATAAAAGAGTGATCTCCTTGGAAACAAACTCTTCATGTATTTCAGTAATTTTGTAATTAATACACAAAAAATATTCTTTAGTACTTTTAAGATGAAAGTGTTAGATACTTTGAAGATCAAATAGTACCTTAGTAATAGTACTATTTTGAGACAACTTGAAGACTATATTTTATACATTGACTTGACCATAGTCATTTGTGATCATACTGTGTGAAAATAGTGTGACATTTAAAAGAGTTAAATTATAAATTAAATGTAATTATCATTAGTATGTAAATTTGATTTGAATAATTAAAGAAAAATCATCAACTCAACCTTAAGATCTTGTTTAGAAACATTGCTGGATAAGGAGTTTGGACAAATACAAATACTTAAATCTATTTATTTGACTCTATTCACACTAAGGTCAGGATTAAAACTAAATGGGTTGGTCCTATAACAATATTTCAAATTAAATATTCAAGTGGCATAACTTGAAAGATTGAACGTGCTTTAAATAATATAATTAATTATAATTAAAGTTTAATGCATATTTTAAGTCATTTGAAGTCATTTTGAGGTCCCCGTGGAAGTTTGCTGACACACCCGGCCCCCGTGTTAAAAACACTGGGCTAGAGAAATCATGAATAATATCACAGAAAGACTTAAGACAAAAATAATTGATGCTTGTGGCAATGTGCAAAGAAAATCTCCAGAGATCGACCAATTTACTGAGTCTTTATCCAGGACCGTGAAACCAACATTTTTTACTGCAACACAACTGTGCTTGGTCCAGTGTGATAAATACCTGACCAGACCAAAAGAAGATATGATGACATTGTATAGATTGTAATTACAGTAATTTACCATTAAACATCATGCGTTATTTTCAGTGGGGTCAACAGTGTAAGTGGTTTTCAGCTGAGTAAAAGTACAGCTTTTTCACACACAAAAAAAAAACAAGCGTTCTTTGAATTATTAAAAGTAACGAAAAAGGAAAACAAGCCTCTCTTTCAATAAAACTGTGAGCCAAATAGAAGCCTTTTGGGACTGTGATCAAACAGACAGCAACACACGTACACCGAGTGCAGTTGTTGTGGCCTCACCACAGACATCTCTCAGGTGATAGAAAGTATCATCGTAGAGAAAAAATGACGAAATGCTGTTTGGGTTATACCTCAAAAGTGCCCGAGTACTGAAGACATTGTGCGTCGGTTTTCTGGGTATATTTCCTCAAAAATCAGTTCGATATTTATGAAGAACAAGGCTGGAAACGTTGCTTAGACACACAAAAACAACATGTAAATACAGCATTCCCCCACAAAACTCTCTGTGTTGCTCACACATGCTCATATACTCCCCTGTTATTCCATCACAAATACTGTCTCTGATCTGATCTATTCTGGATTGTAATGCAGCAGAAATGTCTATGTTTTATGTGATGGCTTTTCAAAAAGTCTGACCCTCTCCCAGTCTCTCCCTCTCCACAGTAAAGCTCTCCGCAGATTGCAATTCAAAATATTGCCTCTCTATGCTGAAAAACGTTTTTTGCTTTGATAGTCAAACCTAATACTGTAATGTACAATACCAATTTTGTCTGTATAGATAAAAGTAAAATGAACTAAATTCAAAGGAACATTCATAACATAAAGAGGTTTACCGTTTGTCATTTATATTACTTTTCATCAACAGAACCCATTCATCATGACATCGATACAAATCTTTTTGGCCAAAAGAACACAAAATAATACCCCTATCAACTAAATGATCCCAGACTTCAAAGTACATAGCAGGAGTATATCTGGATATTAGCTGGGAATGCATTCTTGAACAGATGAATACAACTACAAACATTTCTAACAAAGTTTTTCTAACAATTTTCTCCAGAGTAGCGTTGGGTGTTGTTTTATCGATTCCAATTCTGATTTTTCTTCTCGATTTTGATTCTTCTCGATTCCCAGTTTAGATTCCACAGTTGAAATAAAACATTTTAATATCAAACTGTATGGTCATTTAGCCTGCTTATTGACTGCTTTGAAAAATTATATATATTTATGAGCACCGTTTTGTGTATATAAACATGTAGCAACCATGGTTTGATTTTGTACAATTTGTATTACCTTAATTTAACTACATCGGGGTTTAACCGTAGGTACTATAATGAAACTGTGGTAAATGTGTGTTTCCTATGCTTTAATGCAAATACTATAGTTAAAGTATGCTTACTATAGTTAAAACATGGTTAATTTTCATAAGTGCTTTTATTGAGATATTTGTAGATCACAAGTTAACACATGCACATTTCTGAAAATATGCATGCAGGAATTGATACAAGAAATTGAAATTTTAATTTCCTATTCTTTTCGATTTCAATACGATTTACTAACCTTTCGATTCCGATTCCGAATTGAAATTGATTTTCGATTCCCAACCCCTACTCCAGACTAATAATAAA
Source organism: Triplophysa dalaica (assembly GCF_015846415.1). Classification (NCBI taxonomy): domain Eukaryota; kingdom Metazoa; phylum Chordata; class Actinopteri; order Cypriniformes; family Nemacheilidae; genus Triplophysa; species Triplophysa dalaica. Next base: position 6,111,001 of record NC_079553.1, read on the forward strand.
TGTGCTCTTATATAAGTGTCCAGAGCCCAGGAGGATGGTGTTGAAGGATCTGAGACAGGTATTCTGTATTGAATTCTGGGTACAGATGAAAAAATATTGCTGATCTAGCAGCACCTTTCTCTCACAGCATGAAGCACAGATTTAAAAAAATCTATACTGCTGACTACGCAATTGAACACCCATCTACCCTGTGCTATCCGAGAACACTTAGGTCATCACCTTTGACCTCCGGGGCAACACAGGTCAGCTTTGTGCACTTTAGAACCATAAACAACATTATAACCTGACTGGAACAAAAACAACCCGAGAGAGAGACCACAGTCCCCAATGCTAAACACACAAACTGTGCAACTTTCAACCCTTGAGTAGTTTTTTTATAGATTAAATGAGATTGAAGGAAATGAGACTGTATGCAAATTAGTGTTTTTACTTGCATGGCCACGCAGATCATACATACAACCACTACTTCTACTAAAATACTTTTAAACAGCGCTGTCTGGTTAGGTAAAACAGAGTGCTCTTTATAATTTATGTTAAACACATCTATACTATTATTTTAATAATTTCTTACAAAAACGTATGAAAGGCTTGCAGAATGACGTAAGAGGCTACATTCAATTTCTGCAGTAACATGCATTAACTACCATTAGCTCTGATTTTAGACTTTCTTTTTCACTGACATAAATCATTAATGAACACTTTCAAAATTAGGGTGCATATTTATTTATATATATAGAAATGGAGAGAAAATAGATCAAAACAATATGACAGTCTGTGACATCCAATCTATCACCATCCATTTACATTTAATAATTTAGTATCCAGGACTCACAGGTTGGAAGCTGTTTTCTTGCATATTTGAATGAGATTAATAGAATAAGATACATGAAGAACAACCAAGATATTCATAGTTGCTAACTTCTGTGATTTTAAGGCTTAAAAATACATTAGAAAATCCAAATGAGATCACCATTATTTCCTAGTCCAAATCAATCTGATTACATCCCATATAATCATTTTTTTAAACGGCACCATTTCCTTCATCGTGCTCCCTTTTAAAGTGCACAGCAGTGAGGGTCAAGCGCTCCATGCCCCTGCGCTCAGTCACCAGTCAAACGGCCCGTCCCGTGAGAGCACGCCACAATCAACATCAAAGAGATTTCATCCCCAGCCACCCTTTGTTACCACGGCAACGTGTCACCTAGCCCTCATTACCGTATCTTCATATTTAACATAGCCTATTTTCTGCCTTTTCACTCAGAAACAAAACTCCCAATGCATTATTAAGCACTCATCCATAATATATACGAGCTAGCGACACACTATATGACAATTTTTCATGGGAGACATCCAACGGTTTCACCCCATCATTCCCCTGCTCCCTGATAGGACTTCTACACTGCTCCGGGCAAAATCCCTTCTCATTTATTGGAGTGTCCCTTTACAATATCTAATTGAATGTGAAGTTTAATAGTATCATGCCTTTGCCAAGACAAAGAGTGTGTTTGACAATGTTAAGGGGAGGTTAAAATGACTTATGTCTCGGTTCTGTACTAACAGGGCAAACAATGTATACACTATCCCTTTGTGGAAAAGTTTATAAATGCTTTCAATATTATATTTACTATAAATAACAATATATTTAGATTATGGGAAATAGGTAACCACATCAAACACGCCGCAAAATCATTATGTTTTTTATTTATTTGTTCGTTTTATTTTATCTTATTTCACCATCAGATCACTCATTAGTTAATCTTCAGGAAATCTCTTTGAGATTCACCGTTCAAACACATTCATCCAATTATCCACAAACCCAGTATAGATAGCTGACAATAGCACGACATAATTGATATTTCATCTGAAACTTCAAACAGACAAACCTTCTCAAAGACTGAGGGAGTTTCAAACCAAAATATCATATTCTTCTATATTTAATATTAAGTTTAGCATCAGCACAACAGGAAACAACAAAATATGTTCTGCTGTGATCACAGATATGCACATCAAAGGGCACACGCAAACAATTCTTTTTAACTTTCTTTCATATGCACAAATGACATATCTGTGTATCAAAGCAACTGACAGGCTTGCACGTTGTGTTCACAGAATCCCCAAAACAGGAGGGAGGACTTTCAAAGCTTTTATCGGCTGTGATGTGGCCGCACGGTTTCTTTCCATAATGTAAATCCAGTTTACTGGAAAGAGCCAAAAACCATTTATTTAGGTGTTTCATTTGTTACAAATACGCGCATTTAGGATACACTACATTAACTCTGATTTGCTTAAGGAGCTTTAAACAATACTTTTATTAAAAGGCATAGTTCACCTAAGAATGAAAAATCTGTCATCATTTACTCACCTTCCTGTCATTTCTTTCTTCGACAGAACACAAAATAAGATATTTTAAAGAATGTTGGTAACCGAACAAAGGCGGTCCCCATTGAATTGCATTGGTTTTGTGTTTGTACAAGAGAAGTGACCATTTTTGTGCAAATTATGTATTGGTTAAATCAAATACTTTTCAATGCTCCACACAGACAGACTTAATGCAAATATACAGGATCACAATCAATGCAAATAAAACACCATATGCATTCTCATGCTGATTGTTGATTTCCGTACACAATGAACAGAAAATAAGACACTGATTGTCTATCTGAAGAATAAAAAGATGTTTTATAAACAATGAATACCTTTAGAGAATGCCAAGCATCCCATACATAAAATTATTTTAAAATGTGTAAAACACCTGTATAAACGTTCATGTAAGGATTTCATAGGCACATTTGTTTACATTAATACAATATTGTTTTTTCTGCTGTTTTGTGTAGAAAATGTATGACATTCATTGGAGACTTAATTGTGCATATACTGTATAAATAAAAGATGTCTTGATTAAAAAACTTAACTAAAGAAATATGTACATTATATGTCCACAAACATATGACAATACATTTTTTTTTAATATGGAGCAAATCTCACAGCCCAAACACTTCGATTCTGCGTTTTTAGTGTTGACCCCCAGCTGCTGTGAATCATTTTATCCATAACAACCTGAGGGTTCAGGGTAAAGAGCTTTTATGTTCACACACAAACCTGAAAGTAAAAAGGTGAAACCTTTTCCTTTCCTCTCACACACTCTGGACAACACAGCGTGTCATCTCCAACCATCAGTTATCAGAGGTGAAAGTCAAAGCCCAGAAGCGTGATACACATCTGTGGGAATTATAAGACTCAGCTCTACGTCACAGACAGTGTTTACTTACATGTGTAACATTGCAGGGAATTATCATTCCAATTTGACGATACCCTCATATTGAAGAAATAAATCTTTCTTGGTTATCATCTCAGAGCCCAGATGGTTAACACACTCTTGAGCCGATGTGTGAAATAATTTAAATATGTGAATAACATGTTCCATATAACTTCTAATGGTTTGAGGAAACACAATCTCTTGGCAGTTAGTCTTTTCTCTAGTGAATATCAGAATTAATGCTTGTTTAGTTCAAAAGCTGACTTCAATTTGTAAGGTAAGTTGAATAAATTGAAATGATTTTAAACCGAATTATAAAATATAGCTGCATTTCAAATATCAATCTGCGTGTATGTGCATAATGTACAAAACACGAAGGGATGATGTGATGATGTGTTGCTTGCTTGTGCTGTAGTTCCGTCCCACTCTCCCCCCTTGTCCCCTCTCTAGCAGCTCGTTTTTTTTCGGAAAAAATCGAACAGCTGTTTCTCTTATAAAGTCGATCAAACTAAATACTCTTCGAAGACACAATGTATGCAATACAACTGTATATGCAGTGAAGATTAAAGGTCTCAGTCTTTTGCTTTGGCTTTGGTTATGTTTTGTTCATGTTTCTAATTACAAAAAACACTTTATATTTCACATATTTGAGGTCTATAGTTCACCGCTGTCCCTCTTCTAACAAATCGACTGGATTTTTTCCGGTCTATATAAAGTCCCTCCTTCCGAAACACTCTGATTGGTAAAGCTGACCAGGGGCCTCATGTATTAACGCTGCGTACGCACCAAATCGTTGCGTACAGCAGCTTTCACGCTTACTGTCGGATGTACTAACAGTGAAATTAATGTGAGAAAATGCATTTACAGCTTTGTCCGTACGCAATGTTTTATTATGAATTCAACACAAGTCTTTGTACATGAGGCCCCAGGTCTGTCGTGATAGCATCACGATGTTATAAACTAACCTTAATAACAGAAGCGTTAGTTTTCCCTTTTTATATTGGACCCGAGTTGGATAATAAAACAAGCAGATTGACCAGGAGACATTTGCAAGCAGGACTTCAAAGGACATTTCATAGAAGTGTTTTAGAGGTAGGCTATGTGTGCACACACAAACACAATATCAGTGTATAACACAGAACAGCTTTCACAGCCGATGTTAAAGTCATGGAACCTGTTATTTGACCGTTGGTTATCTTAGAATGTGTGCAGCGGAATTCTTATTACCAGCTCTAGGACTGCGATGAAAGTGAAAGTAGTTTCGCGTAGCTCAGTCAAACGTTTACAATCTCTGATAACGAAACACTACTCCAGTGGCTCTTCCTCTTTTCTAAGGAAGGCCTCGCCCCATTTTTAGTGTATTCCTATGGGTGTAGGTTATTAAAAGCACTCGGAATAGTGACATCATGTACCCAGAAAGTAGAGGGCTGTAGTCCAATCCAGCCGTTCTCTGTAGTCCTTGAAAGCTAATTGTGTTAAAGACAATATCTTACTTGGCACTGAACTTTGAGCTTTATCATTTTGCAGGTGTTATTTATGCTCTAACAGCAACATTACACACTAACTAAAGGTTGAAAAATGGGATTGCGGGGAACATGATTTTTAATATGAGATTGGCAGAAACCATCTGTGAAACGCGATCTATAAGTTGTAAATGGACTGAATGGTGATGGATGTATGACTATTAAAAACTCTAAATCCTAACCCTAATGTCTTTGAATTTCATTTCAACAGCCTGTATGGTCAATTCACAAATAAACAGGAACCAAAACTTAAATTTGGTGGTCAAATTTTCTTTTAGCATGTTCAATGGCTCTCTGTCCTCATTTTCTCTCTCTTTTATTCTGTTCAATGTTCAGGAGTCTCCTTTCAACATGCTTGTATTTATTCCATCTTGAAACATCTCAGCTGTCTTTCACATTTTTTTCCTGATTATCCCTCCACTGTCATCAGCTCAGGGTTACGGATGTCACTCAGGCTTTTGGAACATTTTCCTCGAGCCTTATCGCTTTCTCTCTCGCCCTCCCTCTGTCTCTCTCTTTCATTTGAAGAACAGACCTTATCCATTTCAGACATCTTATTTTCTCAGGGGAAAGACATTGTCCTCTGCCCCGCACCAACCAAACTCATGTCTGTCTCTTATCAGCCACCTTTCTTTCACACAAGGTTATCACGATGCATCACAACCCCTATGTTTCCCCTTTCGCATTCTATTTCAAAAAAGCATTTTTTCTTGAATCTACTCTGACTCACTATTGTAACATTTTGCCCTTTACCAAAACAAAAAATGCAATGTAAAGAGAACATGTGAAACTCACTGTTTGAGCATCTTGTGTTGTCTGTTAATCTAAAAAGTTTTTCCTTAAGCCTGCATGAGGAAATGAATGTGACATTGATTGAATGTGTGGGGTCATATGTGTCTGTGAGCTGTTAAAATACCTGTGCAGGGCAGAGCTCGATCTCTTTCTCTCCTTAGTCATTGTTTCCATGATGTCAGCTGGGTTAGTGCTATTAAAGTTTTTCTCAATTGTTTACACACATTTTCTGAAAGCATGCCTCATATTCTCAGAACTCTACACACAAATCCAAAAAAACACACACAATGGCTAAAACCCCTCAATTCTCCTGCAAAATGAAACTTTACATTCAAAACAATGTTATTTCTTCTCAAAATGGGAGTTTGTTTTCAAATGACACACACAAACCATCATATGTATAGACATTTATAAGAACCAGCTGAACACTGATGTGCTCAATGTAAAACACTATGATGAATGTAAAACACTTCTTCTCCATTCAACATAATGACTTAGCCCTTCTTTTGGTATAGTGTTACACTTACTGCAGACAGTAAAAACATAAGTGTGTTGTAAAATATTGAGAATATTGTTTTTATACTCAGAACACACAAATACACGGTAAAATTGTATTTTATTTGTCCCGCAAAAACAATGTACACAGTTCGTCCCATTCCCGACCAACATAAAGTTGCACACACACTACATACAAAACAACAGAAGAATTTACTGTATACAGTGTTGAGAGTATGCATCAATTGTGGGACTCACTTGCACATAGTTATATCGCAATTCTTTGTCTCTTTATGAATTGCATTCAAATGGCACCCTGTAGACCTGCTTCATCCTGAGATGATTTCTGCGCAAGACATGGTCCATATGATTGATGCTACAGTGTACCTGCTCAAATGTGACTGTTCTCTTCGCCCAGCCTCCCTCATTGTTAGACCATGGTTGACCACATGATCAACCAAAGTGGCTCGGATCTCATCAGAGATTACGGTCATTGGCCTTCTTCATCCTCGTACTTGTACTCCCCGTCCTCCTCCTCTTACTCTTACTCCTCAGGCTCTGACTCTGTTTCCAATGTTGGTATCCATTGCTCCAAAACAGAAGAGCGCACATATTGCCCTTTTATGCTAAAGCTCTGATTGCTATTTGTAAATCTGTGTGACGGGTGTTTGCCCTTGTGATAAGTCAGTGTGCATATTTGAATGGCAGTGTGTTCCTTATGAAAACAAGATATTTTCTGCATGAAAATTGTGCCAAAAGCAGAGAATTGTGTGTAGTGTTTTGAAAAAAGTGTGTTTTAGAACTGCAATTTGAGTGTAAAGAAGGAACTGTGCTTGTAGTTTAGCAGAATTGGTTCATGGGGTTGGTGAATTAGTTACATGTTGTGGTCATTGTGTCTCAAGTACCAGAATTTGTGTGTAAACAATTGAGAAAAACTGTAATGGATATTGTGCTCGTTACCATCTTTGTTGGATGGTATTACACCAAGCTTTCTGTACCTCTACTGGTAAAGTATTGCATAAGCAGCGTTTGTTTTTTTCACAATCTGATCAAATAAATACCTTGAATTCACCTTCTATATATACTGCAGTTGTTCTCAAACTGTTGTGCAACGCTTTGCGGCCCCCCAAATAAAAACTTACGAATCTAAAACTTAGAATTTTAATTAAATCAAAAACATATTCTGTTACACAATGCTGGAACATCAATACTTTTGATTGGTGGTCAATTTTTTCTGATGTTTGATTGCATAAAATGTATGATACATTTCTATATTTCATAGAATGGCACAAAATCTGTGCCGCCCCCCGTTTGAGCCACATTGTTGTTTAGAGCCTCATTAGCAGCTTTTGGTCAGTGCAAACAGCATTTACATGTATTCATTCAGCAGATGCTGATATCCAAATCAACTTACAAATGAGAGATGGCGGACACGTTGATATGCCTGGAATGGTTAAATGTGTACATACCAACTGGTACTGGTTTTCTCTAGGTTTTTGTTTCCAATACCGAGGAGAAATTATATTTTGCTTGCTCACCAAAGTCTTAAAGAAATTACATCAAATTCCAGTTTTTCAATAGTCTACACATTAAAAACATTAAAGCAGCCCTAACACACGCGGTTTCTATCAATCTCATATTAATCTTGATTCCCTTTATAATAGTATTGCATACTTCGTATCTTCGAAGAGTATTTAGTTTGATCAAATTTAGAAAAGATAGATACAGTTGAACGATTACTTCCGAAATCATACAGCACGTTTTCGGGAGAATTGTCCATAAGGACTAAGAAAAACAGTTTTATATGTTCGTCCAAAATCGTTTTTTGTTAAGGATGAGAAGACGTTTAACATTGTAAAGAAGTCTGAATCCATGACACATCGTTGCAGCACCCCTTTAAGAAATAGATTTCTGTCAATTTGCACATTGCACATTTTTTCTTCATCCTTTATGATTGTTGCATGTCAAATTGTAGGACAAGTCTGGTAATAACCTAAAAGATTGCAATGCCAAGGAAAACTGTGCAACATCAACATGCTTTTATGCCAGACATGTTTAAGCTAAAAGACCTCGGTCTCGACAGTCAACGCTGACAGGGCGATCAATAGTGTCAGATTCAGACATCCTCACTGACACATGAAATTTGCACATTCGCACTGATATTGGCAATGTTTTGCCCGGAAAAGACAAACGAGGACCTGAAGTGTTAAAATGTTGAATGCATCATTTATATGGCGCTTAGAATGAAAGTGTCTGCTGAATGAATAAAAAATGGCCCATTCTTTAGGTAAATTTAAGATACAGCAAACCCGCACTATAAAACAATCCTGACACGTAAAATTACATGTTTTACATGTTTTGCTTGTAAAATTGCAGTCTTTTTCTACAATATGATTTATTTGTTTATACTGTGTTAAAAAAATACATTAAACATCTGTGTAGTGGAGTAGGCGGGGCAAGACCGTGGTTCGAGCGGTGAGTAATTGTGAATGAGCGCCAGCTGTGCGCACACCGGGCTCGAATAACGTAGGAGATTGGGAGCATATAAGGGAACGAGCGACCGGACCGTCGAAGAGAGAGGACTGGGCCCGAACATGTTTCACGTTTGTATTTATGGTCTTGTGTTTTGTATTCATGTTTTGTTCGCCGGCGGTCGGCCGTGAGGGGTCGCCGGCTGTTATTATTCATATTAAATCTTTATTTTACTGTCTTCCGGTTCCCGCCTCCTTCCTTCCATATCTTGAATCTTGTTACAATCTGTAAAGTAAAATTCTGTAAAATGACAGTATTCACATTATACGTGAAAAATAGCAGTATAATTCTGTATAATACTTTACAGTGTCAGCTAATTTTGAAAGTACAACAAAATGTTCAGTATTTACTTTATATTTAAAAAAATACTTTGCATGTCTTAAAAAGAAGCAATCCGTCCAAAGATTTCAGCTTTACTATTTGTTTGTCACACCTAATTTATTAAAGGAATTAGTTCACCTTCAAAGTAAATATTCTGTCATCATTTATTCACCCTGCCGGCCACAAAAAACACCATAAATCATAACACAAAATCCAGGACTGGTCCTCTCTCTTTATACACTCCTGTCGCTCATCTTTTTATGCTTCCGATCTCCTCAGTGAGAGATGCGAGACCGGTGCAAAGGAATTCATATTTGTGAGAACATGTAAGAAGTAGTTACGAGGGGTTGAAATGATTCGCATGACAACCACACGCATAGGGAGTCTCACATTTAGAGGTCCCGCTCCTCAAACCGTCCTCTGGTCTGCCATCCTTTCAGACTTATTTTATTTCAAACACTTTTTTCTTCTATTATTCTAGGAACAAAGATGAAGGTCAAGTCTCTAAAGGCTTTAACCTGTTTGATAAAGGATGTGTGTGACGTTTTGTACAGGCAGGTTTGTGCACAAGTGTGTGTAAGTGATGGAAAAAGATTTTACACTCTGTAATCGCACACCTCTTTGGTGTAATCCGTATTCCTCAGGCAGCACAGCAAAACGGATTTATAGAACCCAGTTTGTCGGTATGTGACCACGGGTAACAAAGAGGTCGGACGTGCTGACTCCATTTATTGGGGGACAAAAGTAGGCTACAGTACAGCGGTAAGGTCACAGAGAGGGTTTTTCCTGCATTGAAAAATTAGACACAGCCGCCTCTAATTTCGTTCCGCCTAACTGTACATTGATCACACTGCAAGTGACACCCAACACAACAAAGCGATGCGATGTAACTCATTTCAATGGAGAGCTGGCCTGTCTAGCAGCACGACAAAGTTGAGATTTGCTCAACTTTATACAATTGATGAGCAATTTCATTTAAACCGATTTGTTTGAACAGTTGAAACTATTTAGTAACTAGCGAATATAAGAGAACAGTGAATCATTTAAAGCTCAGTGAACCACAAGAGAACTCAGGGTGTGAATGAGCTTTGCTCATTTAGTAAAACTGGTTAATACAGTGGGCTATTGTGGGATGAATAGCTAGTTGAAATGACAAAACGCTTATATTTAAATTTAATCAACTTTTCTGTTGGTTGAATTTTTGTTTTGTTTTATATAACTTTATATTTGTAATTTTCATCAAATTTTTAGAACTTTTATATGTTGTTGGTAAAGTGTTTGGATAATCCACTTTAAGGGAAGGTAGGCCTACACATGTTCGTACTTACAAGATCAGGATGGCACCACCTCCACATAAAGTGAAGTCTGTTTTCTGAAAGGTAATTTTGGACTGGCTGAAGGAAAAATCTAAATTTCAAAACAAGTATGAAATTCAAAATTATGCACAGAATGTTCTTCCTTACACATTATCTCACTTTGTTCAAAAGCCAAAATTCAAGATCTTTGGTGTGGGTTAGGCCTAACATTAAAGACCTCATTAAAGCAACAATGAGACGATTTGATGTATGGTCAAAGTTTTGCATCTCGGTTTTAAACAACTCAGAATTCACATTCTAACTCGGTGTTGGTTGAAGCTCCTTATTGAAAGCGCCCCTGGACACAACAACCTTCTTAAAAATAGATACAGTATACCATACCAAGAAACTGGCTCACTCAAAAACAGTACACATAAAAAACTGGAAATACTTACATGCTTCAAAATGCTATCAATTATGCTATTGTTATCAGAATTCAGAGCCAATATTTTCCTTTGCATCTTAATAAAGTACAATACAGGCAAAAAACAATATAAAGATTTGATCAAAAGAAAAATTTAATGAAAAAAATATAACAAATATAGCCACAATCAGCAATTACTAGAGTCCAAGCACATCAATTGCAAAAGTTAAATATTTTTGGACATCACAGGTAATGATTTCACGAAGCAGTTTAACCGCCACAGGTATAAGCGCTTAAATCACAATACAGTTGTTTACATCTAGGTGGCACTGTCACCCAATTGAAAATGGGCAGGTCCCTAAAAAAAGCAAAAGCTCACTTAATAAACATGATCATAAAGAAACCTCCAAACACCAGACAGACAAAGACAGCTCAGGAGGTGAGGGAACAACAATCTTACAGTTATAGAGGTGGTGATACGACAATACAACAGGGAGAGCGAGAGGAAAACAAGAGAGAGGTAAAAGAAGATGAGCAAAAGAATGGAGTCTGATTCGCTTCAGTGGAGATGTATACATTGCTTTCACATTACCAAGAAAAACCAATCCAGGGGTGTTAGAGTGTGTTTGGTGACCATAACAAGAAGGACAATGTGAAACTAAATAAATAACACTTGGGAAATGTATACACGAACACACACCAGCTATACTGCCAGACACATAAGTAAGTACTGTACATACATACAGTAAAACATGTTATATATTGTGGTTCTCTCTGCATGTAAAATTTGAGAAAGTATTGCCACGTCAAAAATTCTTTCACCGTTTCATGTTATTTCAAAACTGCATGACTTCTGCAGTACAATATAAACCAAACAACATTAGACCCAATTGACATCCACTGAATGCACATAAAACCACATTTCTCAAAATATCTTTAGATGTGTTCCACTGAAGAAAGAGTAATTTACAGGTTTTGAATGACATGAGGGAAAGACAGAATTCTATTTTTTTATAACATTCACTGAATGAAAGTGAAAATACGTGTTGAAAGTACTGTGCTTCCTTCTTTGGTAAAGGTTAATTTAATTTAATCTAAACCAGCAGACGCAGAGGTCAATGGGCTTATATGAAGTGTGCACCCTGATTTTCTCAGAGGGTAAAACACTCTTAAAGGAGTCATATGACACAGATAAAACAAATAATATTGTTTGCTTTAGATGTAATGCAATGTGTATACTCGATTTAAGGTTTAAAAACGCTGTATTTTCCACATACCGTGCATGGGTTGTATCTCCTCTTTGCCCCGCAGATTTTTAACCAAAGCTCATCGCGCTGAAAAGCAAGGTGTGCTATGATTGGCCAGTTTACCAGTGCATAGTGATTGGTCATATACTCCAAGCATGAGACGGAAATTTGCTCTTAGCATATTTGGAACATCAGGTTCCAATTCCAAAGCAATTCTACTGACAGGTACCCCCACCTTCAGGGGTTAAAGCAGAAAAAAATCTGAGATTTAACTTTCTTTTTGCAGGGTTGCTAGAGTAGACACATACTGTCTAATTGTCAAACGAAAAGGATTTTTTTTAACTTATTAACTTAAACTAACTTGTAACATGCCGTTTTTGAGCGTGAAAGAAATGGGGTCATAATTATAACGCACAAAACCATAGTTTCATAGGTATAAATGGTGATGATATGGCACAAGTCACATCCACAACACATAGTTGGTCAAAGCAGGTTAGCATAAATGAGCCCTCAAAAAAGCAAGAGTGATCACCTTTTTGAGATCGATTTTTTCAATAATAATTAGTGAGGGCAGATTTATTTTCCATTTTTAAATTCCTACTTGCAAATTTTTCACTAGAAAACTGTGAAACGAAAACAATAAAAAATCTAAATAAAGCTACAAAGGTTACGGAGTCAGCAGTAAGTGCTTCTCTTTTCATTTTTCTCCATATTAACCACTAATGTATTGATATCCGTTTTTAAGCTCACTTCAGACAAAAGCTACCATGTTTATGCAATAAGCTGTGAAAAAGATTGAAAATGATTTAGACACTTTAGAAATCGATTCATGATATCTCAATTGCACTTAATCGCAGGAGAGTGTGTGTGTGACGCGCAGAAGTAGAGGTCTGGTTAGATGATTTGTCAAACCAATACAAAGTTATCGATCTTTATGTCACAGTCTCCAATTTGTGTATGTCATATTTGTCATGATGGACTTAAAAGCTGCCCCCTCCCGCTTCAGGCTTTATAAACTTACTCTCCATCCTGCCGACTGTTCGCTAACGTGCTCTCCAACGTGACGTCTCCACTCCCGCAACCAAGACCTGCCCTATTTTAATTCTGATTGGCTAGTAATGTTTGTTTGTTTGAGAGTGATAGCCGGGTTCCTCTCATACCATTGGTAGGTGAACTTATGAACTCGAACTGATATCAAAAAGCTTTTTAATTATGATTTTCTTTAAGTAAATCTTTTTTTCAGTAGTAAAACGCTGCAAGCCGGAGATCCTGCACGATGCCGCGTGTTTACACCATATGACCCCTTTAAAGAGATTTAGTCTTTCATTGATGTAATTCTTTTATAGATTCACTATAAAACAACATTAGACTGTCTTTAGCTCAGTCTAAATTTATAAACAGAATCCTAACGCTTAACCCACTCAAATTCTGTCGTATCAATTTTCTTAAAAAAAAGATACTAAGAGATGTCATGAACTCTTGGCTTCTGGTGATTGAATCATTACCAGTGTAACTGACAGATACTTAACTTCACTTAACCTGTCCGACTAACTACCCCTCCTCTCTAATTAAAAGACATTCAACGCTCCTAAATTTTACAAGAGGGTAAGATCGAGTTTTAAAATGTCATTTAATGTGACTTTCTTCAAACGACATAATTGTATCTCAAGGATAACTATGTTTTAAAGCACCTAGAGGGACATTTCGGAAGATGATAGTTACAAATGACATCTGACTTGACTTACCATGAAGCATGTCAAAGTTCTGATGCTTGCATTTAAGATCGTAAAAAAGGGAGCAGCTGCTCTTCGTGTCTTATAATCTAAAACAGACCATTAACCAGGTAGGTACGTAAACTAAGGAGACCTTACAGAACGGAGCATAAATGATGGGATAAAGGTTCAGTCTGCGACTGTATCTCTCTTTTGCCTTCTCACTTGCTCTCTCGCTTTGTGAACAAAGTGCCACTTGATTGAGGTAGTTATTGAAACTGCTCTTTGACAAACTAGCAATAAGTGTTTACACTCTACATTCACATCTGGTCAAGCCTTCTTATTTATGAAAAAATGTTTCACTTGCACCTTTCTGTCTCTTAATCCAACACGGAAAGCAACAACCTTGTACCAAGTTGAACTTTTCCTTTGCTGTTGTCTGTCAATGTTATGCTGGGAGGAAAAAGATAGCAAGATTTACTGTACTCTTACGATTCTTTTAGGATGAAACTCAAAATGGCTCTCTTTACAAACCTGTGTATAATCTCCAGTCATAACATTCTCCCAAATGATCCAGTTCAATTTGACCTTTTACTACAGCAATATTTCAAAGGATTTGAACACCATATGATGTTACTACAAAAATATCTACAGTAAAGGAATATCTCAAGAAACAGTGTTGATTTTTTTCCGATTATACAACAATTAAAATAACTTAATGCTCTATTTATTTGTTTTTTATTTTTCTGTTACACCACACTACTATAGACACAGCATGTAGGTTGATTTAGACAATATCAATCTCTAAAAATGATGATGCAAAATCTCCATGTCAATGTTGTTCTGTTTTCGTCCTATTACGGAGTCCAAAAAAGACCATTATTGTTCATGTGAACACCCTGTTCCCATTAGGATATAACACCGCTGGGGTGGTTGATAAAAGATTGGATCAGTTCAATCAGTTACATTGTTTAGTGCACAAAAACTGGAGCTTTATGGCTGAGCTTCCCAATCACTAGATTCGCCCAAATATGATCTTAATCAAGACAGCCTTTTGAGAACGTAATAAGTCTGTGTCTTTTTTCATCATTCGAGATTATGTCTGATCAATAGGGATATCAAAGAAAAACTGACAATTCAAAATACAGATGATTTCTATCAATTTTTCCAAATAATAGCCTCCGCTATGCAAAATTCTGCATTATTAAACATAACACTGGAGTTCACCTTGTCTTCCAAATACTATATATGAACAAATCAATGTCGCCATCTTTTGGTGTTCTTGATGAACAGCTACCACTCGGTTTTCAGCTGTATTATATCAATACACTTTATATAATGTAATGTATAGGTACACTCTGAATAATGCTGTTTGTTAAGTATGTGTGTTAAAAGATTGCACTTATTTTCTGTTCTAACAAGACATAACCCTTATTACAACATGGAACAACCTTGATAAGGCGTCATTCATTCTACAGCACCTCATTGGTCGACACAAATGTTATATTATATATAATATATACTGTATTATATATAATATATATATAGTACAAATAACAGTTACCAGTATGTTTATGACCCACGGCCACGAACTACTTACACAATAACGTTTTTTTGTTCCTTGCCACAGGCTTGCTCACTGGGGGGTCTAAAGAAAAAAAACAATAGTTTAATTTAATTAATCCTAATCTACTTTGAATGTTGTGAAACGAACTATACAAATAAAAAAATCCTATGCATGATAAGAATACGTTTACGTGTACAGAAACTCGTTATCTACCTCTTTACAAAAGTATTCAACGTGATCGTATCAGCTTTTCTTGTTTATCGTGTCGGTCAAATTTAACTACCGACGTTTTTCTAGTTTATTCGACTGCGCAGAGCAGACCAACGTCAACGTATCGCGAGAGCGATTTGAATCCATAAGGAGCATTCTTTTCTCGAACTGCTATCGCGATATGTAATATCATACACTAACCGGTCTGCGCAGCTCCCCATGAAGTTCAATACACACTACGGAGACGAATGGCGACGCGCGGTTGAAATCACATGATACAGGTTCAATGACGCAAAATTTACGCGACTCCTGCTGGTTCTTCCTCCATGTGAATGTCGTCGCCGCTCTTATAAAAGCGTTTTTGACAAGGTAAGAAAGCGATGCTTGATTAATCGGTGCTATCAGCACAAGCAGCCTTAGCCATTATACATAATATGTGCGTTTAGCTGTGTACATTTATATTGAGGTGCAAGATATTATTGCTAATGTTGACAGTCACGTAACCAAAAGCCTCCCGCACGTCGGCAAGGTCAGAATAACGTTAGTCCTTAATTCAATGTAAGGCAGTTAGATCATTTTTAAATGGTAATCTTATTACCATATGACTATTAATAACTGATCTTAATGTGTTTTTCATGCAGTATAGTTTGTGCATGCTCAGTATTGTTAAAGGGGAAAGTGTTAATAAATAAGAAGTATTTAAATGGAATTAACTTTAATATCTTTCTGGTAATATTAATATTCTGTGATGTTCTATTCGCACAACTGAGACTTTTATTTTTCCATTTTTAGGTACTGGGGTCAGATTTTGAAATGCTTTGATAAGCTGTTGAAAACTAAGAGTTCAAAATGACTACCAGGCTGCTGAGCAGATGTGCACGACTGTTTGCTCGCTGCCCTCACGCCCGCATACAAGCCGCCACAATCCACCCCACAGAACCAGTGGGCCCGATGTCCTTGTCCTGGCATCAGCTTTCTGCCAGGAATCTCTGTCAGGGCAATGAACTGGCCAAGATGGAGGAGACACCAGTTCTTTATGAACGCACAGAACTAGTTGGGCTCGTTGAAAAGGCAGAAACGCCACAGGAAGTGCTTCAGTTGTGGGCAGAGCAGGGTAGCTCTGCAAGTGATGCGGCCAGATGTCTGGTGCAGCTGAGTCTGCGAGTCACAGAGAAGGGCGGGGAAGGAATTCTGCGGGATCCACGCTTTGAAAACATGCTGGAGACAGTAAACTCTCAGGTAACAATGACAACCAGTTGGGAATTTGATATTAGATTTTGATTGTCACTGATGCAGATGTTGAGATCTGTCTCTCTTTCTCTCTTAGGTGTCTTCGGTATGGAACGGATCTCTGGTAGCTCTTCTGCGTGCTCTCACTATGCTGGGTCTCCCCTCTGATGCCCCGCTATTCGGCTCGCTCCAGAACGAAGTGCTTTGGCGAATACGACGCCTCACTTACCGTCAGCTGACCTACCTGGTGGACTGGGTGGCATTTCAGCGCAGCAGAGGGTGGGGTTTACTTACTGACTTTTACAATAAGTTATCTTTTGAAAATCATAGACTGTAATAGGATTAAAATACTGAAATTTGTTAGAAATGGCTTTTTCCAAACTTCCACAACTCTCTCGGTGTACTTCTTTGAGATGACAATATTTCTGTGGAACTGTCTGATTTTAATAAGGGTAATCATGTTACATTTTTGTTTAGGCAGCGATACTTGGAATTTTTATACAAAATCATCCTTCAGATGTACATTTACTAATCATCTAGATCTTTATAACTAGCCAAAGCAGGCTTGTAGTTGCCAGTATCGTTTTGTAAAATTGCTTGTTTTTTTGAAAGGCAGGAAAATGAAGCTCTCACCACAACCGTGCTGAAACAACTAGAGCTGCGCTGGACAGAGCTGTGTGAGCCTCGTACCATCAGCATCCTCATGAGCCGTGCTTCATTTCTTACCCCCTCGTTCATGGACAAACTAGAGGATAAGGTAAACTGAAATTACTAAACATGCACACTTAATATGTGCTTTATTATAAGACCTTTCCCTGTCGTTTGCAGCTTTCCATTTTTACAATCTCACAAACCAACTACAGATTCAAACTCAGCATGTTGTATTAGGCTTGTTTTGCGTATCTAACACCGAACTCTATCTTCTGCTGTCCAGGCCCTGGAATTGGCTGAGAACTTCAATGCAGAGGATATTCGCAGGGTAACATTTGCACTGGCCTCCCAGAACAGGAGGGCCGTTCCTCTTTTACGTGCTCTCTCATATCACCTTAACCAGAAACCCTCCTCAGAACTGAAAACACCACTGCTGCTTGACATCGCATACGCTTATGGTCAGCGATACTTTTTCTTTCAAACACATTAAACAATCTTTAAGGAGTTTTGACTAAAAAGTGTAAAAATGAAAAAGAATTGATGTACGAAGTGTAGTTTTTTTTTAAATGTATGAAGTACATGCCTAATTGTGTCCTTTTTTTTTCTAAAGGTAAGCTTAATTTTCACCAGACGCATGTGCTCCAGAGAATAGCTGCAGAGCTGTTGCCTAGGTTATCAGAAATGAGCTCTTTCGATGTCACGCGATGTGCCAAGTCTCTTGCCTTTCTCAAGTGGCTCCACCTGCCTCTCTTTGAAGGATTTGCACAGGTTAGAAAACATGGCACCTCAGCTTTCTCACAGCTTGTATTCCTGTTGCATTGAATAAAAAAGCATTTTCCTTTTGATTAAAGACAACAAACGTTTTGTCTGGTTTTACATACAATCTTTGAATTTATATTTTCCTCCTCTGTTTATTTTAGCACTATGAGAGCAATAGTGTGAAGTACAGCACTCTGCAGGTCTGTAACCTCCTCATGTCTTTCGCCAAACTCAACTTTCAGCCCAGCAAAGTGGAGGAGTTTTACCCAAAGGTGACCCATAACAGACGTAACATTGTATTGGTATTATATGTGGCACGTGTTGTCTGAATTATATAAAAAAATGATGTCTTTGTTTGGTTGTAGGTACACAAAGCTTTGGAAGGTTCATTTCAGACTTTGGAGCCTTTTCTGAAAATGGATGTGGTTTGGTCACTCTGTGTGCTAAACCAAGCCTTACCTGATCACATTAGCTCTGTTACAAAGCCTGCCTTTCAAAAGAAACTTACAGGTTTGTAGAACTAACCAAAAATATTCTCTGGAACAAGAATCTGTATTTCCAATGTTCACCGAGATGCAACTTTAACATACGCTTTTGAAACAATTGATGGCAGTATAATCTCACTCTTTACTTCTATTCGGTCAACAGGTGGCAGTGTGGGTCGGATAGAGAACTATCGTCTTAAATTGCTTCATATCTCAGCCTATGCGCAGCTGGAGCCTCTAGGAGTCGCCGATGTCCCCACTGCTGTTCTGCTGCCAGCACCTCAGAACAAAGCGGGTTCCATCACCCCTCTGCAAAGTGGTATTCACACAGCTCTCCAGAGTCTGACCAACAGCAGGACGCAGGCTCTCCGCACTTCTGTCAAAACAGTGTACGGCTGGAAAATAGGTGAGTGTGAGCGATTCATTTTATTATATAGATGATAGTGTGTTGTATGACTTCCGAAAAAAATTATCTTCAGCACATTTTGTCTTAAATATCACTATTATATTTATAAAAAAATTACTTTGCAAGGAGCTGCTTTGCAGCAATAAAAAATTGTGAAAAGCTCCGTTGAAAAAAAATATATTTAAAAAAACAAAATGTAATGCTGAATGTCGAAATCATAGGTTTGATTCCATTTTATTGTCATTAGGAACTACACATATCATTGTGTATATGAACACATATAGTATTTAATGAATTAATCCGTGTTGGCTGATCCCCATATTCTCCAGATGGAGAGCTTGTGGTAGATTCAGAAAATAAGCCGATTGATCTGGAGAACCTGAAAGCCCCTCATTTACCAGGAGGTGGTGGTCCTGATGTATTGCCAACAGGTGCACGCCGGTGAGTGAAAGCACATCTGTGTATTATATGAACTGTGTTTTTACTGTTTCAGTAGCGTTACTGACAGTTTGAATATGTTTGTGTGTATTGCAGGATAGCATTCGTGGCTTGGGAGTATACAAACTTTTGTCTCAGGAGTAAGGATCTTTTGGGACGCTTTGCCATGCAAAAACGCCAACTACTGCTGGCTGGTTTTATAGTAGTTGAGGTGAGACTTCGAGGATGATGAGTAGTGAAAACATATTTTTGATATTAAAGCTGACAAATTGCCATTGTTTAAAACATACGACTTAAAAATCTCTTTGTTGCCTTTGATGCTGTTTTTTATATTTCACTGCAAGCAACTAAATGGCTCAAAAGACATCAATAATAATTTGAATGCATTAAATTAAAATATTGAAAAGAGTTCAAATTAGACCCAGTGAGTCATGAAATATTTTACTGTTTTCTAACTGGCAAAAACAACTTCTGTGTTAACGCTACCAGTGTAGTTAGCCTGATCAGCTCTATTCCTATTGTCGTACCAATTACCCGGCAGGCAGTCCCCTTTGGCTTTAGGTTATAAATAGCCACAGTTAGACAGAACTACAGAACAGAACAAAATCTCTGCCTGCTGCATGTAGGGCAATCCTGTTAGACTTTTGTCAGATGGAGATGGCTGGACTCACCTTGACTTCCAACTGAGCTCAAAGCAGTTGTCTATTTTCTGCCATTTAATACCAGCCAATTTAACAGCACAGAAATATTTGAAAAACAGAAAAACATTCTTGTTCCTTGGTTTTATATGCGTCTTGATTTTGGACTGTTGTGGTTCTTATTCTTCTCATGTGTCCCCCTGCAGGTGCCGTACTTCGAATGGGTGGATCTGAAATCTGATTGGCAGAAAGTGGCGTACCTGAAGGACAAGTTAGGGAAAGCCGTGGCTGAGGACATGGCTAAGTGAACCAAACCATCAAACCATCATTACCTTTTATGGCTTTTACGCTAACAGCACAGGCTGCTGAAGTCATCAGACCCGGGGCAAATAAACACGACTTGCAGATGAGGGAAAGACATTGAGTAATATATATATATTTATGCACGCATGCATAACAGAGCAACCACTACAGCACCATGCTCCAAACATCATGGTGGAATAAAAGAGTCAAAGTGCCTGGGAGCTGTGATTGATGTCGGTTTGAAAAGAGAACTGAACCTCCAGATATGCTCAGCAGATGCTTTGAAGCAACATAAAGTTGTGCATCCACTGCATTTCCGAATGGGAAATTAAGTGAAGGTGTGACGATATGACATGATGTTTACCACACTGGAGATCATATTTTATATTTATTTGTCATCATGAACAACATAATAAATTCACCATCCGCAGTACATAATAATAATAATGGCAGGCACCTTCTGTTTTTTTGATGCGTTGCTTAGACGACACTTAGGGCTTTCCTTGTTTCCAAGGAGACAGTTTTTAAGGTTAAACATATTTATGGAGAAGGTATTGCTCAGAAACTCCGAGATTTAGTACTTAAAATATACTTTCATTACAGCAGAAAGTACAACTTTGCAGTTACTGTTTATTAGTAAAGCTTGACATTGAAAACTGTTATATGATACCAACTCTACCTGCCTCACCTGATGTTTGTAAAATAGTGAATATGTTGTGATTTCACAAAAAATGTAACATGTAAACATATTTATCAGAAAAAAATATTTGAGAAATACAAAAGACATACTACGAAATAATAAAATGTTTTATCTGGATATTGTAGCGCTGTAGTCAGTATTCGGTTATTTGCTGTCAAGCTAAATTGAGGTTCTTTATATGTAGTAAGTCATTAAGAGAACATGAATTGAAAGAATTGAAGGTTATATCATATACCAAAGGCTGTACAGAAAGTATATTTTCATTTACCTCAAGCACCTCAGTGTGCGCATGGTGTATCATATTCATCATAGATCGCAGTGACTCATTGCTGTATTTTGGTGAAGATGTTTTCTCATAGTGGCTGTTTGTCAGCAGTCATGCTGTGGTGTTCTGTGACTCAGAGATGTTTTGAATGAGTGTAGCATTTTACAGAAAGATGAAACTGATCTTAATTTATCTGTATAATGTTTTGAGACGTCATGAACAGATGCTGAAATCTTTTGGTTTGCCGTGGTGCTGAGCTGATGTTGTGATTTAGACCAATCTGATGAACACATTTTAAAACAAGCATCTGTTTTATCAATAAATAAAAGAAAACATACAGAAGTTTCTGTGATGTAAGCTTAAATATACGGTGCCATTTACTTTCTCGCTAACATAATGCACCGGGTTTCGTGGTAATTTAGTACTCTTTGGAGAACAGTGGTTGGTGATGGTAATCATTCAGTATAGTATCCCCACCTTAAAACAATCACACTATACCGTGGTAATGCCACAGTATATTGTGCAAAAGCAAGCAGACTGGCTGAGTGTTCTGTTTTGGTGCTTCTGTGCCATTCGGACTCTCTAACCTGAAGGACTGGTTGACCCCAGCTTCGGTAAACTCAGTGAGATTCTATTATGCAGGGACCATTCTGAAGAGCCTTTGAGAATGAATGAGAGCTGAACTCTCTTCAGGCTCATCTTACTAGTACATGGGGAGGTGATGGGCAGTTAGACATATTTGTCACTTTGTTTGTATCATTTATTAAACTGTGACAGATGAACAAAATGCAAATGATTTTTCACAAAAAAATAAAAAATGTTATCTTTTGTTCACTCTCATGTGGTTTAAAACCTGTAAATGACTCTTTCTTCTGTGGAATATTTTGAGAAATGCCGTAGTGTTTTTTTTTGTCCAGACAATGCAAGTCAGTGGAACATTGTTGTTCTTCAAAATATCTTTTGTGTTTTAGAGAGAAAAGAAAATCAAATGGGTTTGGTGAGTAAATAATGAAATAGTTTTCACTAGTTGGAACTATCCTATTAATTAAGGGCAGACTTTACTCTTTTAAAAAAGAACACACCAACTTTGTTTTTTATTTTCAGATGCAAATTTTCTGTAATGATTTGAATATTTCTCTAAAATATCCATAAACCAAGTATTCTTTTGAAAACATTCATAGTTAACCCCCAAAAATATCGTCATCATTTACTCACCATGAAATCAAAACCGACTATACTTTTTATTGAAATTTTAATGTGTTTATTTTAAAAAGTTGATCTGTTCTGGCTAGTTTTAATGTGAAAAAAATGAATATTATCTGAAGGGCTCGCCGCTATATCTTCATGCCGTTTAAGGATCAAGAATTATGTGTTCATTCGTTTTGAAATCATTCCCCTTAATGGACAGTTTTGAGGGTTTCAGTTTGGAACAAGCACTCAGTACATTGTTCTCAACCCAAAATGCAGCAAATTTATCCTGTTGTGCAGCTATAATACCTATGCAAATGTCATGTTTACATTCTGTGCTTTTTCATTTTATTCCACAAAAAAACATCTATGGCATGTAGGTACATTTGATAATTATACATATGAATTTGACATAATGAATTACCCGATTAGATGCAAAGTCCGGCATGACTTTCTCTTTCTGTATATGGTGTGTAAACATTTGCAGTCCAATTGATAGCTAAGTTCTTTAAAATTCCAGCAAAAGTCCAGATTGTTTGAAAAAGAAACTGAGAGTAAAAAGACGTAGGAAATTCCCAAAGTCTTGCCACTACCGGAACCTGCTGAATATTGGATTCCCTTTCTGAAAACATCCATGAGTTCTCCCCCACAGTTGCCGTGGAAACATAGGCCTGTGTGCTGAAGCTAAATTTACTGCAGTGTCCCTCACTCTGACTTTTGCGAAGCTCGGTTTCATTGATTTTCAAAGCTGTTATGCGGTTCTTTTCGTGCACACCTGCAACAATTCCATAGGAATTATATTTCTACAACCTGCCATTTTTACAAAAACAGTACCACAATGTTTTCATGTTCCTTAAAATACATTATGAGTTTTATAGGTTATTTAGCATAAATATTTGCTTAATTATATAAAACATGTCTTTCCATAACAACCTGTCTGGTGGGACAAGCCCTTCTTAAACCCATGATGCTAAAATGGATGTCGGATGTTGTACTTTCTGGGAAGCAACGGCGTACCTATCGCTTCTAATAAAGAGAGCGATATGAACACTAAGATCTTATTCTGTTCCTCTGCAGTATGATCATATAGCTGCTTATTAAATTAGATACATCTCTCTTTTTCCTGTCTAACATCTCTCTCTGTCTTTTTGTATGCAGTGTTTTGTGTTACTCTCATCCAGCCTCCAAGAGATAGAGAAATCTGCTGACATCATTGTCCAAGACCCACTTACCGAAGAGAGAGGAGGATGGAGGGAGTGAGAGAGGGAGGGAGGAAGAGAGAGGACGACGGAGGGAGGGAGAGCGAGAGAGGTTACGAAGCAGCAGTGTGGAAGGGAGGGGTGAAAAGAGAGAGAGAGAGAGAGAGCGTCAGATTGGGACGGGCTCTCTCGTAATCAGATAGAATACTGCAGCTCACGCTCAGATATCCCATGCTGTTACCGGTGTGGCTTTGCAGCCCCCTCTCTCTCACACGCACGTATCCTCACTGGCATAAATGCAGACGCACTGAACACGGATCTTCTTGCGCACGCACTGGAAGGCATCTGAGGAGGCAACAGCCTACTCTCATTTCTCTCTACTGCGTTCGCTGGCTCCTGTTGGCTGGTTTTTAGGGAGTGCGTCAGAGGCTGTGGCACACGGATATGCCTGGTGAGACCGCACATCGGAGCGGCCCCTCGCAGGGCCTTGTGGACTCCGGAGATACACAGTCAGAGCTACTGGGACCAGGTGAGCAAACACTTACACATTATCATAGCATGTAACATCAGCGACAAGAACAGGGATAGAGTGAAATATTGGATTTGTGCATGAAGGATGCATGATTGACAGAAGGACAGCAAGATGGGAAGAGAGGAATCAGAAAGAGATCCAGCCGCACCCTGAAGCATCGTTCAGCATAGTCTAAAAAGCATTGTGTGCATTATGTGGTTGTAGTACACACACGCACACACACACACACACACAAACACTCCTTCTGCAATAACAGGAGCATGACACAGCATCACTCTCAGGACCCCAAGTTACAGCATCAGTTCAAATCAAGGCCGTAGAACAAGTGCATAGGTGTCCATAGCACGCCTGCATGAAAATGGCACTGATCTGATTTTGAATAAGATCGTAATGCTGCAAGTATGTGTCTGTTTGTTGTGAAAAAAGGACGAACTATGCCCACTAGTCACGACACTGCGTTATAACTGAGCGTAACAGTGTTACATCAGCTGTGTTGCAGTGTGTGCAAACACGCAGCTTTTGTTATGCTGTTGAAATGATCTAGGCATATGGTTTAATATATGTCACCAGTCAGTGATGGAGGTAATAGTCTTGTTGCAATGGAGAACGAAATATTTTCAAAATGACGATGCTGGGATGAGTGTTAGACACAATCAACATTGATTAGTTATAAATAATAAATGAATCAACTGGAGAATGAACCACAATTTGCGAAAAGTCATGGAAATTTCTAGTAACCGTACGGACGTGAATGTGTGTTTGATTGAGTGGAAAGATCGCCCTAAAAATTAGAACCCCCACGTGTGATAGTTTGTGTGCCATCTTTAGATGGCTGAGCTAATAAAGAAAAGGTAATAAGACCTAGGACACAGGCCCTCTGTGGAGTTGCTCAGTCCACCATGTTTCTGAAACACAACACTGTATAAGGCATGATGGGACAGTAACAGTTGGGGTAAATGATGATAAGGGTGTGGTGAATCACTGCTTTGTGGAATATTACACAATTCCTTACAAACCGGGTGATAATGTGTTTTATTGTCAGTATTAAAATGTTTGTCAAATGTAATGTAACATATTTTTGGATGGATGGATGGATTTTTGATAAATACAGCTCATTCACTGAAACATGCAATACAAGTCCTTTCAAGCTGTATTGAAAAAAGATGAATAATAAATTAGAAATAAAAAGATTTTCGTTCCTTTCATCTACATCTAATTATTTGCAATTTGTTGAGATTACTGTGCTTTTTAAAAAGTGAAGTCATTGCGTAAAGTACCA
This sequence comes from Triplophysa dalaica, assembly GCF_015846415.1. Classification (NCBI taxonomy): domain Eukaryota; kingdom Metazoa; phylum Chordata; class Actinopteri; order Cypriniformes; family Nemacheilidae; genus Triplophysa; species Triplophysa dalaica. Next base: position 6,136,448 of record NC_079553.1, read on the forward strand.
GAAATTGAATAGCTTGTTGGTACTTTGCAGTATAAGAGTAAGATAAGCTAAGTGGATGTTGATCGGGTTTGCTTGGCCAGATTCCATTCAGTCCTTGACGATTACGTCACACACAACAAGGGATCAGACAGGTCAGGCATTAGATGATCAGACTATTAGGGTCAATTTGTCTGAGATGAAGGCTTGTCTCTTTGACTCCTATGAACCATGAATTAACACTGACAATTTTAGAAATATATCTGATTTACAAACTGTATTTCTAAAGTCATACTGCAGCCTGCACCTGCCATTCGGGAGCCTCTTTTTAATGTTTCTTTTGATCAGAGCTCAAAGTTGCTGTCTTCATCATTTTATTTCTAAATCTTTAGTAATGCATGTTTCTTAGCATTGTAGTGACTACACACAGAGAATAGGAAATAAGTAAAGTGGTAAAGTCTCGTTCATACAAGAATGATAACTATAACCAAAAATATTGATCTTACTCTGAGAACAGTGCAATGACAAAAGTGACACAGAAAACCAATGTCATTGGGATTACATTGTATGTTTCCCAGCGTATGCTAATCAAAACAAATCCTTTAATGAATGAACAGAATGTCATCATTCATTGATGTGGACAGCCATAAGACTTTTTCTTATTAAGTGCATCTGTTACATGCAAAAGGAGACCTAGCCCTACCTACTGAGATTGGTTTCTGCCGAGGTTTTTCTCCATTAATTCATTATTGGAGTTTGTGCTCCTCACCACTGGGCCGTGTTGGCTTGTTCACCGGGAAACTGCTGATATTAGATTAGTTCAGGCCTCTGTAAATTCCATTAACATTGCCTTATTAAAATGGTATTAATCTTAATTTATTTCAACCTTCTTCTGTTTTTTGCTGTTATTGTTTTGTTTTTCTTCCTGTAAAGCTTCTTGGAAAACCATGCAACATTATAAAAAGCTCCCATTGAAATTAAAGACTCCCAAATTTATACCTCAAGAAACTTCATGGAGTTTCTCAGTTGTGTTTTTATATAAGCATCATTTATTTTCAGCTTTTTTCCCTAAAATTGCATTGGAGAAATGAAAAAAGAAACAAATGAGACAATTGTTAATAGGAAGATGATTAAAATGTAAAATGAAGGTAGATTATAGAAGTAACATAATCTGGATATGGGTAAATTTGATAAGAAATTATATCAGTTTGAGATGTCGAGATTTCTTCTTAAGCTCTAATGGAGACGTATGTGAGATTTCTGTCTCTAATTAAAATATCAAAGAGATCTTTTCTGTGCTTTATCTTATGAGAGAAAAAACACTGTGCTGTCAAAGTTCACAAGCACTTTAAATTCTTTTTTATTTGTTTAATATTTGCAAAACCCAGTGACAAACGTAAAAAGTGACTAATAATAATCATTTTTGGCAACAAAAAGAAGTGTTTTTGCTATGTTGTTATGATCACCGGATGAGAGTTGAATAACAGTTTTAGATTTTGCATCCAAATGAGGTGATAACTCTGGCAACATCTGCTCATCGTAGCAGGCAAACAGTAGGGGTCTGAACGAAGGGTACTTAAGAAAGAGGTCAGAAACACAAAAACAAACAAACAGTACTGCAACTTCTGTTAGAGAGATGCCCTGAGCAACCTGAAACAAAGTGTGCAAAAGACTCTTTCACACACATACATAAACAGAACAAACATATTTCTAGTTGTTGTTTCGTCCCATTACAATTTGGTTTTGCAGATGATGTTTTGAGGCAACAAAGGCCATTCTTACTCCTGCACGCACACACACAGCTTTGCATACAGCTCAAAAACAGTGCTGCCTTGTGCAGAAAACAGAAGGAGTTATGACGTTATGCATTCGAATCATGACTAAGCAGAACAATCAACCTACAGTCACACATACACGAACTGTTAAGCACCCACATGCACAATGTAGCCAAATGTTTTGGAAAATAGACACTGATATACACTGTTATGTAACAGTAATGTGCATTGGATTTCTAGGACACACAAAGAGGATACAGATAGTGATATATATGATGAGAAAGCCAAAGAATGTAAAAGAGTGAGAGAAAAACACAAATAGAGGTTAAGAGGATGCGTAAAGTGGTTTCGTAAATGCATGAAAGGTATGTTTGCTATCCAACTTTACATTACATGATATGTGGCTGTTTTAGGGGGCTCTGCTTGCCAGATTTTAAAAACAAACTTAGAAAACCTTTATTTACCTTAATTTTAAAATCTTTTTTTGAAAATGATTATACATAATACGTATCAGTTTTCTTGACACATCATTACGTAATGAAACTGAGAACATTAATAGAACAGTATGAGTCAATGTCAACAAGGAGAGGATGATAATTCACACACCGAGTCTTTTGGAAGGTCATTGGGACACAGGGAGAATTAGTGAAAGGGAAGTGAACAGAATAAAGAATCTAACAGCTCTTTATTTTGCCGCAGACGTACCTGTCGAGCTTGTAATCATTGAGGTGTGTTAATAGCTGAGAGGAACTATGCCCCACAAATCATATTAGAAAAACATGAACACACAAATACTGCTTTCATGCATCTATTGAGCATAATGAGCTGTCAGCGCCTCATAAAATAAAATCCCTCTGCAGCAGTTATCTCCCACAAGTACTTCCCGTTCTGAAATAAATATCTCTTAATTTTAGGACAAACTGATTCTATTTTCCTTAAATAGGAACATCATTCATTTCAACTAAATAATGGCTAAAAAAAATCTCTTCATAGATTGTCCGTTTATGAGGCTATCACTTCAAGAAGGTAGCGTGCACATATAAAAAAATAATAGCAATGCAATTGTCCTTGCAAGTCTTGGATATATGTCTTAAAGAGTTCCAAGCTTACACAAATTGTATACCACTGTAATACCATGCTCCCTTCAAAGTGAACTTCAAATGACACTTAAATAAAGGTATTAAAATCCAACTCAAGTGCTCTACCCTTCAAAGTGTATAGTCACATTCAAATGGAATACATCCATATTGTGTGTGCATGCAGATGTGTTAGAAAACCAGAGATTTCTGCTGACAGTGCTGCTTATTCTGCTTCCTTTAAAATCCATGCTGTCACTCTGAGATTGCCATGCAGGCAGAAAAGCCTTGTTTTCCAAAGACATTCAATTGCTCTGTGGACATTAAAATTCTCCCCACAGGGCTGACAATTCAGGCCTCATCACATACCAAACATCACCTCTTTTCTATTTATGTTACTGACAGTATTAGGCTTTAATATTATTATCATATAATACCATGTTTTACTGCCTGCTCAGTTTGGTTGTACCAATTGTGTGTAAACTATTTATACATTTATCTGCATGCAGATGACCTTTTGTGGTATTGATTTGAAGTACAGCATTTAATATTTCATACACCAAGAGATTAAAATGACACAATATAGAGGGATAAAAGGAGATCTATCTTTGAGGGGACTTTATCAGTAAATTTCTATTTCCATTCCAAAGAAAGAAAAGTTTAATAAATGTATAATAAGCTATATGTTGCTGTTATCATGTATTATCATGGAGGATTATATTTGTTATAATGGTAATCTTTTTTGGCCATGATTTATAAACATAGTTTCTTTAGTTTTTTTAGTTTTTTTTATAAACAACCACTAAATGCAATATTTTTCCCTAACCTTTCAGATCTGTCTGGTCAAACATCCAGCTCTTCAGCCTCAACTCCAACTGACAGCGCCTCCAGTCCTTCTCCTAGCAGCCCTCCCAAAGTCTCCCCACTCTATACACCATTTGGTCCCCGTCTGGTAATGGCCAAACCAGCCACTTCTCCTCGTCCACAGCCTGAGGGTGCAAGCTTTGAATTAGAAGGGTGGTCTGGAACCATCAGCCGATCAACAGGCCGGTTCGGTAGAGGAGCCTGCAGACGAGGTCCTGTGAAAATGGAACGGATTAAAGTCCTAACTGGAGCAGAAATAGAAAGTGACTTTCAGGAACCAGAGACCATGGACACAAGGGTAGTAATGGGGCAAGAGGCGCTACTGAAAAATATGGAAACACAGGGTGGAATGCCACTAGGAAAACAAAGAGTCCAAGAAACAATTTCAGGTGACCAGACCTCAGAACCTTCTAAAAAAGGTCAAATGGGACTTGATGAGAAAGCAAAACTTGACACTGGTCAACTGAATCCCATTGTGAACCAGGTCATAAGTTTGCCTTCAGCCTCAGAATCTGAGAGAATTATTGGTCAGCTACTTGAATTTCCAGTCCTAGAGCCCAAAGTAAAAGGTGCAGATTTGATCGACAACAGCATCCTTTTCACAGACAATGAGGGAGAGCCTCTGTCTTTATCTCAGGGTGAAGTGCCTTCCTTGTCATTTTCAGAGCCTACCTATGTTGTTGACCCACAACGCATTGGTCTCCTCCCAGGACTTGATCCTGACCGCTATTATACAGCACCTTCTACTCCTATTAAGATGGCTTACTGCTCACATCTCAAACAACAATGGCGACCAGGCAGCCCGAGCCAAAGTCCCGGTTCCCCAACTGATGAGTCTGACCTGTGCTCTCCTCCTACCTCCCCCTCCGGCTCCTACATCACAGCTGAGGGCGGCAGCTGGACCTCCTACACCTCTAGCACCTCCCACTCCTGCTCCCCGAATCTAACAGCAGAGGCAGAGCTACAAGAAGCTCCTGCTTGCTATGTCGGGTCCCTCTCAGAGATTGGAGACGAATTTGGGGATGAGCGAACTGGGACTGAGAGAGAAACTTGCCTGTGTAAACCAAACATACCAGAATTGTTAGAAGATGTTGCCTGTGAGGTGGAGATGCTTACAAGAGAAACATCCAAGCCTTGTTGGGTAACAGAACATGACAACACACATGCCAACAGGACCAGACACACAGAGTGCCATGAGGAGGCAAGGCTGCCTGGAGGCTCTCGGGGGTCAACAGAGATCCAGAAACCCCCTGATGTAACCCAAGCTTTTAATGATCCAGATCATAGTCTGAAACTGGTTTTTAATGCATGTGTGTCAGATCCCCTTGAAGGCCTGAACCCCACTTTGACAACAGAGGATAATGAAACAACTGCAACTGCACTCGACACTGGCAGAACAACCCCTGTCTCCCTCTCGTCAGAGACAGCAGATATAGACAGTAACAGCTTTAACCTTGACACAGGTTCCTTTGCTCCTCTGTTCCATGGGTACTCTATGGAGGATGGACCTGGGGGTGATCCAATGATTCCTGCTTCTATGCTGCCTTTCCATGGAAGCCTCATATTCCAGGCAGATTCCGTGGAAATAACCCTGTTCCCTACAGAAGATGACACTGGCAATGAAGAAGATGCATATGCTGCTGGAGAGGAGGAAGCAGATGTAGATGAGTATGATGATGAAGAGGATGAAGACTGTGGTTGTGATGAGGATGACAAAGATAAAGACAATGCTGCACAACAGCAAGAGGCACCTTGGAGGGGTGAAAGGACAGTGGAAGACCCCAATGAGGATGACACATCAGCATCTTTCCTCAACTCACTTTCAGAGAACTCAATAAATGAGGGAGTAGATGAGTCCTTTGCTTATAAGGATGACACTGAGGAGTCAATTGATTCCACATCTTACAATGAAGATGAAGATGACCATCTGTATAGCACAGAGAAGCACGCTGAACTTGCCCAAGCATTTCCTGGACCAGATGAAGCAGTGCAGTCAGTAAGCCATGCCAAACCAGAATCCATTGGCAGTGAGAGTGAAATGGAGATATCCTCTGGATCACCTGAGCCTCTGAATGTAGATTTGCAGGGACATGTACCAGACTGCAGTGTTCATGATGAAAGTGTTATAAAATCACAAAGCACAGAAACAGAATCACTGAAGGGTGTGCTTTTAGAGGAAGTGACAGCAAAGAATAAAGTACACAAGGAAGGCAACCAGAGTACAGATGCTTCAACAGTCAAAGTCACTGAAGAGAAAGGACAGCTGACCATCAGTGATCCAACATCGTCAGTTGATCAAGACAAAGCAATGGAACAATATAGTAGAGCAAATTTCTGTGTGGCAGGTGCCAAAGTAGCTGATAAGTGTAATGAAACTAACGCAGAAGATAAGCAGGAACTAGATCAGAAAAATGGAAATAGCATTGAGTTTATGGATACATCTTCACAGCTGGCTGAAACAGCAACCAATGACCTAAACAAGGGAGTTCCTCAACTGACATATCTTGATGAATGTAGTCCCACAAACATTCCAGTCTGCGCTTATCCTGAACTGTCCGATGTACCAGATAATTTAACTTCAACCGATGTTTTACCATTTGAAAGATCCATAAATCAAGATAATCTGACAGAGAATCAGCCTGGCAATGATGATCTTATCCCAGGCTCTCAAAATATGTCCTGTTTCACATACAGCACACTTGTTATTTCACCAAAGAAAGAGAACTCACAAAACAGCATGATCGAAAATGAGCTTTACTCTGAGGGTTGGACACCTCTCTCAAGAGATTCCTTGTCCTTGGGCGAATGCTGTGACTTTGAGGCTGAGAATCTGCTTATGTGTGAGTTGGCCAGATCAGTGCACAGTAAGGGTGTGTCTGTAGCTCATAACATTGCTGCTGGGGATGACATCATGGGTGATGATGAGGACAACAATACTTATTGTGACCTCCAAGAGAAGATGGCAGACATTGACGTTGGTGGTGTTGAGTCAAACATTGCCAGTTGGAGATCCATCCAGGATCTTTCAGAGGCAGGAGGTGGTGAGGATGATGCAAATAACCTTCAAAATCCAGACAACAATCAACTTATTCATTGCAGTTCTGAAAGGAGTCTGGTGGCATCGTGGAATGATCCAGAAACTGGTTCATCCAAACTTATGATGAATATGCTTTCAGATAATGGAAAGGAGGTGAAAGATCCGACTCAGAACACAGACTTTAACATTCCAGAGGACACACACAGAGATGAAAGTGATGAAATATCTTCCAAGCAGATGCCCCAGGATGTACAGTCTTGTCAAAGACCTGAGAAAGTTTCATCATCAGACATTTCCAAAGTAGATATTTCTGAAACTACTACACCAATGACTAAGACAGTAATTTCAGAAAATCTTGGTCCTGTTTTAGATCAATATCATGCAAACTTAGCAAACACTAACTCTGTCAATGAAAACAAGCTCATATTCAACTTACAAGGAGGATCATTCGGCACATTTACCCCCAGAAAGAAATCAACTGAATTAAAGATTCCTGGTTCATCAGAAGCTACAAAACAACATAAAGAGACACCTTTACGTTCCAATGACAAGACTCCTGAAGCTGTAGGAGAAAAAGTAAAGCAACCAGAGGCAAAAATAAAAAACGAAGAGCTTAATGATGAAGGTAAAACAGCTGTGAAACAACTCCATGGGCAAGAAACTATAACGGACCCCAAAGATCAGAAGAGAGCTGAAATTGTCTCGCATATTGTAGATGACAAGGAAATAAAAACATTTCAGAAGACAGAGGTACAAGACTTTACAGACAATGTTCCTTTTCTGGAGAGCAACAAACAACTTTCTGATGCTGAAAGAGATGATGGAACGCAAAAAACAACTATGCAAAATGCTAATTCAAGTCATGGCACCAAACCAAAGGTATTGTGTGCCCTTGAAAACAACAAAGCAGATTCAGGCTCAAAGGATAAAAAAGCGATCCAGCGCAAAGAGAGGGAAACTAAAGCTACAGCGAGTCAGTCAAAAGAGATGATGCAAAAAGTGGATGTCTCTATAGCAGAGAAACCTGAATCTCTTCAAACCCAAAAACAATCAATTTTTCACTCCTCTGACTCTAGCTTTATTGATCGAAGAGAGTCTGTGGTCTCAACAAAAACAACAGTCCTTACAAAGCCTGATGCTCAAGATCTTTCAGACAGTGTAGCTGGTTTGAGAGAAAGCACAAGAGACATCAATGACAATCATGTAGGGCGCTGTCCATCACTCAAGGTGGAGGTCTCCCCAAAACGTGCATCCTCAGATGTCCAGGAGGAGGACCTTTCTACCCCTATACAGGAGTCACAGCCTACACAGAACGCGTTTGAAACATCTGCTGTCTTCTCTCACATTCAGCAAGCTTCAGACAAACCCATTCAGCCTGACCCTCGTCCTCTTCAACCCACAAGAATTAGCAGAAGGGAATTCTCAGCTTGGGAATCAGAACAACCACCAACTTTGCTTCCTATTCAAGACACATACCATCATGAGGGTAACAGAACAAGCCATGCCAAGACATGCAGACATGAAAACCCTCTAGGTAAAGTTTAGTTTGTTGGATAATTTTTTGTATTAAATGCATGTTGGATGTTTTTGACCAGGAATGGTTGTCGTTAAATTACATACGTTATCGTTTTTTTAAAATAGTGTGTAAAGGACACCTGAAAGAGCCGTCCCAACCTACAACATCTATTGGACAAAGAGGCAGTACTGAGACAGCTCAGAGAACGTTGAATCAGTCAGATGAAAGGGAGCTCCTACCGTACATCAGTCCAAGACCAGACTACTTGGCAAAAACTCAACAGGCCCATGCAGAGCGCCACAGTAAAGAGCAAGATTTGTGTCCAATTAGCTACAGATCAAAAGGCTGTGATGACGTGGGTCTCTCCTTCAAAAACAACAGTAAGTGCATCATCTGCTTTAGCCATTAAGCATCAGCAAATTTCAGAAGTGTTTTCTTTATGGCCTTCAGAAAAAAAAAAATCTGCTGCTTGTATATATATTACACACATCAGAAAGTCTTGCTAAATCTCTGCAATCGTGCACAAAACAAGTATACTGCACAATAAAGACGTATTGTTCTACACCTTGGTTTATTTTCTCTATTGTCTCATTTAGTATGTTTAGGTAATGAAACGGATAGTGACGGTTCAGTTCCCGCGCTAGAGGAACCCAGTGGACCCATGCTAAGACCCTCAAACCCACAGGTGGGCTGAAGATTTACGAGCTTTAAAAACTGCATTACGTGTATACAGTAACCCACGATACAGTACACAAGCAAGACTCCAAACCTCAAACAAGTGTGTCAGTTTACATTTCCCTCTCTGTTGTGTACTCATCATCCTGCTTTATTTATTTCTCAGTTACCACATTCTCCTGCGGATGAATCAGTGAGCAAGGCTAAGCAGAGTCGAAGTGAGAAAAAAGCACGGAAGGTGGGACTGTTGTCTACAGTATATACCATATAAATGAAAAATACTGTATTGTGGATATAACCTCTTACTTACTCATGTTTTCCTCCATGTTGTTGTCTTGTCATAACAAGGCGATGTCAAAGCTCGGGCTGAAACAGATCCATGGAGTGACACGCATCACAATTCGGAAATCCAAGAACATTCTCTTTGTTATCAGCCGTCCAGATGTGTTCAAAAGTCCTGCATCAGATATTTATATAGTGTTTGGAGAAGCCAAGGTTGGAATTATTTTTACATTTTTACAGTAGGTTTTCCAAATGTGCCATGTGATCAGCAAAATATTTTTTTTAACAAAAACATGACAGAATTTTTTTATATTAAAATATCTATAAATTTATCCTACAAAAGAACAGTTTATCATAAAAGTCATAAAAATTAAATGAATATAGCAAAAACCTACAACATAACTTTAAACTCAAATTTTCAGAAAATGTTCATATGTTTAGTGTTCATTGATTTATCAGTGTTTTTTCTTTATCAGATCGAAGACCTGTCACAGCAGGTACACAAAGCAGCGGCAGAGAAATTTAAGGTTCCCCTCGACCCCTCACCTCTGCCGTCTGACATCACACCAAGTCTGACCATAAAGGAAGAGAGTGAGGAAGAAGAGGAGGTACAAACATCTATTTCTGTATTGCGACTGATGGAATGATGTAAATGAATTCTCCTTAACCTGATTCTCTTTCTGTGTTACTAAGCTCGACGAGGGAGGGCTTGAGCAGAGAGATATCGAGTTGGTTATGGCACAGGCTAATGTGTCTCGAGCTAAAGCTGTCCGTGCATTGCGCCACAATAAGAACGACATTGTCAACGCCATCATGGTGAGAGATTGTTTAACTTTCGGTATTAAGTGTTTTAACAGCCTGTGTAAATTATTACATCTTATGTCTTTTTTAGGAGCTGACCATGTAGAAGAGGATTAGACATCTTCTCCCTTTTCGTGTTTTCCCTTAAAGGGACAGTTCACCCAAAAAAAGAAAATTCTATCATCTTTTACTTACCCTATAGCGGTTTCAAACCTGTATAAATTTCATTGTTTTGCTGAACACAAAGAAAGATATTTGGAAGATTGTCAGTAATCAAAACGGATCTGACCCTGTTTACTTTTCATAGTAGCGAACATAAATACTATGGGAGTCAAAAAAGGATGAGATTGGTTTGGTAACTAACATTCTTCCAGATATCTTTCTTCATGTTTAGCAGAACAAAGACATTTATACAGTTTTGGAACAATCTTTGGGTGATGATAGAATTTACATTTTTGGGTGAACTGTCCCTTTAAGTAATGCTGCTATGTTGCACCGCTCAAATTCCTGCTGAAATAAATCTGTCTCAACCAGAGCTGCTCGTTTCCCAACCTTATCTCGTCTCATCCATGCACCTTATTGAAAAATTGGCAAACTATACAATCGTCATGTGTTTTAAACATTTAATATTGCAAAATTGGCTCAGTTGGTAGAGCAAATGATTGTAGAAATAAAAGCTGATATCCTCAAGATTGTTGGTTTGAATTTGATTTAAATATATTTAGAATATCCACAGGTTATCTCCTATTTTTCAAACACAATTGCTAAATTGTACACACACCAGATGACGCTGTATATACATTCAAATGAATAGACTTGTGATTTAAAAAGAAGCTTTGTTTTTGTGTGGGTGTAGTGATTATAATCAGCATATTAGTGATTTTCTCATTAAGTGAATTTAAAGGGATAGTTCCCCCCAAAATGTAAATGTTGTCATCATTTACTCTTTCTCAAGTTGTTCCAAATCTATATAAATATATTTGTTCTGCTGAAAACAAAGAAAGATATTTGGAAGAATGTTAGCAACTGACATTTCTGGGGCATGAAAGACTACCATGGTAGGAAAAATACTTATACATTTTTTGTTCTGTGTTGACACAAAAGAAGATATTCTGAGGAATTTAGGAAAGCAACAAGTTCTGGGGTACCTTTGAATACCAGTTTCAAATAATCTACTATGGTAGTCAAGGATGTCCCAGAAACATTAGTTCATATGTCTCTCTTTGTGTTTAACCAAACAAAGATTTTCATCTAAGTTTGGAAAAATTTGAGAGTGAGTAAATTCATGAGAGAATTTTTATGGTTGGGTGACCTATTCCTATAATTTGACTTCTGAAGAAAACAGGACATTTGTTAGAGCGTTTTGACAGTTGGCATTTTAATTCATATCAATATAAAAATACATGAGCACAAATAAATTCATTAAAATAAATTCATACATGTTTGAGAAATTATGAGTAAATGGATAAAGTAATGACCATTATTGAATCCCACTAATTCTGTAACAAATAATTGGATTCATGCTTTAATACTGTTTTAATCTACACATTCTCCTGTGAGTTGCATTGAAATGTTAATACATACACTGGTTATAGCATTACTGAGTTTATTACTGGACCTGACTCTCGGGTCCATAGGCTATGAAAATATTTTGGAACTAGCACTAATATTAGCATTTGTTTTCAAGTTATTAAAGGTCTCTGAAGTTAAATTCTTATTCAAGTCCTGTGTATCCAAACCCACCAAACCTTTTCTCATGCAATCAACTGCGTTGGATAGTATTTGACCCTCCAGGTAACGTTCAATCCAATTTTGGGAAAGAAAAATTAGTATCCAGCTACATTTGGATCAGCTTTTAGGGGGTAAGACATTGGCCTGGAAGTGGCCCTGATTGGTGATGTTGCCGGCGGGGAAATAACGTGCCACCACAAAGGTCGAGCCATCTGTTGCCACAGCTTTGCCCACGCCAAGTTTCTTTGAACCCTTCCACACCATTGCAGTGAAATGACCTAAAAGAGATTCTTGCATTATGCTTGTGTATTTCAGAGAAGATTGCAGTGTGCAGTTGTGAAATGTTTTACTCTTCAGCTACATGGTATTGATGTTAGTGGCGAGTTAAATATTTATAACCTGCTATGCCAGAGTGCTGGAACATATAAACAGTATTCCTATCCTTGTTTTACAGATTTTTTTACGGTTAGAAATGGATGTAAAATAAGAAATCTCTTATATGTGACCCTGGACAACAAAACCAGTCTTATGGGTCAATTTTTCGAATTTTATGTTTTTGCATAATCTGAAAAATGATTAAATATGCTTTCTGTCTATGCATGAGTTGTTAGAAAAGTAAAATATCTCGCTGAGATACAGCTGTTTAAAACTCTAAAAAATCTAAATATTGAGAAAATGGCATTTGAAGCTGTTAATCAGGGTCACTGTAGCAGGCCATCAACTCACAATTTTTTTTCCCCATATATTTAAGGTAGGAAATGTACAAAATATCTTCTTGGAACATGATCATTACTTAATATCCTAATGATTTTTGGCATAAAATAAAAATCGATAATTTCGACCCATACAATGTATTTTTTGCCTTTTACTAAAAATCTTCTTGTGCTACTTAAGACTGATTTTGTGATCCAGGGTCACATATGTGTTCTGCCACCTTGAGGTGGTCGATGGTTAAATGTTTAAAAAACACCTCCCCACATCTAGAGTACACTGTTAAAAGAAATATAATCTACAGATAAAACAGAGCATAGATGGGAGGCAATTGTGTCACTTCCTTGTGCGTTGTGCAGTAATTGGTTCTTACCAGTTGCAGATGAAAATCCCGCCTGGTTAAAGTTATACTGATTCACTTCATTATACCACCGATCAGACACATCTTTACCTGTTGGCACATGTACACAAACACAAAATGATTCTTAGCCTTAAACTTTAGGATTTATCCAAACTGAACATTTTTCTGGTCTGGTTGTAAGTATGCCATTTCAAGTAGGAGATCAGAAATATGCTTTCTGAGTTATGTTTCTATGAACTTAAAATGACCCACAATACTTTACATTTTGTGACACATTACAAATCTCCCTGGATTGGCCAGACATTCCATTGCACTTAGTAATCAACTTCAGGCCGAACATGGAGGTAGTCAATACATAATGAATCCCAGCTGCTGACCAGAGAACTCCTGCTTACAGAAGGATCAGTGGAAAGCAAGAGTCCAAATGGAGGGAAAAAAGACTGAAATCATACTGGACAATTCAAGTCAGAAAACACAAAGAATTGGTTTAATACCCGTTTGATCATAAGATGCCCAAGCTAAATTTTCTCCACAGTTTCCTCGACTTGACTCAACGCTGTGCTTCAGAATTCTGGTGCTGGCCAGGCTCTCCGCATATCTACAAGACATTATGTGTTTATGTGAACTTGTGCATTAAACTGTGGTGAAGTACAGAGCTATATTGATTCAAAAGATAGGAAACAGGTCTCACCTTGCTGCCTCACGGCTCAGTTTATTGCTGAGTTTTAATGATGGTGCCTGATGCTTTCTTCTGTACTCATTATGAGTTTTTAATACATCCTCAGAAAAAAGCTTGGAGGCTATAAAGTGAAGAGGATATCAATAGAAAGAGATTGAAATTAAGTGCAATTTCTGTTTTTGCTAGAATCTTCCACAACAGATTCAAGGCAAACATCTTTAATTACTATAAACAGAACTGAGAAGAATAGACTATACTAAGCTAGAAGATTAGTACAGGAACAAATACACAGGTTTTTTATTATATTTATTACCATTAATGTTTAATATTAGGATTATATTGTTTGTTCACGAATTTGCTTTGGCTTACAGCATGCTCTTGAGCTGGAATGGACCATTTTGTTGGTGATCTTTCTTTTCGGTATAATTTGGCAATGTTTGAAAGAGTATCTATCTTTCAAAGAATAGAAATCTGACCTTTGGTACAAAGGCATTAAGAATAAGATAAATTTGATTAATGAGTTACAAATTGGTATAACCACACCTTTACACAATTGAAGTCCTTTCATATGAAAAATTCCATTCATAACACCTTTGGCTGTTTTAAAATAAAGCCACACAGTGACAAAACATTTACATGTAATGTCCTGACTGCAGACAATGTTAGCTCCCTTTACAAAAGCTATTAAACTAAACAAATGTTGCCAGACAATTGTGCTTGTGACTATTGCAGGGATATTCACACAACTGCATGATGCTATTCTTTCAAACAAAGCAAGAATTGAGTATCTAACAATCCCGAGTACACATAGCAACTGACCAGCATACACACAGAAACAAACAAGCACTCAGTGTGGTAAAGCTGGCAATCTGTTCTGATAAAACATCTTTTTGAACGACAGATGAAATCGATGGATATTATATCTATTTGACTATAAGATCTATAAGATCACAGATGTTAAGAGACAATCATTTAGCAGTGTGCACTTACCTGACTTTCCCATTGTAAACAGAAGACTCCTCTGAGCTAGGCTAACGCTTGTGTGTACAATTCCCTCACTGTCAGTGTCTAACAGCTGTTACAGCTTTTCACCACAACCCCTCTCTTTCTATATTTTTCTTCAGCTTTTGTTCATATAGCACTAGTTAAACTAGTCTATTGTTTCATCTTCTACGATCCATAAACCTCAACACATTCCTAAAAATCATACAAATAAGCTTCCTTTTCCAACATTCCTTTATATAAAAATGTATCTTTTTCCCTGTTCTCTTTCTCCTAACACACCATACCTCCCTCACTTTCTTTCTCTTTACACTGTGTAAGGGCAGAAGGGATTCTCTACTCAGGACATGTGGCGATGACATCATCTAAATGAGCCATGTGACCTTATAGGGTGTTGTCATTTCTGCATGCAGCTGGAAACACTGAGCTTAAAGTCACCATGGAGTCAAACAGGATAAAGTGTTTTACTGTGTTGCAGTGACTATTATAAATTATTTATCCGTGCACACCATTCTTTTAGTTCATTTGCACTTGTAATCTTTAATCAAAAACACTAAGCTCCTCTCTCACCAACAACTCTTCACCACATGACGTCAGCAACAAAAAAGACGTAGGAGTATACAGACTGTCCAATGGCCAGGCATTTTTTTCAAATTTCAGAAGCCGTTTCACTAGGATACAAGTCATGATATGGAAAAGAAGTCAATCGCAACTTTTGTTTAATGGTGACTTTAAAGGGGTCATATGGAGTGAACACATGTTTTTCTGTGTCTTTGGTGTTTATAGGTTGCCCACGCGTGTACTTAACACGTAAAATTGCAAAAATGAAAGTGTCGGAACAAAAGATGCAATCTACCTAAAAGTGAATGCTCACCCAGACCTGCCTGAAACGCCTTGTGTAACCACACCCCCACTAATCTACATCAGTTCGTGGTATGATTTGACTAAGACCGCCCAAATTAATACGCAAGTAAGGTGGGCGTACCTTCCAGTACAATTGCTTTGGAATGTGAAATAACATTGTAAGAGTGTTACTCATCCGTCACATGCTTGCTGTATTTGACCAATCACTAAGCACTGGTTAACTGGCCAATCATACCACACCTCGCTTTTCAGAGCAATGAGCTTTGTAAAAAATCTGTGCATTTCAATGAGGTGATGCAAACATGCACGGTATGTGGAATATACAGCGTTTTAAAACCTTAAATCGTGTATATATTGCATTACATCTAAAACAAACAATAATATTTGTTTTAGCCATGTCATATGACCCCTTTAAACTGTCAAACATGGAGAATGTGAATTGCAAAAGCACAAGCGCTTGTAAGAAAACAGTTTGTTTTAAAGGGGTTTATAGCCAATTATATTTGAGAAAAGATAAGCCAATGGAATTTTAAAGTTTATTTAAAGGCACATGGTTATAGTTTATCAATTTAGGTAAATGATTATTAGCTTAATTTTGTTTCAGATGAGAAGGAAACAGAGGAAGGAGAGAAGGGGTAGGGTTTACATATTCATTACATTTACATTTATTCATTTAGCAGACATTTCATGAGAATTTTTTCAATGAGCTAACAATAAGTATACTCTACAAAGCCTTGTTTACAGATAAGACCAGAGTTTAAGGAATGAACAACACAGAAGTTTTTAAGTAGAAAAAGGGAAAATGTGGGTGAAGAACTATGCCATTAAGATAACTGCTTGAAACAGAGAAACACTTATAGTCACAATATTTGTTGGCTTTGGAATAGAATTAGGCATATATGACATAAAGTATGTTACATCATTGATCAAAGCCAAGCAAGATCAATCGATTAAAAAAATAATGCAGGATAATTTTTTGCAACAACCCATATGTGACATTTTATTGTCTATATAGCATTATTAAACACAATAAAAGAGACTTAAGGAACAAAAAATTACTTAATGTACAAGTGAATTTAATATTATTGATCGGGACAATCTACTATGGAGTTTGTATCACTGCAGATAAGACAAGCCAACAATACTAGAGATCCAACACAGACCTCTAGTGGACAGTTAAAAAAGTAAAGACCCACGAAATAAATAAATAAACCTAACCTAACCTTAATAAACCTAAGAGAGCTACAAGGCTTTTAAGCTTATTTAAAATAAATTAACTTAATTTAAAAGGTAATCATCAAGGTATATATGTTTTTCATTACGAATGCTGATTTTTCATTCAATCAGTTTTATACATTTATTGATACACTTGATACGTATGATTATCCTTTTTTTAACGGGATCTGTGATCCGTCAATAATTATCTTGGACAACAGGGTGCACTGGGGTCAAATATGTTGAGAAGGCCAAAAGTCTGATCAGTTCATCGCCCGATTTATCATGATTAAGTAAATATAACAGATACCACAATCTCTATATTTAACAATATGTATATTTAACAAATGAATAACATTACTTTAAATGTATTTCCCAAGCTGTTTTGTTATGGTCTTTACCTGTTTTCAATGGTTTACCCTTGTAAACTTATCAAACTTATCATTTGGATCAACATGTTTTTGCCTGGTTTTGTCCCCCTTGCGGAAAGATTTTGGTTTGATTCCTTTTTTTGAGTTTGTACTGTGTTTTCCTCATGGTGGGTTTTGTGTTCGTTTGAATTATTTTATAAAAGTCTTTAAATTTACAGTTTCCTGCCCACGCTTGGGTTCTGTCTCAAGCCTTTCCGTGACAGACAACATCTTTTTATCTGAAGACTGCACAGTCTGCCTAATCCCTAACCCCAGCGTAGCCCTTCCCAGCTTTAAGATTGGTAAGAATATTGTCAGCCTCATATAAACTCAGTGGAGTCTCCGGGGGTTTTATAAGATGGCGCTGAGACACTTCACACACATTCACTCTTTTAAATAGCCTGTCCTGATCCATATGCAACACCCAACCGGGCTCCATGTGAAGGGCTAAACACACATGATCCCAAACATAATACTGTTTGTTCCAGTTTACGTTCAAACTATGCAAGTAGCTTTCAGAGGGGGACTGACAGCGCCACCATATCAGCCCATCAGCATACCCACACACCCCTTCACCAAAATTAGGAAGTCGAGGATAATCGTCATAACAATGAATGTTACGAGGATGTACTACAATGGTATAGAGAATCTCTTGCTGGTACAACACAGTCTCATAAACACGTAGAACTGGACTATTGCCGGGACAGAACTGATTACCATAGTGATACAGGAGCTCTCTTATTGATAATGTGAAGCGGAAATTTCCATAGGGAGACTCTTTCTGGAAGGCCTTTGAGGTGAAGTACTGAAGAAAGGGTAACTGGTTGTGGGTAAGAGGAAGTAATGGCGTCGGAAACCGTTGTTCAGCAGAGCAGATCTCATCAGTTGTGATTGACAGTTCCCACCAGAGGAAGTGGGATGTGTCTGATGTCTGTCTAAATCCCAAATCCATAAAAATACCCTCAAGGCCACCTCTCCCAGTGACATGACACACCTTCTCTCCATGCAATTCCACAGATTCGGGATAAGCAGCAATGTTGCTGTTAAACAAGTACTTGTGCTCTATTTTCTCCCTTTTTAGGTCAGATAAGGTCAGATGCTGTCCATCAAAGTATGTCTCCTCAAATCCTCGGACATTTATGCGCTTCATCTTTCTGAAACAGAAAGTTCACATGTCCTTTCGTTACACTTCAACTCATGCCTGGCTCTCCAGCGAAAAAAGCAATTCACAAAAGCAGGTTAGATTGAAGCATAACCATCAGTTCGGTGACTTTATTCTGCTCTTCAGTTATTTCAAAGAATAGCACAATAAAATAATCCAACAGAACACATGAGACATTGGTTAAATGTAACTGAGTAGGTGATTTAATAATGACAAGATATGAACGAACAATTATAAATAACAATAAATAGTATGGTATTTTATTAAGTTATTATGAAAAGAGTATTTGGAGACAAGTTTCAAGCAAGCATTGACAAAAACAGCGAATTTACTATATGAGAACTGTTCCCTTCAAAACCAAGTCCAGGAGGATATTTTAAAAGAAATTGAAGAAAGTGCCATTTATTGTGAAATTGACTTTAACTTCAGTCTGTTAAGAACAGTCATCACTGTCCACATGACGTTAATGCTTTACACGCTTTTCACCATTGACACAGCAAACTTAAGTTTCGGTTTACAGCATCATACGGTTACAATTTCCGCCAAATTACTGCGGTCAGCATAAAACGATAGCTAAAGATTTAACCATATTGCGCCTATAAACACTATAGTGTTGTAAGACATTACTTTTGTCTAGGTTGAAAGTCGTTTTCAGTCGACGGAACACCCAGAAGCTCTGGATCCAGGGAAATGAGGACAGGTCCAATATATAGGTATAAATTAGGAAATTATGTAATGCTCTGACACAAGCACCTCTGTAGATTGAAAACCATGAAACATAAATGTTAGTACTTTTTGTTAAGGTTAGCATTATGTGAGTTCCGTGTTTTTTGACGTTACATCTGGCACATCCTGATACTGCTACAGCAATTCTCAGTGACACTTATAAGTGTCAATAATATAAACACAGGATATGGCATAAAACTATGTGGAATACCATGTGTGGGACACAAAACATATAATCTCACACATATACATAGTCAATTCTAATAAAATTAAGATTTACTAGTTTATTAAAAGTATTATTACCTTCTTCCAAGTCCTTTGACACTTTACTCTGCGTACAGTTATCTCCAGTTTTGGAGAAACCCGCGAAAAATGTGGGTCAATATTGCGTAAACGTGTACGGTTTCATCGACAAAAAACGTGTTTAAGAGATTGAATTTAGCAATATTAACGTCGATAAAAATCCCTTTACATTAAGTACGAAATCTAAACCTAAAATAATCTTCAACAAACCGGTTGTAGGTCAGACGTTATTGACTGTTGTTTGAACAAGTAACCAAAACAGAGCAGAGTTCCCAAAGAGCAATCAAACCACGCCCATTCGCGCGCGCTTCGTGGCAAAACGCGGCAATATTGGGAGTGGCACATGACTTACAATTTCTTAAATCAAAAATTGTTCTTTCTGTACAGCAAGGGAACAATGGATAAGATGACTTCTAAAGGATTCAGTACAATAAACCGGCCAGGGTGATTTTATCTCTCTTTTAGCAGATGTTAGTTTCACTTTCAAACGAAAAAAAGATCATTCGCAAACATGGGTTAAAGTTCATGTGCATATGTCTCAGTTTGGGTACAGAGCAACTGATCACAGCCCTTCGAAGCAACTTCACATTGGGGAAGAGTTGCATGTGTGTGTTTCTCTTCTCTCATACTTTTCCTTTGTCCTTTGCTATAGAATGCAGACTCGGGGATGGTCTACTGTGAGAATTTGGGTTTTGCCTGTGTCCCGCACATTGTAGCGCATATTGTTTTTGAGCAATATGTCCTGCTCATTGTTTTTAATACGGTGGCCGCTAGGTGTAACTGCCCTGCAAATACTCGAAACACAAACAAACACAGAAACACGCTGCAAATACTCGAAACACAAACAAACACAGAAACGCGCTGCAAATACTCGAAACACAAACAAACACAGAAACGCGCTGCAAATACTCGCAACACAAACAAACACAGAAACGCGCTACAAATACTCGCAACACAGACAAACACAGAAACGCCCTGCAAGCTGCACGGACGACAACGGAAGTGTTTCCGGGGGACCCCAAAAACGTATGCACCTTATTGAGACGCGCTTCATTTTGACTGTTCAAATTCGTTAGTGGAGTTGTCAGCCACATTGACTATGTCGACTAGAATAAGTTGACACGTTTTTAATCATTTAATCAAGTTTTTAATCATTTTTTAAACGAACAAAAACAGAAACGCTTTGCAAATACTCGAAACACAAACAAACAAAGAAACGCGCTGCAAATACTCGAAACACAAACAAACATAGACATGTCCCATGAGTATTACTCATCCTGAGAAAGATTAGATATGATTTTCAAAGTATTTAAACATTTCAGATATTGTGTGAGACAAAGACGAAATCCAAATTCTCACACTACCCTTATTAGAAAATACTAACTTTTTTTCCATGCCATACCTCACTTTGTCATTTATTCTCATAAATTAGACCTGTCCTAAACAT
Organism: Triplophysa dalaica; assembly: GCF_015846415.1. Taxonomy (NCBI): domain Eukaryota; kingdom Metazoa; phylum Chordata; class Actinopteri; order Cypriniformes; family Nemacheilidae; genus Triplophysa; species Triplophysa dalaica. Next base: position 6,157,061 of record NC_079553.1, read on the forward strand.
TGGAATAGAGTGAACTAGAGGTAAAATATCACTCTCAGTCTCAAGGTAAAAAATCGCTCTCACAAACCTTCTCTGGATCGGTTCCACATTTGTAGAATGATCTGCCTGCTGCTAAAAGATCAGCAGATTCTGTCGCCATCTTTAAGAATCGGCTGAAAACACATCTCTTCCTTCAGCACCTGACTGATCATTTCTGATTAATATATCTTTTCTACAATAAGAAATAAAAAGCATGCTTAGATAAACTAAACTTTTCTCTGTACACTTTGGTAGGCTTTGTGAGAGATGTTTTTATTGCTCTTATGCTTTCTGTTGTCCTAATGTTTGACCCAATTGCTTCCATTGTTTATCCTGCTTGTAAGTCGCTTTGGATAAAAGCGTCTGCTAAATGACTGCATGTAAATGTAACTGCACTTTTGTGTCTGTGTCTTTCTTGGTCTCCAGTCCTGAAACTTTGTGTCTTCCATCGACTAAACTCTTCTACCTTCTACTAGACAAAAAGTAATATATAAATGTAATATGTAATAATCTTACAATAACTGACTGGGACAAAGGGGTCCGTGCCCCATTACTATGAGCCAGAGGGGGCCCTGGCCTGGGCTTCAAGGTTCCACCATAACGTTTGGTCCAGAGAACCCCCCCAAATTTTTTTTTTTATCTATTTTTAATATATGGGTCCCATTGCGTATACAAGGCCACTGTGGATATCCTGTAAAAATGAAATGATCAACAAATCATGGCAACATATGATACTGTGAGAATGTGGGTTTTACCTGTGTCCCTCAAATTGTGAGAAATGTATTACAATATACATTGTTAATCTGTATCCAGACTGTTTAAGCACTTTATCCTGCTTGTGATGTTTCACAATTATGAGTTATGTCTAGCCTTTACTAAATGTCGTTGAGAAGTTACGACTTCAAGTGTCTGTACCAAGATAACAGCATGTTCCAGATGCTGAGAACAAGGAAATAACTGCGTGCTGCCCTTTGCTAAAAATATGAACACATGATTATATATTGGACCCTTACTTAATAAACATTGGACTTTTAGTGAACTGCACTTCTGTGTCTGTGTCTGTGTCATTCTTGGTGTCCAGGCCTGAAACTTTGTGTGTCTATATCAATCAAACTGATCATTTATGAATGCATAAGAAAATCAAGTTTGGAAACGTTTACGTAATCTATGATGGAAATCAAGCCAATCCTGCACTCTGGGACATTTAAATAACTGATACCTGTTCACTGTAATTAAGATTGCTCATTTGCACTAATTCATTGGGACCTCGACTCCTCGTCTTCATTCCAGACCTGTATGACTTTATTTCTTCTGCAGAACACAAAAGAAGATATTTTAAAGGATGTTGGTAACCGAAAAACACTGGATCCCGTTGACTTCCATTGTATAGACACAAAACCACTGAAACATTTGACAAAATATCTTCGTTTGTGCACAGAAGAAAGAGCCATATAAGCTTTTTAACAGAAAGGCAGTTAAAAGACTGTCTTCTTTTTGCTGAAATATCCCTTCAACTGTTTTTCTCATTCACCACACAGGAAAGAGCTAAAGAGTCTTTCTGACAAACTGCTTCTGCATTTTGAATGTGGTTTTGATGAATAGACGAAAGTTGTGAATTGAGGCTATCACTCATATCTTCGCCATCAAACACTGAAAAAAAAATTACGCTGAAGTTTTTGCAACCAGTTTTTTGAGCCAGTTCTACATGAAATTTTAAGCAGCATTACCATCATTTCTTAAGTAGGCATTGCTTAAATTTTTGAGTAACATTAACCCTATTCCTAGCGAGGGATTATGCTTAATTTTTTAGGTCGGTGTGACTCAGAATTTTAAGTTGTTTTTACTAACACATTTGTGTTATTTCTACCAAAAAAGTCTAGTTTACCCTCATGATAAAATGTAAACTCATTTACATGAATAATTTTATGAATAAATTAAAACATGAAACATACAGCAATTCAGAAATTTACATTTCATTGTACAACAAAAGCAAATAAACAATGCTAAACAACAGACGTAACGACAACATTATAACAACAGTAACCATCAACATGCATAAGGCTAGTGGTTTTTAATGTTATTTATTATTTGTGGTGTTGTATGCATGAGTGTATGTGTGCGTTTTATTACAGTGAAGAGTTATATAATATTATACAATGTTTGTGTGTGGTCTTGTATGCTTGCATGTTAAGTGTGGTGTTGAGCTGAATATGGAGATCTGGAGTATCTGGAGATCCCCCCGCTGATGATTAGATTTCTGTGTGCTCTGCAAGGTTGATTCACCATTATTGTCCTGAAACAAAACAACATGATGTTAATGTATTATATCAATTAAGAATAGTATAAAATATATAAATATACAAACTGATAATTAAAATAATCAATATGAAATGTTATGTTGTACAAAATTAAACAAGTTAAATTTACTCACCTTTATCGTCTGAGGAGATGCTTTTCAGAAAATGGCCGCTAGCCCTGAAAGCCAGTTAAGTGCTGTGTCACATGATCTAACCAAATCTTTAAATGTTTAGTCAAATTGATTAAAAACCAGATTCATGCGACTTTACTAAAAATTACTTTTGTGTTTACTCGTTATTTTAAGCAAACCGCAGTCTCAATAAATGTTGCAACCTATATAGCAACAAATTAAGTAATGTTCAAAACTTATTTTTTTTAGGAAATTAGCCTATTTTATTGAGCCATAATTACTATGGCCATGAATCATTTTTACAGTGTATGTATGGTAATCTGAATAAACATAGGCAGACACGTAGGCTTTTTTTAAAAGCTTTTATTTATACAGACAGAGTGAAACACATCATTGAAAGGGTTAAAAAACAGACATTTGAAGTGGATTGTGGCTTCCATATAACTGACATAGCGATTACAAGCCTATATACAACACTAAATGGTGACCTCTTCAACAGGATCTTTGTCACTTTTATCATTGGGTCAGCTGAAGGTGATTGATCTGGTTATCTCTGTGAACCCTAGGTGACCTTTCAAAAGTTTGCATTCTCAAAAAGGAGTCACCACCAATATAAGGAAAGGATGCTTAGCATTTTTTATAGAAAACTTAAATAACCGTTTGAAAGAATAGTTAAACAACAAATCAACAAACATGGTCTCATGTTTTTCATTAATGAAAAGTAAAATGGCACTAAGCCTGTCAAAATTACAAACTAGTACTATAAAACACTGTTACTGCCATCTACTGGCATCAAGATGATACATGTTACACGTATTAACTATAAATTATGAATAATTGCATGAAACTAATCCTAAACCAAACTCTAATCCTAACCCTATAGTAAGTACATGTAGTTCATTTTTATTACTCTGTACTTAAATATAAAATTACACTGTAACACGTGTTACATCATTTTTCTTTGTTACTTTGTTTCTTTTAATTTGAATGTAATATCTGCATCATCTGCGGACTGCCTAATCCCAAGCCCCAGCACAGCCCTTCCTGGCTTTAAAAATTGGAAAGAATATTCTCAGCCCTATGTAAACTCAGTGGAGTCTCCGGGGGTCTTAGGAGACAGGGTCCAGACACTTCACACACATTCACTCTTTTAATTAGCTTGTCCCGATTCACATGCAACACCCAACCAGGCTCCATGTGGAAGGCTACACACACCTGATCCCACACATAATAATGTTCATTACGAGGACTAACATGAACACTGCCACGCCTCCAGTTTACTTTAAACCTATTCATGTAGGTTTCAGAAGGGGCCTGACAGCGCCACCATATGGACCCATTAGCGTACCCACACACCCCATCATCATCATTAGGAAGCCGAGGATAATTGTTATAAAGAGTAATGCTACGAGGATGCACTATGATCCTGTAAAGAATCTCTTGCTTGTACAACACAGTCTCAAAAACACGGAGAACTGGACTGTGGCCGGGACAGAACTGATCACCATAGTGGTACAGGAGCTCTCTTATTGAGAATGTGAAGCGGAAATTTCCATAGGGAGACTCTTTCTGGAAGGCCTTTGAGGTGGTGAACTGCTCAAGGAAGGGAATCTGGTTGCGAATTCGGGTATGAGGAAACAATGAGTTCAGAAACCTTTCCTCTGCTGAGTCGATGTCATCAGCTGTGACTGACAAATTCCACCAGAGGAAATAGGATGTGTCTGATGCCTTGAATCCCGAATCCTCAAAAATACCTTCAAGACCACGTCTCCCAGTGACATGAGACACCTTCTCTACATCGAATTCCACAGATTCAGGATAAGCAGGAATGTTGTTCTTGAACAGGTACGCGTGATATATTTCTTCCTCTTTTAGGTCAGACAAGCTCAGATGCTGTCCTTCAAAGTATGTCTCCTCAACTCCTCGTTCATTTATGCGGGTACTCATCTTTCTGAAAAAGACAAGAAACAGCTTTTTTGTAAATTCATATTTCCTTCTTAAATGTCCTTCTACTGTCACACTTCACGTTGAACAACTTTAATCTGGATCCTCAAAAAGTGATAATTTTACAAAAACATACAATTTACAACCAATTGCCTACAAGCTACACAAAGGTATACATTAACTTCTAGTGAAAATGAAGACTTTAATGCTTCCAGGGAGACTTCATTGTTTGCACTTGACTAACTCTTCTGCTGCTCACAAAACAGCAAAGATGCCTTCGTTTTTTTCCTCCTGTCCGATAGAAACACTTTGTTGTGTAAACCAAAGTACACAATGTAATGCAACATGAAAACAAATGTGTCTAAATAAATCATTCAACTCGTTAAAAGTCGTCACATAATTAAAATCTCAATTTAATTGAATTTTGAAATTTTGAAAACTTATTTAGGTTACTGGCGTATAACATGTGACTATCTGGATTTATTAACAAAAACAGTTCAATTCTATGTTTGTATGATACATACTGTACATGCAAGTAAACATAACATTTTCTAACACTTCTAAGTCGAAACAAGAGTGGGGGTGTTTCTAGGGGAAGAACAGTGGGAGCAAACTCAGCTATTCATGTTTCAGAGATAAAACAGAGACACCATAAATTCCGGCTCTCCCCTAACGTCACAAATCACAATCTTATCTCACAGGAATTATGACAATTTTTACAAGGTGGCTAATTCACATGAATTATGTCGCAAATCTTTATGAAAGACGAGCATATTCAGAAGAAACATTGGGACATGATGTTGCAATACATCCAACCTCAACTTGTGATAAGCTGTTGACCTTAAATGCTGAAAAAAATATTTAATATTGTTGGCTATTTCTTTTAGTCTTGCATTGTCATTTGAATTAGCTTTTCTGTAGCTCAGTGGTAAGAGCATTGTGTTAACAATGCAAGGTTGTGGGTTTGATCCCAGGGGATTGCAAATACCTATGTATAATGTATAGGATAAAGCAAAGTCGCTTTGGCGTCTGCCAAATGCCTAAATGTAAATGTAAAATTTGTTTCAAAATAAAGTATTTCAGAGCCTATTGCTTCTTTTGCAAACAAGAAGTGGCCTACTATGCCTACTAACTAACTGAATGATCTTCTGACTCCATGTATTAGATATTTGCCTGCGGTTTTGTTCAATATAACCTGGTGAGGGTGCAAAAAGACTTTTGCTGGCGCTGTGTGTGTGTAAAAGCTTTCTTAATCAAATATTATATCTTTGGCATCTTATGTATGACCATCTTGAATATACAGGGACCTGAATCATTTTTCTCATCGTGTTCTTTATTTATACAACAAAGACAGAGTAAAACACACACTCAGATTCAAGCAGTAAAATAAAATAACATCCACCACTATTGATTTTTATAAGGGCCATCTGCTGGTAATAAATCTATCTGGACCCTAGGTGACCTGTCGGATGGAGTCCTACACACCGAAAAGTAAGGAAAGAAGTAAATATAACAATTTGTTCTAACAATTAACAAAACCATGACAATAGTCAAGATTATGTGTGAAAGAATAGTTCAGCCATACAAAAGCTGTCAATAAACACGCTCTCGTGTTCTTCAAAAAAATGAAAGTAAAAGAAATCTTAATGGTTATAAATTTTTTTTGGATAAACTAATTCTAACAAAGAAAATTGAGCTGTATTTATGATCTTACTGCACAGCAAATATGCCTTCTGTTTCTAGTTGCAAATGAACAGCCTACAGTTTCAGACCTGCCATATTTATCACTCAAGGCCTGATGCGAAAAAAATCACAATTCAAAAATTCCTCATTGTTAATTTTTGGCTCTGCTCCATTACAGAGCCTGAGATTCTCAAGCAATTTTTCTTTGCTGAAGCTGAAAACCTCGTCTTGCGGAACATGGAATGCGACTCCAATGTGATCCCACACATAGTATTGATGTTGTTTCTTAGGCAAGCGATATGCTTTCATGTTACAAGACAGCCTGAAACGATGCGTTTTACTCATTGCCTGTGCACGCCAAATAATGGTATCGCCACGCAACACACACACTGCATCTGGGGTATCCTGAAGTAGAGGATACTCAGAGAACAGATCTCGTGCATCCGGACCATGAATCACAATGGCGTACATCACTTCCTGCTTATAAACCACTGTCTCAAAAACACGAATGTCAGGCTCCTGGCCCTCGCAGAACTGATTCTTGTAGAATTGTAGCTGCTCATCGATCGACATGCTGAAGCGGAAGTTCCCCAGGCAAGATGATGACAGGAAGGCTGGGGAGGAGGTAAATTTGTGCAAGAAAGCTTTACCAGGGTCGACTCTGTGCTCTTGTAAGTACTGATTCTCAGTGTTTGTAATATCACTTCTTGAAATGTCCAGGCTCCACCACACCAGATTTGGTCTTTCGGAAACACCTTGCTTTTTGAACCCACAATCGTCCATGATGCCAAACAATCCATTGACGTTAGTGTCATGTCGAAGGTGTGACACTTGAAACTGCACATTCTTAGGGTAGTTTGGGATCTGAGAATCTCTATAAAGGTATCCATTCAAAAAATTCAATTCACGGAGTTCATCAAGCCTCAGGTGCCTCCCTTTATAGAATTTTTCCTTATGTCCTCTTTCATTTTCCCGACAATCCATTCTTATAGTTTGGCAGATGATTTGAAGATGAAACCCCCTCTGGTAGATTGTATGGTATCTTATTTAGCACAAGAATACAAAATATTTGTTTTAAGCAAAACCAGCCGAAACAATAGCTTTGTGCTCAGGTTTGTACATTAGTAATATTTTTCTATTCTCAATGCACTGGTGAAAGTCTTCATGAAAGTAATCAAGAGCAGAACATTTTTTTAACCCGGTAACCATCAAAATTACTGCTACGTTATTTGAAATATAAATATGATTTTGAATATGATATCATTTGAAATATTTGATTTCGGCTACCAAGGCTAGCTAATATAACAAATATGAACGAATTACTAATGTGGTTGCTATTCTGCTTCTGTGGAAATCGAAACTTAACAGACTAAGTCCCTACATGCCCAGTGTTCACAGGAAGAACAAAGCAACAAATGTTTCCCTAATGCAACTTCTGTATGTAATTCTGTATAGTTAAAAAATGATAGAATTAAAATAAAATAAAAATAATTGTAATATATATTTTTAATTTGAATAAATATTGGACAATCTCTAATCAAATTAAAGAGAGCTTTTTTCCAAAGTTGTAAAAAAATAGCTTTAAAAAAATGCTTTAAGATTCAAAATGATTATTTACTTACCAAATTGCTTTCACGGTTGTGTCTTGTTCTAACACCGACTCAATGCAACTGGTGGGAAGGGACCAGGTACCCCAAAGTTCAGTCTGTGCAATGAGGCGGGTCAACTTTTTCTTGAAAAACAGGCAAATATAAATTCAAAATAAAAGTCTTGTAGGGAAATTTACCGTAAAAGACCATTTATTTTTTTATTCTGAATAACCTTTTTTCACCATAAAGAATCTTTTGTGAAACACACAAAGCAAAGCCTTAAGTTAACAATTTCTAATCGGGTAAACACGTTTAGTGGTTTAATAAACTGAATCTTACAAGATTTACATTACTTTTACGTTTGTATGAAATATATCTGCTTAGCATGTTAAAGGAAATACATTTACATTTATGCGACATATAAAGTTGCAGAGAGTAGGTAGGTAACGTTATTATGTTAAACAAAAACAACTTATGAGCTGAGTCTGATATGACATGGCTAGGAAACACCCACGTTTCAGTGTTCCATTTGTTTCAGCAAATTGCAGCGATATTCACTCGAACAACAACTTTATCCTGTTATAAAAAGAGTTGTGGTGAATATATTAGTTTAAGACATAACACTTTTTATGTGCCCTTTGTCCCTATGTTAACATGTTCATTGTCCTTACAGGAAACTGTGCTGAAATTTGACTTCCATGTGGCGATTTATGGTTTCGACCACTGACCCTATGTCTCACTGATAGTGACATTCTAGATTAACCCAATGGAGAAAAACAACTAAGATGAATTTTCCTTTAAGTACGATCTATAAGGAGGAGGAATAGTTATTGCACGGCGACAAATAGCTTCCTGTATTGGATGTCTCAGGTATATGAGTTGTTTACTCTCTGCAGACTGACATTGTTTTTTTTCTGTGTGGCTTTATTGTATAGGACCTAAGAACTAAAATAACAAAGACAAATAGTTGAATTCTCTTTATTCTAAAAAAATACCACGACAGAGTACAGATAGCGGTAAATACTGCTGCATTCAGTCATTCTGACACTCAGTGGGCGTGAGTCGTACTGTGTCCTACAGTTTGTGCCCAAACTTGGTATTCTACTTGGTCTTATGCTAAATCCTATTTAGGTTGATCTCTATAAATGTCACTAAGAAATAAGGGTTTAAGTGGCTATATCCGTATCAGGATGGTCCAGATGTAGAGAATGAGGAACTCACATACTGTTAACCTAAGCAGAAACACTAACCTTCATGTTTCGTGATTTTCCATCTGACCTAAGTGTCTAGGTCAGAGCATTACATCATTTCCTCATTGTAAGATTCTAAATCAATTGCTTTTAATTCAGTCTTACTGTCCCCTAAAAATCTAATGTTTGAATAAGTTGAAGAGTCTTGTCTCAGTCGATTGGATCTTCAGAGTTTCGGGATCCCGGAGAACAAGAATTGACACAGACACACAAAGTGCAGTTCAATCAATGTCCCACTTTTTATTGCCATAAGGGGTAATATTTATATGTCAATAACAGGAAGTATCATTCGGTCATGGAAAATCACCAGACCTCGGATTCACATTATTTGGTAAAACAGCATATATTTTAGTTCCCTGTTCTCCATCGTCCAGAACATTTAGGGACATGGTGACCGGATTCCTGTCATCCAGTCCGGTCCAGACATGTCTCTTGGGTAATGTTGATCATGAGACAGAACAGATGTATTAAAACAAAGCATATAGTCATCTCAGGTTACGTGTAGGACAAGGCCGAAATCCACTTTCTCACAATCATTTGTTCCTATATATTGGACCTGTATTCAATAAACTTTTGACTTTGAGTGAACTGCACTTCTGTGTCATTCTTCGTCCCCAGAGCTACTGGGTGTTCCATCGACTGACTCTTAAACTCAACCTAAACAAAGTTATATCTTAACAGTCATATAATGGACACAATATTACTTTCTTATTTTCATAAAGGATATTTTCAATGACTACATACATTTATACAGGTTAGGCTCCATAGCTCAGTGGTTAGAGCACTGGTCTCGTAAACCAGGGGTCGCGAGTTCAATCCTCGCTGGGGCCTAAGTACAATTTACAGTTGCTTTTAAACAATAATGTTCAAAAGCCTGTATCACTGGCAGTCAAATACCAAATATAAAACTGATGTTTATTGTGCAGTACTGCTGATGACACCGTCCCTAACAATAAGATGATATACTCCAGAGCACCTATCAAAAAATCGAAACAATGCAATACACAACTTCTCAGTAATTTGTACAATATCTAATCCAACAACGCACTGCAAATTTTTATTGGTTAGTAAAATTGCTTTATGGGGAATTTACAGTGCAGACCCATAAAAGCAATTATGAATGAAGTTAAGGAGTGTGTGATAAAGTCAATCGAAGAAAAATGTTATATCATGATAAGTATCACAAAAGGTTAAACACTAATTGTATTTATCAAATACATAATCAAATCATTATTTTGTTCATAAAATAAATCTTATTATTAATTGATTAAAGGTTTTGTCCACACAAAAGGATATATTTGAAGCGAAGTGGAGCCACGACACCTTTCCTTTCAGTTTCTATGTTCAGTTTCAGGAGTTGGTGCTCTTTGGTGCTATTTACACGTAAGAACTTTTCCCCTGTCCCAGAAGTTTTGTCTGATGGAGGATTTTATGATAGTTTGAAAGTTGGGATAGATGCTGATTCAATGTCATTTCAGATGATGTAATGCACAATGAGTAGGCTGTCATTCTTTACAGATAACTCATCTGCCTGTCATTCCTCAAACAATTGAATGTCAGATTTTTGCTAAAGCAGCAGGTAAACATTAGACACGCCTCTTCAAATGCGCAACAAGGTGTGACTACCTTTCATATGGTACAAAGGACAGACATGCATCAGGTTAGGCTCCATAGCTCAGTGGTTAGAGCACTGGTCTTGTAAACCAGGGGTCGCGAGTTCGATCCTCGCTGGGGCCTTGATGAAATTTCCAGTTGCTTTTAAACAATAATGTTCAAATACCAAATATAAAACTGATGTTTAGTGTGCAGTACTGTTTATAACACCGTCCCCAACAAGAGTACTGCTTCACTATTGACGGATGCTCCATAAAATCCTCGTCGTCAGCTAAGAATCTTGGCGTTGTATTCATTAGTAATCTGTCATTTGAGAGCCATGTCGCCAACACCTGAAAAATTGCATTTTTCCATTTTAAGAATATATCTAAACTACATCATAAGCTGTCACTGTCAGATGCAGAGAAATTAATTCATGCATTCATGACATCAAGACTAGATTACTGTAATGCACTTTTAGGTGGTTGCCCTGCAGGCCTATTACAAAAACTGCAACTGGTTCAAAACGCGGCAGTTCGAGTTCTTACACATACAAAAATGTATGAGCATATAACCACGGTTCTGTCAACCTTGCACTGGTTACCTATAAAGCATCGCATTAACTTTAAGATCTTGCTTATTACCTATAAAGCCCTACACGGTCTAGCGCTGCAGTATTTGAATGAACTTCTATTGTATTACAGACCTCCACGTACATTACGCTCTCAGGCGTCCTGTCAGTTGGTAATACCTAGAATTTCAAAATCAAGTGCAGGTGGTAGATCCTTTTCTTATCTAGCGCCTAAACTTTGGAATATTCTTCCCTGCAGTGTCCGGGAGGCAGACACACTCTGTGAGTTTAAATCTAGACTTAAGACACATCTTTTCAATCCTGCATACACTACACTTCCATAATATTAATCCTCAGAGGATCTAGGATACATTATTTAGATCAACCGGAACCAGGAACACATCCAAAAACAAATGATGTACTTCTTGCATCAAAGAGTGCAGAACAGAACTCTACTCTCACCCAGTCTTCTCTCTTTGTTCCAAGGTTACCGCAGGATGCAGTTCATGCCCAGACCTGATGGCAGAGCTGAGAATGGGAAGCGGTGAATTGACAAGAGCTGAGATGATAGAGGTGGATAAAGGACGCGGCAACTTGACACGATTTTCCTACAACACTTCAAATGCTATTAGATTGTTAATGATAATCTTAAATCTATAATTTACCTTATTTACCGTTTATTTTATTTTTTTATTTAGTCTTGTTTGTGCAAGCACTGTTGAGCTTGTGCAGATGCAGCAGCTTTTGCCAGAGGGGAACTGGAATCCCCTGGTTGGGCCTGGGTTCTCCAGAGTTTTTTTTCTCGATGGGAGTTTTTGGTTCCTCGCCACCGTTTGCATATTGATTGGCACTATTTGCCTGGCCGGGGGGCTGCTTTAGAATTCAGAAGTTAGACATAATTAATATTGCATATAAGAATTTATAGTCCGTTTAATATTTGACCTGTGGTTCTCTCTCCTTTATCTCAAATGTGTGCTTTCACTGTGCTTGTGTGCGAGTGTGTTTGCGTGTGTGCGTCTATGTCAATGTGTGCAAGTATGTGTGTGGAGCATTTGTATGTCTGTCTTTTGTTGTTTTCACCTTTTTCTTGTTTTTACAGGTATATGCCTTTAGTTGTTTTTCTTGTATTCAATCTGTCTGATGTACAGCTGCTTTGTAACAATGAAAATTGTAAAAAGCGCTGTATAAATAAAGTTGAGTTGAGTTAATGTTACTTCCTGTTTTATGCATATAAATATTGGTCCATAATTCAATAAACTTTGGACTCTGATTGAACTGCACTTCTGTGTCTGTGTCATTCTTGATCTCCAGGATCCTGAAACTCTGTGTGTTTAATGTGTGAAAATTGTGTGAAAGTAATATTCTTACAGTTTTGTCCACACAAAAGGATATATTTGAAGCGAAGTGGAGCCACGACACCTTTCCTTTCAGTTTCTATGTTCAGTTTCAGGAGTTGGTGCTCTTTGGTGCTATTTACACGTAAGAACTTTTCCCCTGTCCCAGAAGTTTTGTCTGATGGAGGATTTTATGATAGTTTGAAAGTTGGGATAGATGCTGATTCAATGTCATTTCAGATGATGTAATGCACAATGAGTAGGCTGTCATTCTTTACAGATAATTCATCTGCCTGTCCTTCCTTAAACAATTGAATGACAGATGTTTGCTAAAGCAGCAGGTAAACATTAGACACGCCTCTTCAAATGCGCAAGAAGGTGTGACTACCTTTCATATGGTAAAAAGGACAGACATGCATCAGGTTAGGCTCCATAGCTCAGTGGTTAGAGCACTGGTCTTGTAAACCAGGGGTCGCGAGTTCAATCCTCGCTGGGGCCTAAAAAGTGGTTGCTTTTTAGAAAACTAAAAACAGAACTCTACTAGATATTTACTCGCAGCTCAGACAATGTTTTAAAATTTGTATAAATTATAACTAGAAACAACAAGACTAAGAACACAGCCGTTTATATAACAGTTTCTTATTTAATTAAACTATTTAAATACAAAAAACACAATAAGAACAATACAAAATTCTGTAATAAAAAATCTTACATAAAAGTCGAGAGAAGAAACAACATCAAGGTAACAAAGTAGATAAAAAAAAAACTAGATAAGAAATCTTTTGTCAACTAGAGTTTTGGTGGCGAGGTTCCTGCGGCCTATTCCATTTCGGATTAGCCTGAAGATCTGAAGGAGAGAAATGTATCCTTAGTAATCATCACTAAAAGACTGCAGAATAACACCAGTCTACTAACAAACACATAAACACTAACCAGTTGTTGAAGGTACGTCAATACTGCTGCTAGAATGAAGTTCTGACTGCCCAGGTCCACCACACAGAAAAACAATGTGTCAAAGATCAACAGCACAGCTTCATTACCATAAAATAGAACATCGGCGAATGAGTGAGAATCATCTAAAGAGAGAAAAAGTTATAATTACTAACTCAAAACAATCAATATATGAAACAATATATACAAATGTATTGACTGGGTCTTTCTTATATGTATGGGATTTTCTAAATATTTACCATTGTAAAATATGCTTTTATCCAATGGCTCTATGAACTCCATTCCGACCAGTCTCTCAAACAGCAGCTTATCTTTCACGATGTAATCCATCTCACGATGTGCCTGAGATAACAGCATACAGAATGACCAAAATATTAATCAAATACTTAAAGCAATAGTTCATTTAAATATGGTTGTGCTTATTGGCACAATCCCTTTAAGTTAAATTACAAGGACAGGTCAATTGGCTTGCAATCCTTACATGATCGATGATAGAGCCGAGAAATCTGTTCATCGTATGGTATGCTTTTGTGCTCTGCTCACATGAATTGGCTGTTGCATCCATCAATCTTGAGGGCCCGTTTCTCTGTAAGGGTCGAGACAATATAGTCTTGTGTGTGATTTGGCTAAAACAATCAAAGGTTATAACGATTCATAAGTAAATAGGATCATGGCACATGTAACACCAGGGAACACGCACAACAATTAAAGGGATTCTTCACCCAAAAATGAAAATCTGATGTTTCATATCTGTATAATTTTCTCTGTTTTGTTTAACACAAAGGAGATATTTAGAATAATGTAGAAAACCAAACCTGGGGCACAATTGACTACCATAGTGGTTTTGTTTCCTACTTAGGAAGTCAATGATGCCTTTTCGATTACAAAAATTCTGACAGTATTTTCATTTTTGGGTGAACTACCCTTATAGAGCACAATAAGTAATTTTGGATACAACTGACTATCATCACATTTCCATAAAAACAATAGTTCTATTGTAGCTAAACATAAGTGCATGTGTTTATACCCTGCTGAGTGGCTCAAGTATCCGGTCATATTGTGCTCGTAGTCGGTTGGTAATTGAGATCTGAAATGTCTGAGTGTCTGAGTTGGGCAACAGTCCCCTCTGGCCACACAGATTGTCCTAACACACCAACACATATCAACAGTGAGCGTATCATTCATGCTTAAGCTATGAAATGTTTGTAGGACCCCAACTCTGCCTCACCGCCTCTCGCTTCAGATTTGTATTCATCTCATCCATGTTAGTGTCAGCATGACCATGAACAGAACGTCCATGGATGTAGTAGCCAAAACAACGATGAGAGAACAGCAGCACGGAGATCTATCCAATGCACACACATTTCAAAGTACATTCGACATTTACACACGGTGTAAACCTGCACATAATTGGAGTTAAAACATTTTTTAGCCTAATACTTACATTGCTGATTGAGCATAGATCCACAAATTGGCGAATCTTGTCTTCAATGAAACGCTCATGAAACACTGTGAAGAATATTATCTAAAAATGGCACAAAAAAGAATGTGAAACACACACACACACACACACACACACACATATTTAAACAGATTTTCCTTGTAAACTTGAGTTCTGACCACAATTGACCTTTGTATTCAGTCATTTGTGAAGCAGATGACCTCATGTGACCCTGTCTGTGAAAACCAGGGTCTCAAACTAATTATGAAACAAGCATTTTGCACTGGTAATATCACAATGATATTAATCTTTGACATGGTGTTACTCAGTCAATAATAAAGATATCAATGTTATATATTTTTATAGAAGGCTCTTTACATTATATAGGATGGTTTATGTAAAAAAAGTGAATCACAAAAGTGAATAGTTTTCACAGACTGAGTCACTTATTTCGGGTTATAATAGTGTTGTATTATATATAGTAGTGTTTATAATTGTGTTAATTATTGGCTTAACATGAAAAGATTAACATATAATCATTGCAGATGCAGAGTAAGCTAAATTGTAAAGGACATGCATGAGACATGTAGTTATAGCAAACCAACATCTCTCTTTCCATTCAAATGCGTTTGAATCTCTTTGGTTACTGACATTTTTCCAAATATCTTCCTTTGTGTCTAGCAGAACGAATACATTTATACAGGTTTGAAATAACCTGAGGGTGAGTAAATGAAGACAGAGTAGTCATCTTTGGGTGAACTTCTTTTAGCCTCACCTCCCTGCTCACCGGTACTTTACCATCCACATTCATTTAGATTCCACAGGCCCAGGGCACGCCCCTACTGAAGAAACCCACATTGGACCCCTCTACCCCAAACAGTTCAGACCTGTCTCTCTCCTTCCACTTATTGCTAAAATACTTGAAAGGGCAGCTTTCCAACAGGTGTCTTCCTACCTATCCCAGAACGAACTACTGGATGACAAGCAGTCTGGCTTCAAAACAAACCACTCCACTGAGACTGCACTGCTATCATTCCCAGAAGCACTGCGGCTAGCCGAGGCGGAATCTAAATCCTCGGTCCTGATTCTGCTAGACGTATCTGCCGCATCTGAAATGGTCAATCACTAGCGATCTCACCATCCAACTTGTTAATACCACAATCACTCCTTCCAAAACAGCCAGGAACCTCAGAGTCATATTTGATGAACAGCTGTCCTTCATTGATCACATTGCAAAGACAATCCGGTCATGCCGATATGCTTATTCAACATTAGAAAGGTAAGACAATATTTCACTGAGAATGCGGCACAACTACTTGTGCAGGCCCTGTTGATCTCAAGGTTGGATTACTGCAATGCTCCCTGCTGGTCTTCCTGCAAAGGCTATCAAACTGCTCCAGCTGGTTCAGAACGCAGCAGCACATCTTTTCTTCCAACAGCCCAAAAGGGCTCATGTGATACCCCTTTTCATCTCTCTCCACTGGCTACCAGTTAAAGCCCGTATACGATTCAGATCACTAATGCTTGCCTACAGGACTATCACTGGATCTGCATCGGCATATTTCACACTGTAGCGAGGAAGGCGTGGCGAGAGCCGTCAGACAAAGCGGCGGTTGTTTTCCGGTTCCCGACTCCTTCCTCCCGGGTTTCGGCACCACTGTAACATCTCAATAAAATGGAAGGAAGGAGTCGGGAACCGGAAAACATTCAAAACATTTAATAAATTAATATAACAGCCGGCGGCCCCTCACGGACGACCGCCGGCAAACATAACATGAACATGAATATAAATACAAACATAACATAAGTTCGGGCCCGGTCCTCTCTCCTCGTACCTTCTGTCAGCTCGTTTCTTTTATGCTTCCGATCTCCACCGTCAGAAATGCGGAGCCGGTCCTTTGTCTGACGGCTCTCGCCACGCCTTCCTCGCTACACACACCCTCCTACACTTCTAGACCCCATCAAGATCCCTGCGTTCAGCAAACCAGCGGCGTCTTGTTTTGCCCTCCTATAAGGCCAGAAAATCTCTTTCCTGCTCATTCTCATTCACAACTCCTTCCTGGTGGCACATTCTTCCTTACTCGCTCCGGTCAACCTCAATCTCACAACATTAAAAAAACTACTAAAAACCCAACTCTTCTGTGAATATTCGACAGACAAATGGAAAAAAAACACTAACCCTCTCTTTCTCTCAACAGCTTTTGTTGAAAGTAGTAACTTTGTATTGGCACCTATTGTAATATTGCTCCTGTATGACATATCACTTATTGCTCCCTAAACTCTTTGTAAGTCGCTTTGGATAAAAGCAACTTGTAAATGTATCCCTTTAACTCTTTCACCGCAATTGACAAGTTATCTTGTCAATTAACATTTAGTCATTTGGCAGACGCTTTTATCCAAAGCGACTTACAGTGCACTTATTACAGGGACGATCCCCCTGGAGCAACATGGAGTAAAGTGTCCCAGAACCTAGAACGTATATGTTTTAGCGGTTTTTAATGATAGTTCTGAGTGTAATCTGGGCGCAATCTTGGACAAAAAAAAGTTAATTATTTCAGCTGTTTAATCAAAATGATGCATTTTTGAAGAAACCTATCCACATCTACGGAGTGATAAAAAAACGAACAAATGATGATAGAAGAATACGGTTTCTTTTGTTTAAACTCTGAGACTCTGTTCTTTCATTTGAAATAAAGTATGTCCATATATTCTTTACAGAAAATTTACTGTGAGCCATTACAGTTGGGTGAAAATGTTAAAAAACGATGGTGTAGACTTTGTTTTTAAAGAGGCTGGCGGCAAATGAGTTAAGAATAGGAGCTGTGAATTGCATTGTTGTTTTGGCATTGTTTAGAAAGATCTCTTTCTGAAAATTAGAAGATTTCCAGAACACATGCATGTATGTTTTCACCTGTATTAAGCCAATGCTGAGCCACAAAGCAGAAGCCAAACCATAGCGGAGTATAAGGCTGTATGGCGGTGTGTATGCATCAGGAGATCGCAGGAGATTAGACGAGGGATCCCTTAGGGCCAAGCTTGAAAAGCCCACCACCTGAAAGCACAACTCATTATAAATACTATGTATTTGACACAAACAGTAAACAGCATGTCCAAATTCATTTATAAAGTATTCTTTGGTGCTCAGAATGTGCTGTTCTACAAACGAGACAAAATTGTTGTTGGAGCTCAAATGGTAGTGCATTGATACACAGAAAACACACAAACCAATATTTATCCTAACAAAAGCATCTGCTGACTGCATAAATGTAAAATCTGGCCAGGGACCCTTACCTCTAGAAAGAAGAGCACAGCCATGACCTGAAAAGTTGGGCTGATCTTGCGAATGGTCTGAATCTCATTCCACTCATTGGCCACAAAGTATGTTCTCCAGATACTAACGGGAGATGCTTGACTCTTTCCCTCACCAGACCCTCAAAACAGAACAACACCATTATAAAATAATGTCTCCTGCAAAGTAGAGAAAAATCATAGCAATCTAATTACCTTCCACATGTTTACTGGCTTTACTGCGAGGTCTTTCCCAGTCTATAAAGAAAATATCCACAGACAGCTGCACAAAGAGCTTATGAAGAAATTGCACTGTCTGCAATAAAGAGTAAGAGTTGGGTTTAGGAGGTTGGGAAACTGGAACAAGAAACTGTTTTATTTGAGTTATGTCAATCTGAATGAATGTGATCTAATCACCTTCAATGCGAAGGCACAGCCAACATAAACAACAAAACGCTCCTCCTGAGCTGCTAATGGCAGCAACACGGACACAAATTGCTGAGCCTGGAAACACAAAAAAGCCATGTTGATAGATCTTGCTATACTGTGTATATTAGTTCTAACAATTTCAAACAATTAAAGGGAATAAAATCACAGAAACAAAGAAACTGGACTGAGAAGAAGTGGGTTGGCAACAATAGAAAATTAACAAGACAAAGAAAGGTTAATAGACTTGCCTCCACAGTCTGGTCAATTAGAAAAGAGAGAAAGAAAATTTGAGAAAGAGACCAAGTCAGTGAGAGAGAAAAAAGGGAAAATAAAATTATATTTAGAAGGAGCTAGACAGAGCCACCCAAAGTCATACATGTACACACACAAGCATAAAACCCACTTAAAGGGATAGTTCACCCAAAAATGAAAATTCTGTCATTTACTCACCCTCGGGTTGTTACAAACCTTTATAAATTTCTTTGATCTGCTGAACATAAAGCAAGATATTTGGAAGAATGTCAGACACAAAACAGATCTTATCCTCATTTACTGCAATAGGAGGGAAAATAAATACTATGGGAGTCAATGGAGGATGAGATATGTTTGGTTTACTGACATTGTTCCAAATATCTTACTTATTCCAAGAAATGTATACCAGTTAGGAACTATCTGAGAGTAAATGATGACAGAATTTTCAACTAAAGTTTGTAATAAATTGAATGTAATTCATTGTTTAGTCCCTCTTGGGCTCTACAAAAGATAGTAAGTCATACGCTTTTTTTGTGACATGCTGGGAAAGAAATATTTTTGGATGAACTATTAAAATAATCAAAATGATCAAAATTCATGCCATGTCAATGCTGACCTTAAAGAAAATCAGCCAATAGAGTCCTGTTCCCACAGTGATGATGAAGAAAACATTTGCCAGATCACCAGCATAGAACAACAGAAACTTCAAAATGGTCTGAAACAGAAAGGACCATTAATACATAACCAATGTTGTGAATTGAATTTGTTTAAAATGATCCTAGGACCTGAACCATTACCTGCAGATCAATGAGGGGAGAAGCAATTCTTCTTTTCCAGCTTGCTGTCTTTAATAGTGAGTGGACAACAGCCACCCCACCCAGCACACCTAGAGCAATCTGGATACACAGTATTCCAAGTAAACCAAATCTCTTAAAACACCAAATTGATCTTTGTATATAACTTTGCACTCACATCCGTTTTGATCCGAGCTTCATTCTGGTCCATCGTATACTCCAAAGAGAATGACACCTGGAAACACACCAACCCAATCAGAAACTGCAGAAAAGTAATTAAGATGTCTAGACAGTTGTCATCATTCATGTTGCCAGAAAGGAATGACTTCTGCTCACTACCCTACCCAATGACTGTACAGTAAGTGTAAACACCGCTTATAAACTCCTTAACTTGCTGTATATTTACCGTAACAGTCTGTGTGCTGGGGTCAGTGATAAGTATATCAGAGAAATCCACGGTCAGCAGAGGGGGGTACACCTGTCCTTTCTGTGTATTCGGCACCAGCATAAACCTGTTCAATGCAGCACAATAAGAACTCTGACCTCACACATTGTCCATTTCTTGTGTTTGTAAATGTATATACAACTTACCCAATCTTTATATTAGAGGCCACACGTATTACTCTAGGTGTAGAACTCAAAGACTTCTCTCTGCCACTCAATGTGTCCACCAGCATCAGCCTCCGGGTCAGATACCAGTTATTCATGTTAGATCCTGCAGCAAAGCAAAGCAAAGCTAAAGCCTCTATACATACAGATGATATGATCATGTAAATGCTTGCAGCATCTGTAACTGTACCCTGGTTAATAAACTGGCCATTGAACTGCTGGTTGACGTTTAGGAGAGGAACTGCAAGTAGCCGTCTGGTCTCCTGAGCACTCTGAATGACCAGAAAGACATCATAGAACACAGGTTCTGGATAACCAATCAGGAGCTCAGACACCGAGAGCACACACTAAAGACAGATAAAAACAACTTCAGCAACACATCCACATGCATATGAATCCATGACAAAGGGGACAGAGAAAAAAAACTCACAGTCTGTTTGTAAGCGGTCCCAAACGTGAAGGCAGATTGTTGTCTGGCAGGTGTGTCTGGACAGAGCTGCAGGCAGTAACTTTTTGTTACGTTTTTCACAATACTTTAGTAATATTTGAAGAACTGTTGCTTCAGACCAAATGACTAGTTTTGAGACAGAGAGAGGATTTTCTTCAAAAAACCCTTATTGAGTTTGATGACCCCAGATTAGAAAATATGGACCAAAACTGGCACTGGTCTTTCCTGCATACCTGCAGGTTTCCTCCACCGACGCTCTCCCACCTAAGAAAGTCTCCACGCATCGAGTACACAGCAGCCAGCAGCTCAATGTTGGTGTTCTAATGCAAGTTGACAAAAAGAGTCTGTGAGACTTTACAATATGGAACATTTTCTTTAATTTAAGTTTAGTATCCAGCACAGGATACCTTTTGTGCACCCTTAAAGCTGAAACCAACAGGAAGTGGCTCTGTCTGTAAAATCCGTGATGCTAACCCAGACTGTTCTCCGTAATACAGCCAAGGCAGGTTGGACCTCCTAGAGTCACAAGTCATAAAAACAAGCAGTGGTTTCTTTTGTCTGTTGTTGGGATTCTCATCATAACGTGTGGTACTTTTGATATCTAAAAGGACAGATAAAGACTTAAATAGTGTTTTAATACTTATTAGGCCGATACCTCAGGAAACTGACTGAAAAATATTTTTTTACGCATTTTTACAAATTCTGGGGAAAGGGTGACTACTTTAAAGTTGCTAAAAAAAGATAATTTCATTAATTCTTCATTAATATCACTCACACATAATTCACAAATAAAAAAATATCCATTTTATGCATTTCAAGCGGGTGATCCCAGCGAGGTCACAAAATACAGAAATCCGTATTTATACGGAAAAATCCCATCCCTGAAGATATTCCATAGTTTATTACCATTATAAAATGTGGGGAAAAAGATTAAAGAATAAGCAAGTGACCCTAAACTTTTGAACAGCAGTGTATGTTGCTGTTAGATTAAATCAAATTAAACAGATTATAAACGGGTATTAAAGTCAATGTTTAAATTACTTACAAACGTAATAAATAACAGATTTTATGTTATCTGCATGTGTGTTACCAGTAAGAGATGTCCTGACTGCTGCCCTGGGCAGATGTTGCTCTGTAGATTGTGTTGTAGAGGCCACAGGCATCATTGGTGATGCTGCTGAAGGAGTGCATGTTCATCACACACATGTTCCCTAGAGCCTGACATGCGGTACGGTTCGAGAACAGCTACAGAATAACAACAAACAATTAAGTAAACATACTACAAATGTCTTAGTTGCTAAAAAGGTTTCAGTAAGTTTAATGTGATACTCCTAGACATCAGCAAGATATTTTGAATAATGTAGGGAAACAAACCGATCTGGAGCACGTTTGACTACCATTTTTGGACTACCCGGAAATGTCAATTGCTAACTTTTTCTAAATATCATTATTTCTTCAACAGAACATAGAAATGTATACAGGTTTCAGGTAAATTTGTGTGTGTAAACTTACCAAACAAGCAGCTGAAGAAGAATACATGAAGCTCGAAAACCAGGCTGATGGGACAACGAGAGCCTGTGTAACAGAGATGAGAGTAAATTTAAGTACTTGAGACTTGCTTGACATAGATTAATAAAAGACTTGACTTTAACTTGCTTTAAACTTTAACATTTAAATTAAAAAATATCTGCTTTTGAACGCGGCGCAGCCTAACCACGTGACACACCAGGCAAGCTAACGAATATGTATTGACAAGAATAATTGACTCTGAATACTAGGATTATGTGACGGTGCTAAAAAGAGATTATACAACCACCACCACCAATTCAAATTTCATTTGACTTCAAATCCCAGAACTGATCTCACCCAATAGTAAATGCCTTTTTGATCATGGATCTTGATTTGTATACCTCTGTTCATTTATGATTTTGCTGATTAATCATTTTTATTTGTATTTAGTTATTTATTTATTTTGGATTTAATTCGATATTGGGTGGATACAGTTGTACCCAAATACCTTTCATGCTTTTATGTTGGCCTAATTTCAGTTACATTCACAGTTTAGACTATATAGTTTTAATTTGTATTTGTTTTTAATTGTTGATTTTTATTGTATTCACAACTTCGATGTATGTGGCCACCTTTTGAGTTGAAATGAATATTGCAATTTTTTCATCCATAGTCCACAACTACTGTAGTTTTCACTTATTTTTATATATAAATTTAGTTAAAACATCAAACATTTGTATGACAGGCTTTACCCAAGCTACGACTTGACTTGAATTGCTTGACATATAGCAGTGACTTGACTTGCTCGATTCTCACAAAAATTGACTTGGACTTGCTTGAGCCTAGAAGGTTAAGACTTGAGACATACTTGTGACTTACTCCCACCTCTTTTCGGTGTTATACATCCACATGTTACGGTGCAAACCCTTGCACAAACACATACACAATCTATGAAGTGAACTCTTACCAACTGAGAATAGGTGACACTGGAGGCTACTGAGGTAGGCAGAATATTTGGAGAGAAGCACATCCCTCCTGCCTAAAAAATTGCAATAAACCTCTAGTTAAGCTCCTCTCATCATTCCACCTGCATATTAATAAAAAATAGGCAAATGCATTGCACAGTTGAGATTCTCACCAGTATGTTAGAGGTCCCGCAAACACAAGATTGAGAAGAATTGATGAAGGAATTCTCGCACCTCACACACCTAAACATAACCACACAAACCAAAAATTATTCAACCGAAAGAGTCTACAATAAATTCTTTCTTGAGACATTTAAGTCTACAGCAAGCTTTACCTGCTGCTGGTTGTATCTGGCGCAGAGAAAGACAGCTCTGTTGCACTGCATGCTTCACATCGGGCTATATTTAACAGATTCCCATTTCCATCTCTTTCCACTAAAAAACACAAACACGTTGTAATTGTAATTACAAATAATGTTTAAGCGATTCTTGGGAAATGTCAAGGTGCAATACGTCTTGAATCATACACATAAAATTAAACTTACCAAGCACGCTTCCCTTAGGACACTGACACTTGCCATTCTCACTCACACTTCCTGGACATTGTATACACCCATAGCCATCCTGTGTGACCCCCTGTGAATCACGGTAATCACATTCTTCTTAAATAATATTTCTTAATTATATTAATACAATGGCAATATAGCTTGAATTAGTAAAAATTGATATGACACCTAAAATGTTAACATGATAGGCTAGCTGAAGACATGAAAGCTTGAATTAAACAATGCAGTACCTGATTATCATCAGGACACTGTTGACAGGTGATGGACTCTCCATTACTGACTAACACTCTGAAACCGGTCTTACACTCACAGGTCAGTCCTGTAAAGCAGAGATTGTACCAAAATATAAACACAATGGTGAAAAGTATACAGCAGAACATTAAAAGTTCAAGTGAACTGGTGAAACTGATTCTATTGTGGCATTACATTTTTTAATTTATATGTTCATAAAAAGTAAAACGTTTAGTTTTAAATGCTCATAAAATACAAAACAGATTAAGTGCTATGTATATTGATTATTATGCAATTTCTATACTATATCTTATATATGGATGTATTAGGATTGCACCAATATGTCAAATTTGGCCGATAACTGTTAATTCTTTAACATTGGAAGCCGATAACCGATATACTGGCCGTTAAACGGTGTTTAAATATATTGATTTCGGAAGCTGGAACAAAAGGCAAATGGTGGGTGTGGGGGAAATTTGCTTATGCAAACTAATGTAAGAATATGTATGCATTTACCATTTTCTATAGACACAAGTATGAGCTTGTTAGTTCCATACAGAGTTTTGATTTATCTCTTTTATGTAGCAAAACAGAGGCCTACGTGAGGTTTTGGTAGAGGTCAAAGAACAAACAGTTTTATAGAATGAATAATGTCTTGTGTTATTAAGAAGGGAGGTTGTGTTTGGCCTTGGAGCTGTGGATAAGAGTGCTCCACTTGAGTTGATATGCTTGCAAGCAATACAATCTTTTTTAGGACAGTTCTTGGTCTCATCTCTCAGAAAAGTTTCCACAAATGTGGACAACAGCTTTTATTTCAAAACATTCACTGCAGTAAACAAGGTAACCATAACCTCTCATTTAGACTGTCCGCATGAGCAGTACGTACGGCTCTCCATGCGTTCCAATTCGCTTACTTAAACTAGCCCTAATAGTAGGTACTGTTTTTGTGTTGGAATAGTTACTTTTGAGTGCATGGCAAAATAGATTTCACACACTGGGACATGCTAACAGGAAGCGGAAGAGGCCGTTGTTGTCTAGACAACGTTGTGTAACAAACATCAAAATACAGCTCTTCTTTCCATAAAGGTATTTATTAATTCATTATTTCGTATGTAATGGTTTAAATTTAGTGACGGATCAGTTATAAAACGTATTAATGCAGTGGAGAGTTACTAAACTCCGCCTACTTGTGTTGAGTTGTGGGTAATATCAGCTGTCAGAGTGTGTACATCACTCTGCACTTCGAATTTCTACCGAAATTAGTAGACCATCCGAAAATCTTTTTCATTTTCCTGAGCTAGTTTATCACATAGGAAGTTACGTATTGCTGTGCTCGTTTATCACATAGGCAGTCTTGTTTTGCAGAGCTAGTATATTGAACTAACCCATTACTGTCTATGAATGGAATTATTCCTGACTGAGCATTATCTTATATTACTTCCCTCTTTTCAATATAAATGAATATCCCTCAATAGATTTTGACCAAGCAAACTAAACTTGTGTGTCTGTCATTCTTTGTCCCTGGTACCAGGCGTCTGTAGCCTTGTGTAAAGCCTAAATTTTCTAACTTAAAGCAACATTAGGGAGTTTTTCGACCTTTCGACCTCTCTAAAATTATTTTAGTGATAGGAAAACTCTTTACTGGACAAATTTTACTGCTGCTGCAACCTAAACAGCCCTCTATCGGCTGAAATCACACTTGTAACTTTGCTGTGCGGGTAGGTACACAATCCCCGCCCATCACCTGCTTTACGGCATACGTCACATTTACTTGTTCCCGAATTCTTCATTTCAATTCTTAATAGCAACAAGTTTCACAGGTATTATGGTGGTTTTCTATTATAGTATTGGGTTTTCTTACATAAAATGATACATTTAGTAAGTTCTAGGTTTCATATATTCCTCTGATATAATATATGATATGGGCCTCATGGTTAGAGCACCAGGCTCCTACACGTACAACACACACACTTTTGTAGACATTAGTTTGTTCATTACTTAATTTATTGCACAAAGTCACAAGCACTGTTTTTTTCATTATTACTTTTTCTAAACAAACTCACGGGCACTGGGTTGCACAATATTACACTTAAGCATGAACTCATTGTTACGTTAAAGTAGCAACCAAAAAAGGGGATTGGCTAAAAAATGTCATATATTGTGAAACCTGATTTGTAAAAGGTGATATCATGTGAAACCTGATTGGCGGACAATGCAAAACAACATGAGATTTCTGTAAAGAAGTATGGAGTCAGATGTGTGAGATCACTTCAGATGAACTCTGAATATCTCACTTTGCTCGCTCGAACAAATAAAGATTGAACACTTGGCATCTGGAACCCTTGTCTTGTTGTTGCGAATCGGCCTTCCACCGCAGAAAGAAATCTCAGAAACAAGGGTTCCAGCAAAGTAAGACACTCAAACGAATACATATCTGACTCCATCTTTTACATTTTTCTGAAGTTGTTAGCACTGTTTAAACCAATCATGTTTCACCTGACATCATCTTCTATCACAGTTCACATGATATCACCTTTGTCCATCCCCTTTCTGAATTGCTACCATTAAATCCTAACCAAGCCCCCACCTGCCTCAGTTTAATGTAAGGCTCTCTATATTAGGATTTAACCGTGGCGAACCCCCTTTAAGGTTCTTAAAAATAAGTTGTATACATCTTCTCTTACATGAGTCGATGTACACCAAGTTCTATACCATATTTGTCTTTTATTACCAATGAGCTCATGGTTAGGTACATACCATGCACCCCAAAAAGGTAATATTGTCCTTCACAATAATACTAAACACACTAGCAGATTTCTTTCTGTGTTGGAAGGTCGATTCACTTCAACAGTCTCAAGACAGAGAGCATTCAGACAGCACACCAGTCTGATTCAAACAAGACGCTTTTGTTCCCATAATTTACACATTCATAAATATCAACATACATCAACAATGTTTTGCTAATATAGCAGTAAGTGAATGATCACATGATATGAGGAGTATGGGGGACAGAGAGAGGATGGGCTAATACAATAAGGTGAAATCATGGTAAAACCTGATTTGGTGTAATGATATTGGAGTCAGCTGTATGCAGCTGTATATCATGTTGTCATTTACTACACCTGGCTTAGTGTTAAGTGTATTAAAAGGGGTAAACATGTACTCAATCAATATAATAGTGTATACAATCAGTGTTCGTCTGTGACAAATACCAACTAGTGTCTTCAAAAGTGTAAGTGTATACAAAGCATATGTGTGTGTGTTATGCGCAGCAGAAGTGAGGTCATATCTGCTTGGTGCCCATCTTATGAGGCCCACAGCCCTTGTTTAAATTCGAGAAATACATGAACTTCTATAACTATCTTAAATGTATATAAGAACAAAATGTAATATATTTAGAAACTTTATATAAGAAAACTCAGTAATATAAAGAAAACTCAGTAATATAGGAAAACCACCATAAGTGTTTCTAAAATATCTAAAAAGAAAGACATATGGGTCAATGACGTGACATGTATTTTTTGTGTCCAAATTCATTATTTTCCTAAAAAGAATTTGAATAAATACATGTCATATATCAAATGGATCTACAATATGTCCTTTATAAGAAACCCTTTTCATTTTATTGAAATTCAATAGATTTTTTGAGTTTTGGTGTTTGAAAGACCAAAAATGTCAGGTGGTGCGACCGTCCGAACATACAAACAGAGAACAAAACTGAGAAATAAATGTTAATTTTCTCAATAAAATTCTTAATAAAATATTTTGCCATGATTTTATGTTAAATTTCTTATATATGAGGGGAAAAATACTCAGTGCTAAATACATTAAATGTATATTATTTTAAATTAATATATGGTCGCACCACCTGACATCTTCTGGGTGGTAAAATCAGAAATCTTGTTTAATAATGAATTAATGCTCCCTAAAATGCTGTAAAACCAATATAAATCAACACAATACATTTTTTTGGACATAAAAATACATTTTCAAACTGTTTTGCTTAAAATATTTTTTTTTTCTTCTTGAAAATCGTATTTGTCATTGACCCATATACACATGCATCTCACCCGCTGAGAAAAACATAGACACCACTATGTAAGGAAATCATATTTGCCATTGTGTTATCTCACCATATGCACTTTACGTGCCATCATATGTTCTCACAGCCTGACTCCAAGTTTGCTCTAAGCCTTTCATGTGTAATAAAAACATATTTTGCACATAGTATATGTGCAGCTCATGTCTTCAGTGCTTAAACACATACATATAGTGTGTGCACTTATTATAGTTTGTGCATTTAGTTGTATGTGTTGTGCAGTGCAGAAAACACACCTATTACATTACAGATTCCACCATAGTATGAGCTTCAATAAAGACAAATATACACATCAGGTAAACAAACGCTTTGGTCATTTTGATATCGCAAACTAAACAAAAAGCTTAACGTATCGGTACGTGGTCTAGTCAGGACAGGGAAAGTAACGCTAGCATGCATGCTAATTTAAAATAAAGTTATAATTAATTGTGAATAAATGAAAATTTACGGGCTAACAAACCCACTTGTTTGTAACGTTACTTCAGCACACCGCTCTTACCTGATTTAACGTTACTGCTGGTTTGATTCGGTCCACATTTCAAACAAGACAAGCTCGAAATATCAAAATAGTTTTCCCCTCGACAATCTGAAGGCTGCTGAAATGCTATAGAGAACTGCTGGCCAGAGAAAATCTTCAGTTTTAACAAGAATATCACGAACAAGACATACATAAAATCTCTCAGCGTCCCTGTCGCCATGGTACAGATGACGTTCGATGACGCAATTCCTGCTTTCTACCCACAAGGCTGAGCGCGGCGCGCGGGGGTTTATAAAGTCCTCCTCAGAGGAAGTGAAGCGTTTGCAGCAGACGGCGTGGGTAGTGATGCTTTCGCGCGCTTACTCTGACACAGTCGTTGGTCCAAACAATCCTTACTTTTTACAGAAAAACGAACGGTAAGTGGACGCGTTTGAGGAACGACACTTTCCGTGGACTGCAGGAAGTTTTTTTCCTCACTTGAAGAAACAAAAGTTATGATATCTGGTGTAGTTTTTTAAATGTTTTTGCTTTGTTGTTGAGATGATTCCTCTTGAAATCAAGCTGATTTTGCCTTTTTTTTGACAGATCCTATTGGTTTGAAAGAAAAATCATGACCGTAGTGGTTCTACGTTTGCAAGGTTTAACCACAGAAGCGGGATCTGAAGACATCCGCAGATTTTTTCATGGCTTACACATACCTGAAGGAGGCGTTCATATCACTGGCGGCGAGAAGGGTGAAGCTTTCATTATCTTTCCGTCCGAAAGACAAGCTCAACTAGCCATGCACAACTCTGGGAAACGTCTCAGAGGCTCCTCTGTTTCGTTGCATATCAGTAGTGTGGATGAATTGAAGCAAAAAATGGAGTCGAGGTTAAGAAAAGCAAACACCCCTGCAGTGGAAAGTAAAACCGTGCCATCAGTGTCATTCTCACCAGAAGTCAATGGAAAACTTTTGCTTAGTCTAATGGCTGCCATTCAAGGACAGCTTTCGAATAACAAAGTGAATGAAAACCAGGCTCCTAACCAATTGCCAGAAAACTTCAAACAGACCGCTCCACAAACCTCACCTGCAGACCAAACAAATGCGTTTGCTCCGTCTGGAAGAGTTGCACATGGATTTGCATCTACGGCGCTGGAAAGCAGTGGACAAAACATCAATTCCAGTAAGCCAGGATACCTTCGGCTTTATGGACTTCCAGACTTCGTTGCTGAACGTGATGTCCGCCATTTCCTACAAGGACTCTCGGTTTTGGGAATTATAACAAATGTTCGCTTACCGCTGGGCTTTTGTTGCCTAGTGAAGCTGGCCAGTTTTGTAGAGGCTCAAAAAGGACTCAAGTACAACCATACGAAATTTAAAGAATTCAATATCGAGGTTAGACCTGCCCATGAGAAGATGTGGACAGATGCCATGGAGGAATCCGGCAAATGCATGCAAGGCATGCGATCTCACGCTTTCTCGGAGCCAAAGAAAATCAACTTGGATAGAAATACGCATGGAGATTTTGCCAGGAAAAGAAGTGTTGAGGAACCGACTTCATTAGGATCTCCTAAACGCCACTGTCAAAACTCTCCTCCTCACACAGAACTTTACGTCGTAGTCAATCATCTTTCAACGAATATAACCAAGACTGAGATCAAGAACATTTTCAGCTGTCCTGAAATCCCTAACAGTCGAATTAAACATTTATTGAGCAAATGGGGGGAAAGGACAAGCACTGCGTTCATTACCTTCGAGCATGCAGAAGATTACGCCACCGCTCTGAACATGAACGGGACCACCGTAGGTTTAAAGAACATCGAAGTATCGTCCATTACTAGGGAGGAGATGTTAGCTATACTTGGCAGGAACAGATTAATCAAAATCTGGAGACCACAGCCCTACGTTAAAGCTAAAGACAATTTGATGTGTATATACGCAAGGAACTTTCCTGCAAATGCCATGAAAAAAGATGTGATGGATTTTTTCATGGACTTTCAGGTCTGTGAGAATAAGATCAGACTGCTTATGGACAGTCGGGGCAATGGCATTGGAGAGGCCATAGTGGACCTTGGATGCGAAAAAATTGCCAGACAAGCTCAAAACGTCCTACACGGGAGGCATTTCATGGGAACCAAAATTCTGCTCGCTCGTATTTCTCGCCAACAGATGAAGGAGATACTTGGAACACTGTGAACAACTGGAGGATGTGAGCACCTTGAATAAAACAATTGTGTACAGTTTTTGTAAACAAAGACTATATATATTCTATAGAATCACAAGATTAAGGCTCTCTGGCTATGCAACAAGCTCTGTGAGCTTTTCAAAAAGACTTGTCATAAATGTGCCGGATAAGTTGTTTTGGCCTATACAATTAAAGATGCTTAAACAAAAATCAAAGCAGTGTGTTAAAAGATTTTGAAAATATTGTCTTCTGGAGAATTTTTTTTTCTACGACTGCCAAAGTTCACACTTCTTCGCTTTACACCTCTCATTGGTTTAAAGTTAATAATGCACAGCATGTTTGTTTGCTAAAACCTTTAAACCTAACTCCGTCAACACCATTCACATGTTGTTTTCTTCCAACTGTCCCTGCTGAATAAACGGCTTCATCTAAAATTGGATGTCAAATATCTTGTTCTGCACACTGTTTGTCTCAATACATCTTGCATTCATAGACCACCTTTTTAATGAAAAGACTTTACTCACCATGGTCAAGACGATTGAAAAGTTGGGCTGTTCAAGAGAACCGAAGCAGAAACTAGGAGCATGCAGCACTTTACAAAAGTTTGTAAATATCATAAAAATTGTGTAGGGAAACGGTTTTGTTTTCTGTCTCTTGGACATGCCAAAGTCACTGGATTCAATCCCATGGAATGCAAAGTCTGAATGCACTATACAGGATTTTGGATTAAAGCATTAGTCCGATGCACGAACAAAGGATTGTGGGAGAGAATTCTGCGTGTGTACTACTATGCCAGCTAACAAAAACATTGACCTATATTTGGGTTAAAAAGTACAAAGAAAATAGTATTTTCTAAAAGTGCACACATTTCAGTCTATCTGAAAGTCGGCTTTTGATGAAGATAAACTGAAAAACACAGCAAATTTATCACAAGTGTGATAAAAAAATCCCAGGTCCAGCCAAGATTGGAAGAAAATGATGCACCCCTACACATATTGTAGCAGTGGACAGTAACAAAAACTCTCTCTTTGCAAAAGATATGGCAACCACAATAAGAGAAGATATTTCTGCATCTGAACAATCTGAAAACCACAGTATAAATGTAAAAATGGATATATCAAGGAACGACATAATAAAAACAGACTTTTTTTCTCAATTTATTTCAAACGTTATGGCAACACAGCTTTGGAACAAGATGACAAATGAATAAGAAATTCTCTGGTTTAAATACCATTTTACATTGTGTTGCTATTACAAAAAAAAACGAAGTTGTCCAACCGAAAACCAAAACACTTTAAATGAGTGTACCTATACATTATAAAAGCAAAGCATCTTAAAAGTCAAGAAAAAAGTAGTTGGTCATAAACGGTAAAAATAAACATGTCAGAATGACTACAACAGACAAGCCCAGAAAGGTAAGCCAAGTCTTATGAATGTTCAGTTGTAGAATCTTGAGGAACCTGTAAGGGCAGAGAAATTAAAGCGTTATACGTTTTATGCAACACTAAATATTCTAAAAAGTTTACATAAAAATAGAAATTAATCTATGAAAGAATTATAAATGCTCTAATACCTGGCATGCCACCAGAGTATCTGTCATTAGAGCCATGTGAGTGACGAGACGATGAGTAATTAAAAGAGCTTGAGGACAACGGCTTCAGACTGGGCACCTGTGAACATTCCACATACATTTAACTGGACCAAGGTCTTGGGTTTTCATTCCAAGACTATTTTCCACCAAAATAGTTATCATTGTTACATTATTATTTAATTTATACAAGTCACCAAATGAATTCAGTTCTTTTGAAAACTCATAATAGGCAAGGGAAGTGAGTATATAAAAATCACCACATCCTGTGTCAATCAAGTGTGCAAAAGAGCATTTAAGCTTGCAACCCTTATGGAATCAGTCATTTCCTCTCTTCACCGCATGCATTAATATGAACCAGTTTAAACTTTGTTTCATTCATCATCAACCAAACCTGAGTTTATTACACTTGATTAATCCGTGACAATTATAATGAATGACAATCGATTTCTGAATAAAGTTACCGAAATACTCCTGAGCCGGTAATCCATGAGAACATCTGTGAGCTTCTGTGTAACCTTTAGGACAATCTGAGCATCGTCCTCATTCTCAATACGAAAATTGTCCTAAAAGTAACAAAAAGTTTAATACCTCGAAAGGGTTCATAATATTCACAATTTATATATTCAAAGAAACATTGTACATGCAAAAAGCAAACAGTACCAGATATTTAAGCAGTGTTGAAGGAATGCTTTCGCCCGGACCCATTATTCTGTCTCCGCCCCTATTCATGGCATCATCATCATCGGGGAAAGGTCTGTCCATACGCTCACAACGCTGGCCAATTTCAAAGCCATCTGCACCCATGTGCATATCATCAGAGAATTGTTGCATGTCCTCTCGTTGCATCATCTCCCTGTCTGGGATGGCCATGTAATCTTCATAGCCACCTTGGCCAGGGAAGCCCCCCATATCAGGCGGGCCTCTTCTCATGGGCCCCATACCACCATGACCCATAAACTGAGAATCGGAGAAATGATCTGCAATGAAATCAATAATTCTGATTAGGATCATCAGAAACATCAAATCTTTATATAATAATTGTCTTTACATAATGTGCATTAGAGGCAACGTCTGGGTTAGCACCATTGGTTGGTGCTTTCATCCCCAATGTTCTTAATGATAAAACCAGAGACTTTTGGTTTAGTTTTGAAGCAATAAGTAAATTGAAGTCAGATACACAAGCACTTACCTCGCTGTAACCCTCGAGGAGCAGGCCCATGGATACCTCCATTTCCTGGAAAACCTACCCTGGGTTGAGCAGATTCTAAGAAAGACAACAAGCGTCAGGCATTGAAAAGTTGTAGACCACTAGACAGGAAGACATCTGACTTACTCATCCCCTGAAAAGCAATCACTTCACAAGGCTCCCTCAGCACAACCTGAAAGACATCAGATAAATCGTATGATTAGACATCGCTGTTCTCGAAAACGGCAGAATATTCATTTCAGTGTTCGTCTCTCACCTTAATTTGACCTCTACCCTCTGCATTTTCCACCTCAGCAGCAGTCGCTTTAATGGCTTTTCTGACAGATGGATCTTTACCTGCTTCCTCCTCCTCGTAAGGAACCTTGTCTTTGTGGAGGTGTTTCTGTTTACAAGAAAAAAATACAACTATTACACATTGTGTTCACGTGCCAGAGGAATAGGACCTTCATAGAGGATTGTAAAAATATAGATCACGAGTATAGTTTTAGTAGTTTTATTAGTCTATAATATTTTTCACTGCATGCTGTATGAACTGAGCGAATCAGACACTGATTTGAAGAGAACTACTGCACAGATCGATAAGAGTCATGTGCTACCATCTGGCTTGAGATTGATCAGCTTCCCCCACAATGAAATGGCTTCAAAACAAAGAAACATGTGTATCTATAGGACGAACGTGTCAACTAAGCAACCAAGACAAATGGTCGTAAATGTAATGCAAATGAACAGATCGGGACTTGATACAAATTCATGAGTTAACACCAGAGAGGGGCCTGATTTGCCCCCAACCATAAGAGAGAACAGAGATAAGAGAGATAACATTGTGACGTCTTCGTTGCAGCCTGATCAAATGAGCGCTGGATGATCCATTTGTTTGATCGTAAAGAGTCACATTCTTTCAAAATTCCCTCTACAAATAATTACTAATAAGCTTTGAGATAAATGGTTGTGTGTGTGTGTGTGTGTGTGACCAATAAAACCTGAAATAATATTTTGATGACAAGAACACTTTTGAAGCAAGACCAGGTTCCCGTATAAGAAGCTACAAAAAGTTTGCAAAGGGATTTCATTTTTTCATTGGTTGTTTAAGGTTTTATATAACCACTGCAAAATGCAATTGCATGGCTAGTAAAATGTTACCAAGTTGTTACCAAGTATCTGAAGCAGTGCTTCCAGCCCAAGATGTGAGAGACAATTTCCTTCTGCAGACGCTGAACTTTGCACAGTTTACACTGATAGTGGGGAGGTGCAGATTTAGATGGGCTTCGATACTCCCAAATATACTGGAGGCCTAAAAATGCAAAACAAACACACACAGACTCACACAGGTGCACAAGCAAGCGGTAATTCTTGTTTTCTGAGCTACAGCAGACACAAAACCTTCATGATGAAAACTATTTTTTTCTATTCTCTATAACATTTATATTATTTGATCAAATATAGTCATTGTCCCCATTAGTTTCACAAAGCATGTGAAATTCCAGTGTGAGCTAAATTTCTACCGAAACAAACCTCAGGAATAACTAACTCATAGTCACTCAACAGCAATGTAAAAGACTGAATGCAATGACTATGAAAAAAATCTGGGTTATTCCATCATATATTCATTTTTTAACCGATCATTAAAACATGTAAAAATATTAGTATTGTGTTGTTGAAGCATGAAAATATAATTTTCTTAGCAGAAAGCTAATCATTTTCTTTACTCAGGATCTGCAAACATTGCATCTTTTTTGTTATTCTGACCAGTTTGTCCCGTTTCAATTTTCTACAAATAAATATATATTTCCATTTGGTATTTGGGAGAAATGCTGTCACTATTTCACAGAATGACGCAAAAATGATCATTGTACTGAAAAATGTGTATAGTACGTTTTCTTATACAAAAAATTTAAGTGGTCTCTTATTTTTTGTGTGGCTGTAAAGACACCAAAAAACTGCAATACAAATGTGTTCTAGGATAAAATGGTAATTTGGTCAAATAAATCATGACTCACCAACTACTGTCTCTGTGACAGATGTCAGATGTTTCTGTAAGGAGGGTAGGGTCTGGATAGATCCATTCCTGGCAGAGAATACTGTTGAAAAACAGATAGAAATAAATAAATAACACATTTTAAACATTAAGCATTAGCCCCTTTTACACAAACAGGAGTTCTGCTCTGAGTCAAATTCTGATCAACGGTATTGATTCATTGTTTTCGCAATCCAGTAATTTAACAGTTGCATGTGTGAAAGGGGCTATTGTGAATCAAAACCGTAAAAAAAGGTCCTCGCATTACCAAAACAACACCTACCTCATCTCCAAAACACTACCAGAGCACTAAAAGCACTCGGCCATTAGTTAATCACAGGCCTACATGTAGGCAACTATCACAGTTTATAAAGATGTGGTAAAACAAGTCAACCACAACTATAATCTTAAAAACTGAACAACATAAAAACTCAACAGTTTTAAAATGAATCTGAAAAGCTGCAGCAAAGCTCGCATCTAGCAACATAAACTGCTTCAGATAAGGGTTACATTCCTGAAAGGAGTTCAAGGCTAACCGTGCTTTCATTCCGTTGAATCTTGATACTTATGCAACTCACTCCAACTCATTCCTTGTGGCAACTTGATGCACTTCTTGTGCAAAATGCCACATTTTGTTACTCCTTGGCATGACCCAAATGTGCCCAAACAGGAACCAAAGGTACCAAAGACAAACAACCTGCATGTGTATCGTGTCTTGTTGGGCTTATTTGAGTTAAACTATACTGGACTGCTACCGACTGGCGAGATCTGACGGTTGCAGGTGGGGGAAGAGTAAAAAAAGTGGTTGTTGGATACTTTTTGCATAATCTTTGTGCGTTTATTCTACGGTAGACCACGGGACTTTGCTGCCTTTATTCCTGGAGATATTAAAAATCTGCAAGATCATTTTTTGCATTGAGATCAGTATATTATAATTAAAAGATGATATAAAAGCACATTTGTGCGAGTAAGCTTAACAGAATTGGTCAGAATAAATATGCAACATGTCACATCTATACACATGTACAGTCTAACCAATAATAATAAAGGGTGTCATCATTGAGGCTCCTGCAGCTCATTTGGGGGCAACTTCAATGCCTGCCCAGGCGGCTGGTCAGGTTTACCCTCACCTTTGATGGCACATATGATTGTAAGGTGAGTCAGACAAATCTTCTGACCATTTTTTTGAAAATTTTCCGACGTCATTTTGCGTGAAATAGAACACACATTAAAGGACATAGCGAGAACAGTTAAAGAGCACATAGGCTGGAATTTTTAAACACTGCGCAAAGGAGCTCTATGTTGAAGTTTCTGATGTTGTTCAGCATAATTTTGTTCAAATATATAAACAGGTGCAAAGCATTTGTTTGGAAAGGTGCTAGTTTGCACCAATATGAGAACAATACTTGTGTTTAGGATTAAAGATCCAAAGCTCTGAAAACCCAGAGGTGGCACAAAATACCTTACCAGGGTCAGACAGAGCTTAAGGTCAAAGGCACAGAACAGGGTTCTGCATGTAGGACTTACCTATGTCACTATTCGCGGGGGCCTTCTTTTTCTGTCATAGACGACAAATATAACCATTGGTAGAGGAGAGAAATAAAAAGGAATTAAAGCGATGTAACAGCATTGGAGATGAAGAAGAATCTTCAGTCTCCCGCACATACTAAATTCCCCCAGTTCCCCTCTCCACTTCAAGAGTAGAGTGTGACAGTCCATTGAGAGTTGGACACTTGAGCAATCAAAGTGTCTCATCACTAGACACGTTCACAGGAGATCTCACACTACAGTAACAAACACATTGGGCCTCATTCATGAAAACATTTGTAAATATATGAGAAAAGTAATTTGTGCGCAAAACAGACCGGGAACTCACCTCCGGATTCACAAATACTTCGTTAAAGTCAGATTTGATAGTAAAATGCGTGTATGTTAATGAATTCCAATCCCAATTCCAAATTACGTGTCTAGGAATGCTGGAATCATCAGTGTCTCCATCTTCACTGAGCTTGTCTAAATTGGCTGATTGGTTCTTGTCATATGACCTGCGGTTCATGTAAAGCATTCTGAAAAGTTGAAATAGTTTCATCTCGATGCGCCTATAACAAAGGGAGTGTCGCACGGCTCGCACCGCAAGCACATTGCTCAAAAGCCCCTATTCCAGCACTAAAGAGCTCCCCCACAATGCATGTATGAGTAAGTCAAGTTGTACAATGTTAAAAAAAAATGATTTGACCTCGGTCCTTACATAACTCTGCTTTTTAAAGGAGGCATGAATTAAAATCACAAATTTAACCCGAGCTTTTGTATACAAGAGGAAATCGTATTCACGCGAACATCATGTAAGTGTAAGAACTCAAAACAATTTGTTACTAAGATTACATCAGTTATTGACACAAGGCCCAGCGAACGGCAGGTTCTGGAATGCTCCTATCTATGACGACATTGATAGGTTGAACACCGCCTCAACAGAAAAATATCAATGACACATTCTCTAGTCCCGCCCACTTGTTGTCGCATGACAATTCTGAAGTAACACAGGTGGCGCGGAACCAGATGGAGCGAGCTAGCAATAAACATACATGCCTTTAAAGATAATTAAAAATAAACTTTAACCACGCGTTAATGGTTAAAGACGTTCCAGCTCCTGTGGGAAAAACATGGAGCGTTTGTTCGTTTCATTTCTCCGAGGATTCCTTCGTGAACAAGGCAGCGATTGACACTGGATTTGTGGAATGACTAAAATTAAAAAGCAGTGTCATCAATATTGGATCCGATAGGAATGGTGCAGAAATCTTATGCGAGTGAAACATTTTTGGACTATGCGTCACTATTGGTTTGTTAAAGATCGCTTGACGTGCTATTATCTGGGGACCTCTAGTCATTTGTATTAATTCCAGAGGTTGTCTGCGATCTTAAGCTTGTGCGAATCAGCATCTCAGCAATTTGGCGGACTCATATATCCTTTTTCAAGGTTTTATCCACCGTTTGCGAATAATGGAGGTTGTTTTGAAATGTTTTGATATTATTTCAGGTGCTGGGTGATATCCATAAGTTACCAGGAGTCTCCCGCTTGTTTATTTATCATGGAAACTCTTGAAACATTTCAAGAGTTCTAAAACGGGTCTCAAATGATTACAGGTACAGTCACGTATCATTAAACACCATACAGGACATAAAAACTATACGCAAAGCCTAACCATCACATTCAGGAAATATTTCAGTAAATTTGAGTAAAAAATAATCCCTTGCGAATGCATCACATGAAAATACTGATGTGGGGAGGTCATTTATAAATCACAGGGGGTCTCCAGATAATAGTAATGCTAATGCCATGCGAAAACTGTGAATGATGCTAATGTGTAACCTAACGTTACGTCTCGAACCAAATTCGCAGAAGCCTCCAACTACGCAAACTGCTAACCAATCAAAGCAGTGGGCGTTTACTTATCAAGTCTTCAATGCTGCACGCCCATTAAAACCGAGCGTTTGCACAGCTGGCCAGCTTGGCCTGACTATTACTTATTGACTTTGATGTTTTTGAATATAAAAAGCAAGCGAACGTCATAACTAGACCTCACACAACAGTATAAAACAATAAACAAGGCCAGCTCATGAGACCTTTAAAAGAGACTAAACCGTAATGACTTAATAAAATCAAACTTGATAATTCAAAAAGTAATAATATAAAAACTAGGTAAACATTACCTAAATCACACGAACATCAATCTTTACAAAATTGACAGAGTGAAAAAATAATTAAGTACAAAATTCTTTAAAACTTACCTTTCCCTGCCTGCCCCTCTTATTATTAGGAACTGGTCCTTGTTCCATACTGTGAGAAATCAACAGCCAGGTTAGTATTACATATGTCGTCAATAATAACGAATATCCAAATCATCTGCAAAACTAATGCATTTCATCCTTCTACCAACGAGTTTTTGAAGAGTTTCCAGATCGTTTTCAGTCGCATATAATATTGTGGGAAAAGATCATGCAACGTTCACTTACTGCGACAGATCTCTTTATACTATCAGAACGCAGTCATAGTGGATTCACTGACCGAGTGAACGTAATTCTTCTCCTGTATAAACAATTCACATTTGCGTTATTATCTTACCTTATATTTTGCAGACGATTACTTGTATTGTACTACCAATATCCGACGACGATCGAACAGGAAATGATATAGTAAGACCCAAGATCTTTTCCGTGTGGCGTCAAAAATAAAAGTCTAATATTTGGGTGCACTTTCTTTTAACCGTTTGCTGCAATATTATTTTTGCTCCAAGCTTTACTACTATTGTTTTTCTTTGTCAATATCAAATTAATAGAATTTTAATTTTTGAAAAACCAACGTCAAAGACAACGGGACGGAAAACCTTTATTTTGAAATGCCGACAAAGACTTGCCATAAAATATTTATAGTTAATAAGTTAGATTTACTTATCTATATTTCATCAATTATAAAGCTATTTTATATTTAGCCCCTCTAAATTAGTAATTTTACATTTTTGAGTGGTCCGATTTATGCAAAAAAATAGTGAATGCTCAAGAAAAGTGTTTCTTTCCATAATTTGATCAGGCATAAGTTTAGCCGCTATGGTAGCGCGTCCACAGAGCTTGAAGGACCTCAAAAGACTCAATTGCAACACGAGTGATCGCCTCTGGTTAGTGCAATAAACTTAACAAAATTGTTGTGCTGTGTGATGTTTTATTAAATCTGTAAGTGTATTCCTTAGTGTAATGGGTTTGATCGGACCTTTATGATTTTACACAGTTACGTTACGTGTTTATGCTTACTGATGAAAAGAGTAAGTTAACCATCACATCAATAAAGCATTTACTATAGATTTGTGTAGGCATCACCTCATACACATGTTGTACACATTTGCTACAGAAATGCATTGAATTCTGGGATATCCAAGTTGTGCTCTGTTTGCATGACAGTTGTTGTGAAAGTCTCATAAATGCCCGTTTTTAATGTGTAGATTTTAAATGATTTGAATATTATGCATAATTATGCCTTATTTATTTACCTATTTCTGTTATATTGCTATTATTAACGTTGTTTTTTAATAATATGACACTAAACATCTTTTATTTTGGTTACAGCCTATTCTCTTTCAACTGAAGAATGACCAAAAAGCGAAAACGGCAGGATGATTTCCAGAAAGTTAAGCTAAAGGTTGGCAAAAAGAAGCCGAAAGCAGACAATGCAACAGACGTCAACTTCAAATCTAAATCCATCCATCTGCCAGAGCAGCTGAAGCAGAGTAATGCAGGCCCGACCACACACAGGCACCTCAACATTAAGGTACGTTGTTAATTTTCAGTCCTTATCATTCCTCTCAACTATTAAGTCATGTACTACCCTGTGTATTTTCTTCAGGATCTGCTGTCCCAGTTACACCACTACAACAGTAATGTCAAGCAGGGAGCTCTGGTGGGTTTACGGGAGTTGCTGTCAGCTCACCCCACTTTGGTTGAACAGCATACGTCGGCGATTCTTTCAGAGGTAGCCGCACTCTTCACAGACAAAGACGGCACCGTGCGTGCGGCCGTGGTGCGCCTGCTGCGCTTCGTGGCTCAGTGTATTCCCGTCGAGCGTGTGGCGCCCTTCTTCCCCCTGCTTAGCGCTCACCTCACTTGTGCCATGACTCATATCTCAGAAAGTATACAAGAGGACGCACTCCGTTTCCTGGACGTGCTGCTCGAACACTTTCCTGGACTTCTGTCTCAGAGACATAATGTTCTGCTGGCAAGTTTTCTCGAGCTCATCTCGCAGAGGCGAATGGGCAAAAAGGATAAGTCTGCGAAAGGAGGCTTTGTTTTGTCCATCAATACAAATCGATCTGTGACAGCTCAGCAATGGAGACTCACTGTGCTGCTAAGGTAATTTTGTCATATTACTTTGTTTTGAGAAGGTTCAAATGCCATAGTACATAGAAAAAGACATAGAAAAGTCATAGTTCATTGTTTTGAAGTCATTTTTGTCATATAATTTTTTATGCATGGCTGCAGGCTGAGCCGTTTTCTGCAGGCGGTGGTTGAGGAAAGGCCGCTGGAGGAAGGCATCACTAACAGGAATGCTCTGGAAATGTGGGTTGGGGAGAAAAGCTTGACGACACCTATAGAGGTGAAGTGGGAAGAGCATGGGTTTGGGAAGGGCAGAATACAAATGTTTGAACATTCTGGAGCCACGCCCACGCCACACTCCACATATCGGTTAAGGTAAGTTTGATAATGTTATAGTAACATGGTTTAGCTCTTTGTCTTTGACTGTGTCTCTGAATATTACATGTGCTGCCCTCTTATGTTGGTTTTCCATAGGCCGGACTCTAATCTGGCAGCTGGAATGAATAAAGATCTAAATTCAGCTGAGACCGTGCAAGGCTTTGCGGGAACACTCGTGCCTCTCCTGCTCGAGATCTGGGTGGAGGCGGCAGGTGGAGATCGTGTGCAGATGGACAGTGGTCACCTGCTTTCGCCAGAGTCCATGGCTCTTATGTTCCAGATTCTGACCATCCTTCAGTTGCTCAGAAGACTCACCCCACAGGGAGACCAACAGGACATTCTGGTACACGCAATTATACATACTCAAATCTGTGTCATACAGCTAAAATTATAATGTGGAACTGGGAACAAACCTCACTTGTGTGATGTGTTGCAGGATGCCTGGTTTCGGAACACGTACCTAGCTGACTTCAAACAGCACTATATGAAGAACTTTCCGTATGGTCTGCTAGAAGTGGCAAGACATAGGAAAAAAGTTGACGGAAAGAGGTGATCTATCAAGATCGACAGTGAAGGAGACTGTTTGCATGTGTGTGAAAGGCAGTTGTGGATGTCTGGGGTGCAAGCCTAGGATAAAGGGTCACAATTGTAGCACCGTTCAAAATAATGACGGCGAGAGACGGAGAAAAAACTGTTCAGGAAACAGATAATAGTTTGACA
The DNA here is from genome assembly GCF_015846415.1 of Triplophysa dalaica. Classification (NCBI taxonomy): domain Eukaryota; kingdom Metazoa; phylum Chordata; class Actinopteri; order Cypriniformes; family Nemacheilidae; genus Triplophysa; species Triplophysa dalaica. The sequence continues at coordinate 6,199,465 of NC_079553.1, forward strand.
ACTGTTCTCTCTGGCTGCACAAATTATGCGTTTCCTTTTAAAGTGTGTAATTGTTAGGATGGTAAAATTGAATTCAATTCACTTCTATTGTCAGATTTTTGACACGAGGAGTGAAAATCTTGTAAAAAAAATTGATGTATTTTTGTTTTTCAGTACAAATAAAAGATTGAAATCAAGATTAACGAAAGTGCGAAATTACCTAATAAATTAAGTTTAATTAAAATTATGCTTAAAAAAGAGATATCTCAGGTTTCTACTTGGGTATCACATCTCACTTAACGTCTGGAAACATGTATCTTGATCTAAGAGTGTTTAGATATTTGTACTGTAAAGTACAAGAAAAATAATAAGACATTAGTCCTTAAAGTCCTTAATATTTAATATTAGCTTTTTAGTTTCTATGTTAATTTAGAATTTTTAGCAATTTTGTTAAATGCATTTTTCGTTTTATTATGTACTTATTATTTTTTATGTTGCCAAATGAGATTCATTTTTTAGTTTTTGTTATTATTTTATTGCCTCAAACTTGTCAGTTTATTCTGAGGCAACGTTTACATTTTTCACTTAGTTTAAAGAAGTCATGTGACACGGCTGAAACGAATATGATCGATTGTTTTAGATGCAAAGCAACGTGTGTACATCATTACGGTTAAAAAAACGCTGTATTTTCCACATACCAGCATGTTTGTATCTCCTCTACCTCCCTGATTTGCGTGGATTTGTAACAAAGCTCATCGCTTTGAAAAGCGACGTGTGCTATGATAGATCAGTTAACCAGTGCATACTAATTGGTCAAATACTGCAAGCGTGTCACGGAAATGTAACGCCTCTTACCATATTAGGAACATCAGGTTCCAACACCTTACTTGCATATACATTTGGACGGTCTTAGAACTGAAGTGTATTTGTGGTTACATGAGGCATTTCAGGCAGGTTTGGGTGAGCATTCGCTTATCTTTTGTTCCGACACTTTCATTTTTGCAAATTTACATGTATAATACATGCATGGGCAACTTTTAACACACCAACGACACAGAAAAACACATGTTATGACCCCTTTAAGTATTTCTATAACTTTAAAGCCAATATTTTTACAAATAACAGGAAGTTTTAGTCAACTAAAATGACCTTGCCTTGCAATAGTTCAGCTGATGGTGACTTAAAGTTGACGATACATGTCTCTCCAGTGTGTAAACAATGTGGGTTTAGTGCATTTTCAAAACTTTGCTCTCTTTGTTATCTTCAGGTTTCATCAGCAGGCAGTTGTTGGAACTGTCGCTGGAGGCAATGTGGAGCCTTTGGCCTTAAACGTCACATTGTGCCAAGTTATGGTGACTCTCAGTCTTAAGGGGTGCAGTGACGGAGTGGGTCAAGATGCAGACTGGCTCGGACCAATCAGAGCCTTCATTAAAGAAACACTGTCCAGTGGGAGCAAGCTGAGCTCAAAGCACCTGGCAGCTTTACTGGAAGTCGTCTGGAGGATGATTGTTACCCAGCGCAGCCGTGGTGAGAACCTGCTGGAAGATATTTTGTTGTACAGCATATACGAGAGAAGTCTGGTTGTTGAGATATGGATTACTATATTTAAAGCATATGTATGTTTGTGTTTGCAGTGGTGACAGACGAACTCCTGCAGGCCGTGTATGTGCAGTACCAGCAGAGGAACCTCGGTGTGACTGTCCGCACACTGCTGCTGAGCTTTTTCAGTCGACTCTACATTGAAGAACATCAGAACCACCCTCATATTGCCAGGTACACACCTATATAAAATGGGAAAATTGTATCTGAGGTGGATTGTGTGACATGATAATATCACCTGCGGCCGAAACCAAACCATGCTAGGAAACTATACCTTCAATGAGGACTCTCTCTCACACAGGAGTAAGATTCTGGCTTGCTGGTTGGCATCACTACCGGTGCAGTTGATTCAGTTAGGCAGTAGGAATCCTCAGCTCTCCGCACATCTTCTGAAGACGGTCCAGTCGGCTGCCGCCAGGGGCAACAAGGACCTTCTGAACATTCTGCAAAAACGTGCCTGCAGTCTTTATGGTAATTGTACATGCTCACAAATAAGTGACCGTGGAGGGCACTTCAGTTCATGAGAGGCCTGTGCTTGTGTAAGAGTTCGGCTGGTTCGGAGAGAGAGAATAAGACCGGCGGCGTCTCTGTAGTTTTGTGTTTCAGGACCACAGCGCTCTCTTTGTATGCGGTGACATCAGCAAAGTGCGTCAGCGCCTAATAATGTCTGTCTATCTGCGATCACTGACAGGACAGAACTCGCTGTCTCTCTCAAAGACACAGAAAATAAAGACATACATTCATGCCTTGCACATTGCGCGGTAGATGTGTCATACTTTGGTCACAAGGGGGAGCACTTTCTTTGATTTTGGAATGAAGTGTTGGATACTGCATTAAAGGGACAGTTCACCCAAAAATTCAGTTCTTGTCATTTAAGCTCACCCTCGAGTTGTTCCAAATCTGTTTGAATATCTTCATTCTGAGAGAAAGATATTTGGTAGAATGCTGAAACAGTTCTCAGTCACGATTGACATATTTGGGAAAAATGACAGTGGTGGTCAAAAGTGCCCCAGAACTGATTGCTGTCCTACAATCTTACAAATATCTTTCTTTGTGTTTATGAGAACAAATACATTTATTCAGATTTTGATCAACTTGAGGGTGAGAAAGTGAAGAGAGAATTTTCATTTTTGGTTGAACTGTTCCTTTAATGGGGCGTGAAAACCTGTTTTTCTGTGTCTTTGGTGCGTTCCAAGTTGCCCATGCAAGTATTAGACGTGTAAAATGACAATGATGTGGTCAAATTTGACTAAGACTGCCCAAATGTATACGCAAGTAAGGTGGGCGTACCTGTCAGTACAATTGCTTTGGAACCTAATGTTTTAAATACGGGTACATCTCATAAAATTTGAATATCGTGAAAAAGGTCAGTTTCATCGTTTATTTCAGAAAGTGAAACCCATATATTATATAGATTCATTACACATAGAGTGAAATATTTCAAGCCTTTATTTCTTGAAATTTTGCTGATTATGGGTTAAAGATAATGAAAACCCCAAATTCAGTATCTCCGAAAAGTAGAATATTACATAAGATTAATAAAAAAAAGGATATTTTAAACAGAAATGTTAGGCTTCTGTAAAGTATGTTCATTTCTATGCTCTCAATATTTGGTTGAGCCTCCTTTTGCATTATTTACTGCATCAATGTGGCGTGGCATGGAGTCAATCAGTCTGCGGCTCTGCTCGGGTGGAATGGAAGCCCAGGTTGCTTTGATAGCGGCCTTCAGGTCATCTGCATTGTTGGGTCTCTTGTCTCTCTCTGACAATACCCCAATAATACAATACTTGACAATAATATAAGATTCTCTATAGGGTTCAGGTCAGGCGGGTTTGCTTGCCAATCAAGCACAGAACCATCATGGTCTTTGAACCAGCTTTTGGTACCTTTGGCAGTGTGGGCAGGTCCCAAGTGAAATCCGCACCTCCATAAAGCTTGTCAGCAGAAGGAAGCATGAAGTGCTCTAAAATGTCCTGGTAGATGCCTGCATTGACTGTGGACTTCAGATAACGCAGTGGACCAAAGTCCTCTTTTCAGATGAAATAAATTAAGCATTTAATTTGGAAATCAAGGTCACTGGAGGAAATGTGGAGAGGCACAGAATCCATGTGGATTGAAGTCCAGTCTGAAGTTTCCACAGTCGGTGATGATTTGGGCTGATTTATCATCTGCTGGTGTTGGTCCAATTAGTTTTCTGAAGTCTGCAGTCAACGCAGCCATCTACCAGGAAATTTTAGAGCACTTCATGCTTCCTTCTGATGACAAGCTTTATGGAGAAACTGATTTCATTTTCCAGCAGGACTTGGCATCTACCCACACTGCCAAAGGTACCAAAAGCTGGTTCATGGTGGAGCTGTGCTTGACCACGGAGGTCTTTTTAACCTCTTTTGGTCACTATGATCTTCCACTGTATGATTAGAGCAAGGAGTATTTCTTAAAAACATCCTTTAATAAAAATCAAAATGTTTAATATTTCATTCCTTTAATATTTCTCTCTGTTTGTTTTGTATAACTCTTCATCAATGTCACAGATCCACAGGATGGCTGTGTGGTGGTGTTGCCTGTGGAGTCCCAGAAGAAGCTTGTTCAGATTCTTTACTTCCTGCCGGTGATTCCTCCAGAGCTTCTGTCATGTCTTAGTCAGGTCTGCAACGCTGGAAGAGTATCAGCTAGCCTGGCCACCGCACTTATGCGCACTATTCATCTGAGGTATGATGGGAGTGACACGTCCGCATACATCCATGCTATCACACGTCCCTAGAGATGGGACCTAATGGTCAATATTTGAACATGTAGTGAACTTATTATTTTTTGTTTTATGTTTAGTGCAAGTTTAACTTCTGTTTTAGTGTAGTTCTCTGATTTGACAAATTGATGCCTTGTGAGTCAAGTGACACTGAATATGATTCAAACAAAAAGGGGAAAATAAATAAATTGGGTTTTTGTACCAGACCGATTATGCATGTGCAGCTCAACCCTGAAGGGAAGCTGCTGTTTGTGTCTGTGTGGTGTGTTTAGAATGTCTGTCTGTTTTCTTTGACTGCCGAGAGGACACGGAGACCTCTGAGTTTTCACTGCAAATAGAATCAAACAATTTAACCTATCAGAAGCAGCCAAGCAATGTGCCGGTCAGAGGATGGTCAGTTCTCCCACTTAACTCGGATTGGCCGTGACCGTTAGACGTGATTGGTTGTATTGGGGCAGACCTGAGACACGAATCACTGTGAAGTTAAGCAGAGGTCAGACTGCAGGGTTGTTATTTATAAGATGAGCCATATTTCTTTGCGTTATTTGTAAATGGAATAAGTATATTTTAGCTGTGGACAAGAAATAATAAGCAGCAGCAGATACATGAAGGTTATTTTAGATTTTTGCCAGATTTAATCTCCGTTCTCTGGCAGGTTTCTGTACTGCTTTACTTAAAATGTAAAGTGAATTCAATTTTTTTTTAAAGAGATTCACGCAAAAATGAATTTTGGTTCGAGTTGTTCTTTAAGTACAAACTGCAAATTATACAGGACTGAAAGCCTCAGTCACCATTCACTCTCATTGCATTTTCCAATACAATAAAAGTGACTGGTGACATAAATAAAGTTCCGCTTAACATCCTCTACTGTGCTCAATTAAAGAAAACAAGTCTGGGGATTTGTAAAAAAGACAAAATGTTTGGGTTTGCTCTCTCTTTAAAACAAAAAAATTGTGTTGTGGATGGTTGTAGCATACAAAATTGTCAACTATGTTAGACAGGCCTTTAAAGTGATAGTTCAGCCCAAAATACTAATTCTTTCATAATTCATTCACCCTGTATATGAATCTTACTTCTGTGTAACACGGAAGAAGATATTTTTCGAAATGTCTCTGTGGTTTTCTGTCCATACAATGAAAGTCAAAGAGGACCATGTTGTTCGGATTACCCACGTTCTTCAAAATATCTTCTTGTGTGTTCTGCAGAAGGAAGAAAGTCATACAGGTTTGGAATGACATGAGGGTGAACAAATAAACATATAATTTTCATTTTTGGGTGAACTATCCCTTTAATCGATAATAGTTTAACCAGGGTTGTAAAACTTCTCTTCAGTGTTCCTGCTTTACGTAAGCAGATGAGATGCTGGATAATCGACAGAACATTCCTTGGTGAATTCCTTTGCATGCTGAGGGCCTTAGGGTTTGTGTGAGTACATTTGCATGTGTGTCTTTGTGACATGCTGTGTCCCCACTGCGGTTTTTTAGACACTAGCCTAAAGCCACTCTTCGATTTGTTTTTCCTCAAATCCTAATGGGAAGGATGTTTAAGAACACAGCGACAGTGTGTTACATGAGCCTTTGCATGATGTGTGAGTGCGTCTTGCACACAATGCCTTTCATGTGGGCTCTCTGTTGGCTCATAAGGAAACAGAAAGACCGAGCGGAGGGGTAAAAAGTAAGCTGATGCTAGAGTTTGTGATGCCTACAGGGGGCAGTATTACTCTTTTGATGAAACAGGAACTTATCGGCAAGACATCTATCGATGTCTGAGTTTTGCTTCAGGCTCCCCGCTCAGTCACGCCAGAATTCAGAAACGGAACACTATGGCAAGCAAATTAAAAGCGACTGCGCTTTTAAAACAGTCTGGATCGGTGACAGAATTCCATGAGAACCGAAGCATCATTCAACACTGCTTCTGTTCGCAGCAGGACTGCCTGACATGCCTTTCATGACTTCTGTCCTTCATGAGAATTTAATTTTCATCACATCAGCGTAGCAAGACTCATGAAGTTTCTAAACTTAGACAAGAATGGTTAATGGTTGAGTTGATATTTTGTGTTAAATTGGTTAATGTGCACACATACGTACATGCAAACTGTAGCACTTTTTTATCTCTTTGTGACCGTGTGCATGCGTGAGTGTGTTTTCAACCCTTTTAACTAATAGGTTGATGGGACGTAAGCCAGTCGTTGTGTATTAAAGAAATCCAGCACATGCTTGTTTTATGATCACAAGAGTAACAAATTCAAACCAGTTGAAAGATCAGATATTTATTCGTTCATTGGCCTCAAGACTGATGCACATCTTGAAGAGAGAATCATGGGACTGTGTAGATTGTCCTTGAGTAGCTTTTACACAGTCACTCCTTTACACACACACACACACACACACACACACACACAGGCTCTCTCAGATTTCCTTCTCAGAAAAGCATGACTGAAACACTCAGTTCTAACAATATCTTGCCATCAATGTGCACTGAAGCCTTGAACTCTCTCTCACACACATACACAGAGAAGAACAGCAACACAAATGCAGCTCATGCTGGTTTGACCTCCAGTTCTTTGTGCTGGCCTCCTGGTTCCCCCGCTTTCTGTATTTCATTTACATTAGTGATTCTGCACAGTTACAGACCAAAGTACATGTACAGTATCTTTTAAACTGCAAAACGGAAGGTTTGTATTTACAATATGTAAATCACAAAGATTTTGCTTTTATATTTTACATTTATGCATCTACTTAATGAATAAATGTAAATGCATTATCATTTAAGCTATTCATTTTAACAGTTTGAACTCACAACGTTTGCTTACTGATCTACAGGAAAGTGAGCTACAGAAATTGTACTTTTTGTCTCATTTGTGTCATGCAATCCAAAAAGCTCAAGCTTGTCAGAATTATTTGCCGTATTTAAGATGCTTTCTTTATTAGGTCATTTTTCTAGGCATGTTATTGTATGGACAAAATGAATGTATATAATTATGTATATTCCAAATTTTGATTCCACATTAGTATTTCTAGATGTACTGTGATCATTCTGGTCCAGTGTCTGTTGAATTTCAACAAAATCAAACCTCATGAGTGACAAAGTCATCCAACAGCAATGTGAAAGACTGACAGCATGACAAGACACATGAAAACTGTGGTTATCATGCACAATAATACATTTTGAACTTCTCCTAAATACATGTAGAAATATTACTGCATTGCTTAAAAGTGATGTTGACCAAAAGTAAATATGCTAGAAAGTGAACGTGAAGTTGTTTTCTTTAGAGTATTTGAGGTCTGAAAAAATACGGAGCGTCTTTTCTGTTATTTTGTTTCACGTTTTGAAATAAAAATGATAATTTCACCTAAACACGTACCTATACAAAGTCAACTCGGACAATTCAAACTGAAAATAACTTTGAAATGGTTAAAGTATAGATGGATGGAGTAAAGGTGGAGGTTTTAATGAACCTTAAAGTCTGCAAATACGGGGAAAAAACACTTGGAGGCACATGGAATGTTCTTAACGCTTCTCAGTTCACCCGGTGTGTTGTCTGTCATATTGGCCATGATTGAATCTATAGTTTAAGGGTGTGTGCTGCTGTGGCGGGAGGTTGATTTCAAAGGAAATGGAGGATCTCGGATGGCCAGTATTTTTAGCCTGACATTCTCACTAAACGCGCGCGCACACACAGATACAGTGTGAGGTTGTAACGGGAGAGCGGATCAGTGCCAGCCCGCTGCACAGTAATGCATGTGTGCTTCCCCGCAGGTCTCCTCTGAGTGGCTGGTCGAGCGGTTCACAGGATGTGCCAGTGAAGGATGTCGATTACCTCAGTTTCTTTTTCACCACGCTAACAGGTGCGCAGACACTCGCATCAGACGTACCATTCAATGATATGATTGCTGACAACAAGCATGATCTCATTCCCATGATCCTTTGCTGCAGGTTTCTCCTCGGAGACTTTGCAGGCCCTGCAGCACACGGATGAAGACTGTCTCATGCCCTCGTCCACCCTCTCTCCGATCAGCGTGTTTGCCACCAGCCTGGACCAGTTCCTGCACCATTGGGATGTGGTGGAGGTGACTCTCTCTCTCTCTCTCTCTCTCTCTCTCTCTTTTATTGTAGCTTATCTGCCAGTTTCTTTTTCATATTCAGTCCAACAACTTGTGATATGTCAGTTGATCTCCTGTCAGTCAGTGGTGATCGTCTCTAATCCTTCTGTCATCCGTTTTGTCCCCCGTGAGCTTCTCTTTTATTTCTCATCTGCTCTGTCAGTGACTATGGCTTCTGTCAGTCAGTCATTCATCATTGAGGGTTGGCTGCTTTAGTGTTATTCTATTTGTCTGTTGTCGGTTGGCTTCATTCACATTACACAGCCTTAACTTGGCTCAACGCAGAATTTACATTTACCCATCATTGAAGCTAAATGGCATAACGCAACAAAATAACGGCCAATCAGAGTTTATTTTCATGTTTATGGTGCATCTGTATTTGTTTTTATTTGGCTGATTCATACACTTCATAGACAGTGTTAGCGCACCCGTGTGCATTAGTTTTAACTCCTTTATTCCTTTAAGCATCTATATGTTCAGTTCAATCAGTTTAGGGCTACTCGGGTTGATATTCCATGCACAAGTACGTCTGAGTTTCCCTCCGGAGAGAGGCAGTCTGTTGAGCAGGTGGAAGGTTTATCGCATTGCAACGGTGTAGGTGTCTCCATATTTCAATAAGGGCTGGTTATCAGAGCGCACCTGGCTAAAGCAAATGCTAATGCCAGCCAGCGGACAGCATCGCCAGCTGACATTTTACACGGAAATTAAAACCTAACAAAACCACGCCCTCGGGCGAGGGTCTGACTCTTAGTGTCCCCCTCCCACTGCTACATCCTCATGCACACGCGACTAATACAAACTAATTTCGTCAAGCTGAATTTTGTACGGACTTTCATTTTGGTGTCCGAGTCAATCAGACAGGACACGTATGAAGGGATGGCTGACATCTCTGTGGATGCGACAGGTAATGAGAGGGGACGTGGAGATGATGCCAACGGGAGGCTCTTAAAGGAGGTGTTCAAGTTCAATATGTCAATTCTGTCATCTTTACATCATCATTTGTCATTTCTAACATGTATGACTTTTTCTTCTGCAGAACACAAAAGAAGATATTTTGAAAAATGTTGGCAGCTGAACACCACAGCCCCCCATTCACTTCTGTTGTAACCAATGCAAGTGAATGGGGGGCTGTTAACATCATTCTTCAAGATATCTTCTTTTGTATTCTGCGGGAGGAAGGAAGGGTTTGAAATGACAAGAGGGCGAGTAAACGATGACAGAATTTTCATTACAAAAGTGAATTACTTGTGATAGTTCACCCAAAAATGTACTCAATCATTTCAAACCTGTTTGACTTTCTTTCTTCTGGAGATCACAAAAGAAGATATTTGGAAGAACGTTGGTACCCAAATAACATCTGTCCCCATTAACTTCCATTGCATGGGCACAAAATCACTGGGACATTTCTCAAACTATCTTCTTTTTGGGTTCCACAGATTAAAGAGTCATATTCATGTTTTGAACCAAACAAGGGTGAATAAATGATAGAATTTTTATTTTGGGGTAGTAAGATTTTAATTTTAATTTATTTTTAATAATACGGTTAAATCAGTCTCATGTTCACAGGCGGACTTACACTTTTCTCTCAATGCAATATTTTGACTTGAGTTTAATTCAAGATTGTATTTTAAAGCCCTCAACATTAAGTTCTTCAAAAACGGCAAACAAACTTTTAGATAATAAAAACTTAAGCAAACGTTTTAATTGCCCTCTTCACCTTACTAAAATACTAAGCTTTTATACAATGAATTTTAAAAAGTGTTTGCATTGTTGGAAATGCTAAACAACGGAATTCACAGAAGTTATTCATAATAATACATTTTAGCACCCTGTTCACAGCTCTGCTGAAACATCTTAAAGTGCTAAAACGTAAAAAAAGAAACAAAAGAGTGGTGGTAACCCCAATGAGATCTCCGATAGTCACACTTTTAAATGAAATTCACACTTTGTCAGATATTCTCACTATCAGATATATAGCTCGGCAATAAACGTCAAATCACATTGTGTGTGTTTGAGCGTGTGGCTGCTGGGGGTCCTTTCCTTTATTGCCAATCAGGCGTGTCTAATCTAAAGCATGTGTAATGTGTTCTTAACACTGTTAGTCTGATTAATGTCTGATAATAACCTGCTCTGAATGACATTCCGCTCCGTCTTTCATTTAAACTAATCAGCCCTAACGCTATTAGCACTATTACATTTCTCACATACACTCGCACACTTATTTATTGTTTGGGCTCATAAAATATCAGTTCAGAGTGGCAGGCTATCGCTAATCTGTCCAGTGTCAACTTCTATTATGACGAAATGAGCGCAGCGGTATTGTAACTGCGTGTGTGCGGTGTGTAGGATTCTTTGTTCTCTGTTGAATTCTGACTTATATTACATTTTATCTTTCATTCTGTAATATAACGTACCTGAACTTTTCTTTTGATGACTCCGATGCTTGCTCAAATCAGTATGTAGAAAATATGTAGAATTCTTTTGGGAAGATTACAAATATATTTTAATTTTCATAGTTTATTATAAAGGAAAATTCTGTCTTTGGCTCACCCCCATGTTGTAACATTGGTGCGCAACAATTTGAAAATGAACATTTTCATTTACATAACTATTGCGTTAAACACCTTGAACATTCACACATCTTTGGGTTTACACCCAATTTATCTGTTTTGTTTATTTAGGAGGTGTGTCATTGCCTGGAAACTCTGGGATCTCGTGCGCAGTGTTTTGATGTATTACAGACTGCCATCATTAAGAATCTGGTGAGTTACCAATGTTGTTTCATTTTTATTTTATTACATGTGCACCATTCTCAAGTTAAATTATATTTAATTCTTATTTAAATTTCAGTTCAATTCTTGATTTTAGAAACTCAACAAAAATGTCATTTTTTATTTGATTCTTCTCATATTTTAAGTTTAATGTCTTACGGGGTTTGGCCAATACAAATCCCCACTGGACCACATTCCCGTGCCAGCAGTAGGTCATTGTGTGTATTCTGACTTATTCAATCTCTTTGTAGTGTGGACTAGCAGTGGTGCCCGACTGTCTGTGTACAGCAGTTCTAAGGTGTATTCCTCGGTTACTGGATGTCAACTTCCTGCCCAGCGACACTCTTCTCCACTTCCTGTCTGACTGTTGCCTGAGCATGCTCAATCTCCTGCTGCAACTGGAGCAGAGCGCCCGCAAGAGGTTTGAAAAAACACGCTTGCACCCACCCACATGTTGTTACACATATTTGCAAATATTACTTGATTATTTTCATATAGCAATTGTATTGCTGATGTCGGCAATTACATATGTAGGGTTGTTGTAATAAAATGATTAGTTCAGCCAGAAATACGAAATGTTCATATGGGAATGAAATTTTTGCCATTAGTTTTTTTTTTAAAGTTGTGTATCTTTCCTTTAGGGATAGGGTTTGGGAGGCATGTTTCGCCGCGCTGAGCGCTGTACCAAGGCTTTTGCGATTGGTGCTTCAGTCTTTCCGTGTTTGCGACTTGTGTGAGGAAGAGCTCCCAGTTCTGGCACAGATACTGTCATTACTTCTTCAGCACACTCTGTTACGCAACCACATGATGGCCAATGCCAGTCTTCTGCAACACATCATACAGGACTTGACGGTATAGTCTATATAAAACTATTTCAAGTTCCTCGCTGTTCTATAAAGTTTACATGGGTGTGCACATGCACTCTTTCAGATACCATTTTTTGGCAGATTATTTTCAACAGTTGGGCCTTTATTTGGCTGTGAAATGTATTTTTATGAACCCTTTAAATTTAGGATGATTTCACTCTCATTGTGTTCCTGTTTTTTCAGCATTTCTACAGCGGGGAGACGCGAGAGCAGTGGCTGACTGACTTGTTGTACTGCTACAGCGTGACGCTCTCTGGTCCCCGTGCCAACATGGGCATGAGAGAAATTTATTAAACATTATAGTATCCATCGCTACAACCTTTTTGTTTGTTTTTTCTAAATAAACAGTTGTTTTGTATAAAATGAGGATAATAAACCTTGTGGTAATTGATTGATTTGTGGACTCGTTGTCTTTTTTGACTTTATTACAAAGACATGTTTGCACAGTTCACCCTAAAGTTGTTTCAAATCCGTATAATTTCTTTGTTCTGATGAACACAGAAAGATATTTGGAAGAATGCTTATAACCAAACAGTTCTTGGCCACCTTTGACTACCATAAGAAAAATGACAATGGTAGTCAAAAGTGCCCCAGAGCTGTTTACTGTCCTACATTCTTCAAAATATCTTTTGCATTTAACAGAACAAAGACATCTATAAAGCAATTTTCCTAGTCAAGGATGGCCAAGAATAGTTTAGTTACAAACATCTTTCTCTGTTAATCAGAACTAAGAAATGAATACAATTTTGAACAACTTGAGATTTACTTAATAAATAAAGAATTTTCATTTTTGGTTGAACTGTTCCATTAAATATTTACAAAGTTCTGCAAGATTTTCTCTTGGAATCAACAGACAATAATAAATGGTGTGAAATTGCTTTTGGCTTAGAAAATGCAACAGTGCACGCAGACATCAACTGTATCAAATTTTGTTTTTATAAAAGCATCTAAAAATATGGAAATGATCCTTTTAGTTTTCTTGCAGGATAGGCTTTCATTGTTTGTCTTTCAAAAACAGATATTTTCCATCACTCCTTTTGACATACAAGACTGTGCAATTCCCCCCCAACATATAAACTGATGTATCTTTACCAGCATAACATTTTAAATAATACATCAAAATGATGTAAAAAGTATTATTATAATGGATTATAAAACTATAAATAATTTAACCCAATTTAGTGTTGCAGTAGAATAATACGATGCAATGATTATATAGCAGAAACCGACTGAAAATATTTCTGGAAGAGAGGTCAATATAACTTGTGTATTTAACACTCTTTACTCGCCCATGCAGGTGGTTTTGTAATGCGAGGTGTACATCAACTTTATGACAGGTATATGACCTGCTGATGATAGAATTAAAGGTTATCTAACACATTTGTTGTGTTTGTGGTCTTAACCTCTAAACCCTGGGTGACACTGCAGATTCAGACGTGAACCCAGATGATGCGGAGCACACGAGGGCTCTCACTTTCATTCTCTTGATCTCCACCCACTCATTCACTCAACATATCTCCCACACATCATAAAGATCTCCCTCCTCATGTTCTTTCAAATGAGTTTTAAGTGCATTGACATATCACCCTCGAGTCTGTTAGATCAGTCAGGGATAGAGTTATTCCCTGCAGGAATCCAAACATTTTTTAATGAAAATATTTTGGCACGAGTGCATGTGTTTTGGGTCAAGTCTCAGTTCTTGGTTTTGCTCTGCCCGCTTTGACTGCCCACACTAGATGGACGCAGATGATAGGAGTATTGCTTCGCCTGACTCAAAGAGTCTGCCAGGTTCACACACTCGACGGCATTCACTGAGGATAAAAAACAAATTTGCGTATGACACACATAGTTATGCATTTCGCAAGAGCTTCTTTCCGAAGCGACTACGATTGTATCGAATTGTGTGTTTCCTTAGAAACCCCCTGACTTCCAAGGGGGCCTCAAGATGACCAATTATTTAAAATGAAGACAAATGAGCACTGAAATACATTTAAAATTATTGTTTGGCCATTTTTATTACGATTAAAAAAAATTCAGCTATTGTCAAGCTCTGAAATATTTCTGTTTTTGTAATTGGGAGGGGGCCATTGAAAATTATCGAGTACAGTGGGGGTCTTTAGAGCTGTGCATCCAGAATAAAAGTTGCATAATGTGCATATTAATCTTGTATTTATAAACACACAAACATGTATATATATTTAGGAAATATTAACATGTATTTATTTATATTTACCGATAAATTACATATAAATATTTATAAATAAACTTTCCTGTAGCTCAGTGGTAAGAGCATTGCGTTAACAACGCCAGGTTGTGGGTTCGAGCCCAGGGGATTGCAGATACCTATGTAAAATGTATAGGATCAAGCAATGTAAGTCGCTTTGGATAAAAGCGTCTGTCAAATGCCTTAATGTAGATATAAATGTAAAGAATTGTTCTATTTTCTATTATTCTTAAATATATGCATTATTTTTATAAATACAAAATAATTCTACACAATTACGCACAAACTTTATTTCTGGACGCAAATAATCAAGATTCATCTTTCGACAGCCTTTCCTTGAAATCAAATCAGTTGCTTTCGTGTTGCTAATTCTGTGTTTGATTGAGCTACAGAAATACACATATAAAACCTTAATGTGTGTGTGTGTGTGTAAAAATACTCACACTGTTTGTTTGTTTTGAGTGACAGATCCAGCAGTAGTTGGCTTTGGCTCTGTGTCCTGAGCGCAGTGGCCCGTAACGACTGCCCCCTTTTCGCTGAGGCTCCACCTATACCAAATAAAACACGATTTGTGATCCTTAAATGTAATAACGTGTATTTTTCGTCAGACTTAAATAGACATCTCTGTTATTTTAACCACAACTTGTGACGTTAATGCAAAGTCTGACAGTATGGTTTTGGTATCAAACATGCAGGTGTTTGAGCATGTGTCCGTCTGGCAGCATTGAAGAGGTTGGGGGGATTGGACGAAGTGTGGGAGACAGCTCGACATTCCGACTGACAGCAATGAACTTTTCAAAGCGCCGTGACTGTCGGGGAGGAGCGGGGAGGGGAACAAGCCTCCGTGTGTGTACATCTACGTGCGTGTTTGAGAATGAGAGTGTCTGCCCCGCGCACCCGTCATCACCTGTTCATGTCTACTGAAGGTCAGTAGCGTTAACTGGGTCGAAACTCCACCTTATCAACAGATATGAAAAGGGGAGTGAAAGTGTCTCGGTGTGGAAACGCCACACCCCCTTTTAATAAAAGTGTAGTTCTGCACTGTTTGTGCTTTAGATGTACATGATGCCTGAAATTATGTGTCTTCTTTGATGAAGGGATTACATTTCTTTCATCATTTAATCATCTTCATGTCATTTCAAACCTGTATGACATTCTTTCTTCTGCAGAACACGAAAGAAGATATTTTGAAGAATGTTGGTAAGCACAAAACATTGGCCCTCATTGACTTAATACATCATTTGTGTTTCCTTAAAGAAAATAAAGCACACAGGTTTTATATCACATGAGGGTGAATAAATGACAGATTTTTTATTTTTTGGTGAACTGTCACGTCACGTCAAACTTTATTTCTAAAGCACAAAGTCAAAGTGATTGAAAGTTATATTTGCATCACAGTAAACAACAAAGCTGTCGGCAGAACATCAGCCTCAGAAACTCACCGTAAATATTTTGAAGCACTGAGCTCTTTTTTCCTGTGTTCCTGATGGGAGGAGCCTGAACCTCACAAGTTGTTGAAAGGTGGGTGTGGTCATTATAGGTCGGCCACTCCCATAACAACTGAATAAGCAGGGCGGTGACTTCAGTTGGCGACGCCCCTTTCACTGTCTTGCACAGTAATTTATGAACACGACCCCGAATACAAGACCTGAAGAGAAAACAACATTTTACAATTGCAAACAGACCAGTCAATGCAGGGCTTACATAACATATCACGGCTGTCCTTCTAAAAACATGTATCTTCATATTTTTTCATAAATCATTTTATTACGTCACTGGGTTTTACAAATACCTATAAAACGTAATTACAAGTGCTTAGCAACTTTGAAAACACCGTACTTAAATGTAAAAAGTACTGTGTTTTCCATGATCCCCATTCCTAAAGCTTTAAAACCATTGCAACTTAGTTTGTACAAAACTTAAATAATGCACAGCACCTATTAATATTTCACATTGAAGGGATCATATTACACGGCTAAAATGAATATTATCGTTTGTGTAGTTTTGAATAGTACCATTTAACGCTATATTTTCCACATACCGTGCATGTTTGTATCTCCTCTTAGCCCCGGCTCTCTGAAACGCGCTGATTTTTTACAAAGCTCATTGTTCTGAAAAGCTTTGTGAGCTATGATTGGCCAGCTAACCAGTGCATAGTGATTGGTCGAATACTGCAAGCGTGTAACGGAAATGTAACGCCTCTTACCATATTGGGAACATCAGGTTCCAAAGCAATTGTACTGACAGGTACGTCCACCTTACTTGCGTATCATTTGGGCGGTCTAAGTCAAATCATACCACGAACTGACGTAGATTTGTGGGGGTGTGGTTACACGAGGCGTTTCAGGCAGGTCTGGGTGAGCATTCGCTTTTAGGTAGAATTCATCCTTTGTTCCTATTGTTTAATTTATGGTGCAATTTTACATGTCTAATACATGCATGGGCAACTTACCACACACCAAAGGCACAGAAAACACATATTCGCCCCATATGACCCTGTTAATAATACCTTTTAAACAGTATGTGTATGTTTGATATTAGGGCTCTGAATCCTATTATTTGGAAAAGCCATTAAAAGCTAAGAAAAACGTAAAAAGCACTCTTTCAGCCTCCATTCCCTGCACAAACACACGCAACTAAATAAAAGGCCTATTCAGGCGACCTCCCCCTTAGAGGTGTTGATGTGCAGGTTGGAAAAAAGTCCATGCCACAGCTCAAACAAGCACATGTGGGCAACATATGAGCACGCACTAAAGGAATCTGCCAATTTTTTGCTTTCTCTGCACTTATTTTAAGAGGAATTGTGTGGCGATAGCAGAAGCAAAATGAAGAGACATGAGTACCTCCTCCATGCTCTCTGAATCACACTGGCTGCGTGATGTTTACTGTGCACACTCTCTCTCCTCTTCTCTTTGTCCACTTGTTTTCTTTTTGCTTTTTCTCTCTCCACCCCTGAACATTTCTCATTCTCTCTCTCTCCCTCTGACCTCGTTCTTTTCTCCTTTTCTCTCTCCGTCCGTTTCTCTCCCTCTCTCTCTGAAAGTCGTTCCTTTTGTCGTGTACCAGAAACTCTTTCTGATCTGGGGATGTTGGATCGCTGGGTCCCTGCAGATTGAGGTCCTGCTGGCTTGATTCCTTTGGATGGTGATCTATGAGGGCCATCTGCTGCATGATTTGACCTGACTGTTGAAATGGTGGGAGAAGGTTCAGATAGTGAGTAGGACCCTGTGTTCCTGGGTCGGGTGTGTATCGCTGGTTTAAGGGTTGCTGTGGTCTCCATGTGGTTTGATGGTCCATGGGTCCCTGTGTGAACTGGTTTGGCACTGCCTGGGCGGCTGGAGCCAGCGGGCGATCGGCGCTCATATGTGGAGCAACATTCTAATGACGGACACGTGTCCGTAACACACGTTTCACCTAGAAAGCCTAAAGCCTTCTTGCTCAGTGGGGTCACTGTGAGGTCAGAGGTTACTGAGGGTTCTGAGGGGAGAGAAGACAATGATGTTTTAGCCTCTCTCATTCTGCGCTCTGTAGAAGAAATAAAATGAAAGAACGGGTTAGAAATCGATTTATGTTCATATTAATATTTTACCTTATAATGTTGCTCATCTCATACACCCACCAGTTCTGTGTTGTTTCTCTCTCCTGCTCTGTGATTGGCTGTTATGAGTAGCTGAGCTTTTCCTGTGTTTGTGTCCTTTAACCGTTATTGGATCTTTCATCTCAACATTCTGCTCTGCTACATCCAATGACAGTTTTTCCACTCTGGCAGCGGCCAATGAGATCTGCTGTTTCTGTTTCGCTCCGGTCAATGACAGCTGCTGCTTAGCCTCGCGCCTGCGCTCCACCTCTCTCTTCCTAGAAAAACAGAAACTTAAAGTAGTCAAGGAGTAGTTTATAATGAGTGTCATTACAAATATTCCAATAAAATTCTAATTTTAATAATAATAAATATTAATTAATTCATATTAAAGTAACAAACAAATTTATTTCTAAAAGTTAAGCACTTATATTCAATATTTGCATGGCCTCTGTTGTTCATTAATACTGCTTTTTATAATATGCTTTTATAAAATGTTTATATTAAATACTTTTTGATAATATACCATGAATGTGTCCTAGGGTGTTATATATATATTTTTTTGCAATAAATCATTATCATTAGTCATCATTTATGTTCTGGCAAATATCTAATCAATAAAAAGTATTGAAAAGTGATTGTCAACTTTGACAACACAGTTTTTAATCATTTAAAAAGTTAAGTATTTTTTAATTTCCTAGACAGATTTATTTTGGACATCAGAGGTTTTGGAAGGACAACGCTGATATTCATCATAGTGTGAAAAAAAAACATTTCGAAACATTTAGCCTACAAAAAAATTAAAATATCTGTCCGACTGAAAGAGGAGCTTTGAATAATGACCTGACAAAACTGTTGCAGAAATCAAATCACATGAAAAAGTCACAAAGTATCACCCAACGGTTTAAATATACATGGTTACTTTCTTTCATACAGGTCTAAATCTGACATTAAAAACTACAATCTGAAACTCCTTTTGGTTAAAAACCGTTGCACCGTTGCATGACCCAGATTCCCAACCAAAATAATATTAATAAAATTTTAATACATTTTTCACAAAATCACGTGAAAAAGATATGATTGTAAAGTATCCTGCAATTTTATAATTCAAACAGAGCTGGCGATAAAGAGGCAAAAGTTATGGACTGCAGCTTTAAATGGATATTTAAGAGGCTTAACTAAATTTCCCCATGTTTCACTCGCCCTCAATGCATCCTTACTGAATATGAATTTCATCTTGATAGAAACATCTGGTTAACGCTCAGGGATTACAGAAGCTAGACATTATTTTCACTGTCAATATGGAATTTCTCTTACACAAACGCATCGATGCGCTCAAGAAGTCCTTTGTTAAGACCAAGGAGCCGTGTGGATGCACATTTTGGAGCTTTAAAAAATTGCACCGCATTCACTCCCATTCTACGCCTTGGAAGTAAAATGATACGTGGTATTAGAACTCCGACTGCATTATTCTTCAAGAAGAAAGTCATATTCAGTCAGGATGCCTTGAAGGTGAGTATAACATGAGGAAATGGAGTTTGCCTCTGAAATATCCCTTTAACTTGCAAGCTTTTTTTGACAAAAACTTAATAAACAGGAACACCTTTGAATGTCATTAAGCAAAAAAGAACAAACAGACGGATAGAATGTAAGCAAAATAACAGATTGGCAGACAATGCAAACAAGTTTAAATGAAAAGAATGTATGTTAATGTCGGTACGCAGATGCTGAGGAAAGGTGTGTGTTCATTTATCCCGAGAGCTGACAGACTCTAAATGTCAAGCTGTTGAGCAGCTGAGCTTTGGCCAATTAACAGGAAATGAGGGAGGCTCTCTCTCTGTCTCTCTCATCTATTTCCATTATTGACAGCAAGAAATTGATGCTCATATTCCTCAGCAGGCAGGTAGATAGATGAGCTGCTACTGAGCAAACACACATAATTAAACAACACGTATTATATTCATGCAAACATTCCGTGTCAGCTGTGCTGAGTATCTGAGAGCACTCTCGCGAATCTGATGCCACATCAATCAGCGCTGGGTGTGAACAGGGGTTAAACTGGACACCATTCAAACACCTCCCATTGTGATCTTCATTTGTTCATGCATCCCATTTTCTGTACGCTACGGTCTAGTTTTGTCCAATACAGTACACACGTTCCATCTTAACTCCCTTCCAAACCCTAAAAGTTGAATACAACATGCATGTTTACTCACTTAGCAGCGTCCTTGCGCAGCTGTTCGTGTCTCATTAGGAGCTTCTTGCGTTCTTTGAAGGTCAGCCGGACCTTGTAGCCCTTGTAGAGAGCCTGGATGGATGAAGCGGCAATATCCTGGATGGCGGCGATGGACAGAGCTCCATGCTCCAGTAGAAACTGCGTAAGTTCTTGATGTTCTCCGAGAAGGGCGTAGTCTAGAGGAGTGTACCTACATACACAGAGCTTATATTTAACAGCCATTCAGAAACACGAAATGATCATGCGTGTGTCAGTGTTTGTTACCTCTCCTCAGTATGCTCCATGTGGTTTGGGAAAGTTCCGCATCCCAGGAGCAGCTTCACGGCATCAAGATAACCATTATTACAGGACCAATGGAGCGCAGTTCTCCCCTTAACACATACACGAAGATAAAATTAGGCTCGGCTTAAAGTCATGGGTGGCTGGGTTTGGGCGTGCTTTGGAATCATACCTCCTTGTCCTGGATATTAGGGTCAGCATCGTGTTGGATAAGCAAGGCCATGCAGTTGATGTAGCCGGCATACGCCGCACACTGTAAAGGAGTGCGTCCGGCGTGGTCCTGTAGATTCGGACTGATCCCGTTCTCCATCAGCAATTCACACACCTCCGCATTACCACCAAGAGCCGCCCAGTGCAGTGCAGAGTGACCGTCTATATCCACCAGATCAACGCGTGCCCCTCCTGAGCAAAAGCATAGATATAGTAAAACCAAACTCACCATAAACACTGTGAACTGACTCTAAACATATTTCCAGGTGTTGGTTGACAAACCTTTGATGAGTGTGAGGATGACGTCTCGATGGCCCATCTCACAAGCACGAAACAGAGGCGTGTGTTTCATTACGTCCAGAGGGTCCACCATGGCTCCTTTTTCCAGCAACAACCGTACAGTCGACACGTGACCTGAGAGTGCGGCAGCATGAAGCGCTACACACAAAAACGAGTCATATAAACTTTTGACCCTAAATTGCGGATTTGACATTTTCAGTCAAATCTTAAATACAATTCAGAGAATGTACAGTATTGACATTTTCTAAGATGATGGAAACATACATAAGTAATGGATGTGACAAAAATTGACACGTTTTTGAGAGAGAACATACTTTGTAAGATTTCTGTGAAATAACAATATTTTTTACGGTAAGTTTGACATTGGCATGGATTTGCACTAGATAGCATATTAAACTCATAATTCGTATTATCACTCGGAAATGTTATTAAAAATGTCAAATCTGTGATTGTGTAACTGTTCCGCACCTGTTCCACCATACTTATCAGTCATGCTGATGTCCAGGTCTTTTTTTAGGTCCAACATAATCTTGATGACATCATCACTGCCCTTCCCAGCAGCCCACATGAAAGCTGTTCGTCCCTCCAGATCGGGCTCATCCCGCACTGAGTGATGTTTCAGAAACACTGCAACTGTATCCTAAACAACCGGCACGCACATGAAAAATAGCTGAAACAACAGCTGGAAGAAATCCAATGTGCAAATCAATTGAGAAAATATTTTACAAAGCGCACACACAACCACACAATCACAAAAGTCTTACAGCATAGTTGCTCTGAGCACCATAATGCAGAGGCGTTGCTCCCTGACTGTCTGATGGAATCATCCCAGACTTGTTTCTCTCCAACAGGAGATGGACAATCTTTGCGTGACCTACACAAACACACAACATGCATTCCTGAATGCAGAAGTTGAACTTAAAAACTGTGTTGCTTTAAAAGCGTACCCAGCAGTGCCGCCCAGTGCAGCGGAGTTCTGAAAAGGTTGTCGTAGGCCGTCACGCTGCAGCCCTCGTATGACGTCAACACTTCAACCACTGCTTCATTCCCATCAGCCACTGCAAAGTGCAGAGGGGTTCGGCCTTCATAGTCCTGCCAGTTCAGCAGAGACTCCGTGGGAGCCGCATCCTGCCATACAGAGAAATAGTGGCGTTGAGGTCGTAAATAAATCAACTGGTTTTAATGAATCTGCTAGAATGTGAGAGAAGGGTATTAATTCATATAGACGGTTTCAGTGGCAACAACATAAACCAAACATTATCAGGCCCAAATTTAACTTCCGGTAGAACTCCCCAAAAAATCCATAACTGTTGAGTAGATTTCTTTTTAATTGAATATACAGTATATATTAATATAAATTATTATTAACATAAAGAAAATAACAATATAATATCATAACTAGGGCTGTCAAACGATTAATAGCGATAATCACATCCAGAACAAAAGTGTTTATATAACATATTTCTGTGTACTGTGGATATCAATTTTGTATTTATAAACACAAGCACGTACATGTATGAATATTTAGGATTTATTTATTTATTTATAAAAGTATGTATTAATTTATATTTAACAGTAATTCAAATGATTTATAAATGATTGTTTGTTTTATATTTTTCTTTTTCTATATGCATGCATTTGACTGCGGTTTTAAACACAAAATTATTACGTACTGTACACAGACAAATATTATGGAAACACAAAACTTTTATTTTGGATGTAATTTAATCGCGATTAATCGTTTGACAGCCCTAATCACTACAATTTATTATATATTATATAACAAGTCAATAATTTATAGTGTGAGTGAAATGGAGAGCACTAGGGACTCACCAGGATACAGCGCACAGTGCGGGTGGCATTTGGGTTTTTGTTATGTGCTGCCCAGTGTAACGGGATCTTGCCCTCGCTGTCCGGTATTCCGATGTTTGAATCATGCTTGATGAGGAGCTTAACATGCTCGGGGTGATTATAGAACGCGCTCCAATGCAGAGCTGTTTGCTGGAGAAACAAAAGCAGTGAACAAATATGCAAAAATGCATGCAGCCACCCTTCATTACCCCCGAATAAATCATTTATTCACCCTAAAACCAGTAAACCTCTACTGTAGAACACAAAAGAAGATATTTTGAGAAATTTCTCAAAGTGGTTTTGCGTCCATACAATGGAAGTTAAGGGGGGCCAATGTTGTTTGTTTAGCAACATTCTTCAAAATATCTTCATTTGCGTTCACCCAAGTCATACAGGTTTGGAATGACATGAGGTTGAATAAATGATAAAGGAAGTTTCATGTTTGGGTGAACTGTCCCTTGAAACATTTAAACTCAAGGATAAGCCTACGTGGAGAGAGAGGTCTTAAGGTGAACTAGAAGAATTGAGCTATTTTCTGCATCTAGACACAAAATAAGACCCATCATGAGAAATCAGGATTATACTTATCAAATTATTACAAAGCCAACAGACAGATAAGAGCCTGCAAACCTACCTCCGTTTTGTATCTCAATGAGTGAACACACACACACACACACACACAATGATTTAAAACAGGAGTCTTAATAACCCTGGTAGCTTTGAGCAGTTTGTCTGTGGAATGAGATTTTAAATGACGGCGTATCTAAAGAGTCCCTGTATGTGCGTAGATCATCGGAAAGTAAACCGGAGTGAATGTTTACAGTAATTGGAGCCAAAGTGAATAAAGCTGCATGTGGTCTGGTAATCTGGTGCCGTTGATAGCAGTATTTCCCAGGAAAGCACAGCTCCCGAATACATATCTCCTTAACCTCTTTCGTTCTATGGTCGTGCATTTTCTCATCAAGGTTATTTCTAGAAATCGTACACACTACACCTAAGTCTAGTCCATGCAGCCTTCACAGCACCGAATATTAACATTCTGAAGTTTTCTGCCCCAGTAAAAAGCAATAGTTCTGTCATCAGTTTTTATTTACCCTGTCAGAATTTGGTGTTTGCTGTATTTCTTTACCTATATTGTGAATATATTAAAGCATATTTCTAATCAGCAACTATGATCTTAGGTTGGTTATGGGACAAGTCTGTGGTACGCAGCGAGGGTGCGATCACGTCACACAAATGAGGTTAACATCGCGATGAGACCCCGAGCCTACTCGGCGCCTGGCAAGCTCTTGTAGTAGCGCTGAGAAAATCACTTTTATTAGACAATTTAAACAGAACTCATATCCTCCAGTGAAACATCAGAGGGTGCGGAGACCCCCTGCTGCTTTATGGCATATATATATAAGCAACCACAAACACACAAACACACACAATCTAACCTCACATTCACCCCATTTCCACGGGTACCGTTTGAGGGGGCAACGGAGGAGTCAGATGTATATGTCTGGTACCTTATTTCTGTCCTGTGTGTCCACCTCACCAGGTGCCATGTGTTTGAGGAGCAGAGACAGAGGCTTGAGACTGGAGTGACGGGTTGCCAGGTGAAGCGGAGTCATTTCTTCCAGATCCTTCAACCGCCAATCAGCATGACGTGACAGCAGCAGTTTCATGAACCGCACATTTCCCTAAAAATAACAATTGTAGATGGTGTCAGCGGCAATAATATAAACAACCGTTACGTGGCCAAAGTTAACTTTGGGTAGACCTCTGCAAAGAATAAATACCTGTTGAGTAGTTTTCCTTTAATACAATGAATATTAATAGAAATGGAAATTTATATAGATTAATTATCAAATAAATTGTTATATTATAGCCAAACACAGATCGGAAGTTAACTTTTGGCCAATAGTGTGTCCGATAACACCGCCTATACTCTAAAGGTAATTGCACAAGTACTAAATTTTAAATAAATACTTCATCACGCTGTGTCAATCATATTTACACACTGCCTCCGATATTTTTGTAAGTCATAAAAAAATTGTGTTTATTTCTCTGTGGTTTTCACATCCATAGCAAGCTTCTTGAGAGATTTTGACAATTCGGAGAACACCGCGGGAAAATCCAGGATGGCGTCTCAGTGCACTTTGTCTTGCAGCACAAAGTACTGTATGAGAAAGTTTTGCGTTTTTATTCGCAACTGTTTTATTAAAAGGCATTGGACTCAGTGTGCAAAGTTTCGGTACGTGACAAATTTTTTAGATAACGAATACGAAAAACATTTACGAAAATTTCGGACTGTATGAGCAAACACCTTAAGCTTCTTGGTTATATCAGAGTCAGTTGCAGGTGGTATTAAAGGGATAGTTCAACAAAAAGTGAAAATTCTCTCATCATTTATTCACTCGCATGTCGTTTAAAACCTGTATATGAGAACACAAAAGAGGATAATTAGGTGAAATGTCTCAGTGGTTTTGTTTTCATACAATGAAAGTCAATGGGGAGCAATGTTGTTTGGTCACTTTTGTGTTGTGAAGAAGATCAAAGATCATACAGGTGTGGATTGACATGAGGGTGAGGAAATGATTCAAGAATTTTCATTTTTAGGCGAACTATCCCAGTCCCTGTTTAGAAAAATGTATGTGGTGGAAGATAAGTAACCAACATTTTGATCCAATTTTGCATTTTATAAGACTATAACTTTAAAAGTGTAAATCAGCTAAAATGCTAATAATTTTTGAAATGCTAAGGAATATAATAATATATCAATATATATATAATATATATAATATATATATTTGCAGTCAAAGCTAATGCAAATAGACTAAAAAAGTTTTTTTTTAACAGTAATTTTGATTTCATGGGACCCCTAAGCTTTCTATCAGCAGAAAACAGCAGATTTTATATCTGGATTTTACAAAAACTGTGTCAATTCTGTCAATTATGTCCAGTGTCTCGCAGGGGGACGTTCATCGTTGTGCCACAGTTTGAGGCTGAGGCAGCTGTTTATCCATCTAAGAGTCTGAATGTGGCTATGAGTGAATGGCCCTCCCCTCTCATCAAGAATCCTCCCAGGCCTCCTTAGCTCCCGTGTAAAACATTCTGGGGAGAACCCTTGTGTGTGTGTGTGTGTGTGTCAGTGTTCTCAGTCTCTATTCCCAGCCCAATTAGAGTGTTAATCCCTTAGCTACAGCTCTTATTGATCTAGATGTCAGAGTGTAACCCATCAATCCATTCTCTCCCTGTCTGCCTCTCCTCATCTTCAACTGCTCTCTTCCCCTCATTCTCTGCCCATCCTCAACTAGTCTCCTCTCCTCATCCTCCATTCTTCATGTCTCCTCATCCACTCTCCTGTTCTCTCTTCATCTTCCTCGTCTAACATTAACCTTCTCTCTTCATTCACGACATCAAGTTTAAGTCAAAACAACAAACGTTGTCATATTTAAATCTCAGAGAGAAATGTGACCGTCACAAACACTAGAGGGCAGTAAACGCTAACAACACAAGGTCAGAGGCAGACGGGTGAGAGTGTGTCACCTTCTGTGCAGCCAGGTGCAGTGCGGTTCTCTGACTGTGGTCAGTCTTGTTGACGGCGCCACCGGCCTTAAGCAGAACTTCAGCACAATCCAAGCGGTCAGCAAGCACACAGTACATGAGAGGAGTCCGTCCAAACTGATCCTCACTGTCCCACAGACGTGGCTCCGCTGGTGACAACCATACGTAAATAAGTCACAATTTTAGTTTATAAGTTAACTCCAAATCTGAAAAATGATAGGGGGTTATTGTTTTGCTTTCATGTATGGGCATCATACCTGTGATCAGTTTCTGCAGGGTATTCTTATCTCCATTCACAGCGGCCGCATGGACCTGCGATGGATTCTGGGGGAGCAGCATCGCCTGGTGCGAAAATACACATCGGCAGTCAGTCATGAGCAGATCATCACGCTTCCGCGCTAAAACAACATATAGGTGCTCTTTTTTTAAGTTAAGCTTTGAATGGTGACCATCTAACCATCACATCCGCTCACAGTGGCTCAGCTGGAATTCTGGGTAATCCTCAGACAGGAAGTAGCAAGGAGGGGGCAAATCCCCGCTGGGACACACCCTGCTTAATTCATCTCTTATTTATGCTCATCAATATTGCAAGAGCATAAAAATCAATTACATAAACAGATACGTGTTAAATGTGTATGTGAGCAGTTAAAGGGACAGTTCTCGCAAAAATGAAAATTATGTCATTTACTCATCCACATGTCGTTCAAATCCTGTATGCATTTTTTTGTTGTGCGCAATACGAAGGAAGATGTTTGAAAGAATGTCAGAAATAGATCTCATCCCACATTTACTGCCATAGTAGAGGAATAAATACTGTGGGAGTCAATGGGGGATGAGATCTGTTCGGTTACTGACATTCTTCCAAATAGCTTCTTGTTTTCATCAGAACAAAGAAAGTGAATCAGGTTTGGAACTATCTGAGAGTGTTTAAATGATGACAGAATTTTCATTTTCACTATCCCTTTAAGAAACAGGATACTATACAAAATATCATATATATACAATTTTTTTCTCAATGGCTGCATCTCACATTCATTCAGTCTTTCTTCTTGACTATTCTTTCTTTCTCTCTCACACACACACAACTAATTTAGCCTCTGTTCTCACGCACCTCATGAGAGGGTAATTGGGGTTAGTTAATGCAGACTCATAAAACTACTAAGAGTTACAACTACTCCAGTAGCATGTGTGTTTGTGTGTGTATCTTCTGATTAAAGCCTATAAATGCTCTCTGATACACTGTAATTCAGATTTATGTGACTGTGTACTTAAACTAAGGAAATCAGACATCACAGAAACACACAAACAAACAGTCTGCTTTTTGGATTCCAAACTTGGAAAAAGACAGCAGGGGTACTTTCTTTGAGAAAGGTGTGCGCACCGAGGAGTGTACTATACGTATACTTCAGAGCGTGTCTCGTCCGACCACAGGTTAAGACTGTGCGCGAGCAATCGCGTGGGAAGTGATTTTCCGTGAGAGAAGGTTTTTATGGAGGCTTCGCTCATATCGACCACAAGCTTTCCTCAATCTCCTACAGACTCGTACGCGTACATACATGCAGACGCACACGCTGAGGCTTAATAACAAAATTGCCTGGCATACAAATCAAAGAGTCTTCTCTCAAATACACGAAACAAAGGTATTAGTTTGTTTTTAAGAGAAGACGGTTATTTTCAACATGTAGATTAAATGTTTAAAAAAGTAAGAAATTCTCGGGGCACTGGCTAAATTTATAATCATATATGCATTATTATTTTGACTCATTTAATCAAAAATATTTGTATTAGTTAATAATTTAGTTAATATCAATCATGCTTTTAGCAGTCCCAAAATATATAAAAGCATCTGTTATATTAATATATATGAGTTTAGTTTTTTTTTTTAAATAGAAATAGAAGTAATGTCATTTTTTTACTATTTTTTTTTGTTTCAGACAAAGGTCAATTACAAGCATTATACAAAAAACAAAACAAACACACTGATCGCTGTTTTAGACACACTTTCCCACTCAAACTCTGGAACGCATTAAGCATTCATGCGATCTGCACAAGACAGAGAGCACTTCAACTTCGATGTGTGTGTGTGTGTGGGCAAACATCCAGCCTGTCTAGCCCAGCCAAATGATCCCCCACCAGCATCTTACTGAACAACCAGCTGAGTCAGGATTTAGGGAGAAATAGAGACAAAGAATAAAAAAGAAACAAATTATGAAAAATAGGGTCAACAGTTGAGCCATGATCACATTTGTTTATAGCATTGCATTAAAACATCTCTGATTGACAGCAATCTCTCCCATTCCAAAAACATATTTTTTTCGTTCAAAGTATCAAGCTAAGAGACTTTCATCTCCTTTCATCTAATGCCCAGAGGGCAAATCTTCCATACTTTGTCCAAGGAGAAAAGGCTTCATGCTGTGGATGCATGGAATCATCCCTGTGGATACCATCCGTAGTGTATCTTGAGTGACATGATCACCTTGTGCCTCATTAGCTGTGGTTTCCCATAATGCTGAGCGACAAATGAGCCCCTCCGGTGAAGGAGGTGTGGCTTCCAATGGGCAAAGTAATGCAATTATGTAGTTCCAGGGGTGTCAGTCACAACAACTGAACAACATAAATGCTATTACAGACACAAACAAACTCTGTCTAACATATGTGTTATGTCTACAACATGTTTGCAGGCGCTCATGAAATCTGCCCACACAGAACTGGTCCTTGCCCACACAGATGACTGCAGAGTGGGATTGCTCGCATTATGGAAAGTCTGTTATTGGTAGTCTTCAATACATCCCCAGCACTTTAAGCATTTTTTTATTCAATATTTTGACTAAATTTGTCTTGTTTTAGGTACCAATGAGTGGCGATCTCTCACATCTGTTTAATGGTTAAATCTGAAGAGTTTAGATGCAAAACCTTTTCATTTAAATAAACATTTTTCATCATTTCCTACATTTACTTTTAATTTCAGACCAGGCAGTGTGTGGTGGTATTCAGTGGGGTTTGAAGCAAATTTATTTGAGTAACGTATACTACGCGAGGAGAGCATTCATTCTACATCGTAATCTCCTTTTTGACGGAGGTGGCTTTTGGAGAGTTTTGGATCTCTTCGTTTATTCCAACAAATTTGGTTAAAATATCAGAGAAGCAAATAAAGAAAAACAAGTAGATAAACCCCGAAAAAGTATTTTTGTCTATATCTGCCAATTGGGCCAAATTAATAATTTAATAAACTTAAATTAAGTTTATCCACTTTAATACATTCATGATTATTTTACCTAACCCATAGGCAGATATTTGATCTGGTTTTAAGCACAACACACTTAATTGTGATTGTTTTCATCAATTTTCGTTCAATTTCATTCTTCTCAACTGATACGGACTAGGCGGTCTAGAATAGACTTTGAGCATGCGAAATTCGTCCAGACTGCACTGAGAAAATGGGTGGGAGAAAGATATCCTCTATCTTTTAAATTGCTGTACAAAGAGGTCAGGCTGTAACGTTTTTATCTTCTAGTGGTCTTACGCACTCACATGATGCAATTTCGCAGGTCTGAGTTCACCAAACTTGAACTTTGCTTAGCATCTTCGGACTGGCTTCCATTTCCAGACTGCCGCATTCGCATGCGTATAAATGGAAGGCAATGCACGTGATCAGCGCATAAATGTATCTTTTTGACTTAAGAATGTTTAGATTTGTACTAGAAAACAAAGATTCATTTTTGATCGCCGAGACATTTTTGCCCGACAAATTGTTTTGCTTTTGCCCCTTTAAGAGATCTATGAGCAAACAAAGATCTCAATCAAGATCTGAAACTTTCTTTACTTTAGTGTTTGTTTCTATATTTGAACAATTTTGTAATATTTGCTTTTTTCTTGTTGTTCTCGTGATTATTTTCTCATCCTAATTTTGAAGGCACCGTCTCGCTTCCCCAAAAAATTTGGTCTGTATGTTTTCATCAATGGCATCAGTCGATGATGAACTGAAGCTGCGATCAGAAGCGGCTCACACAGGTAGGAGAACAGCAGTGATTTGAAATGCCCTGGTCTGGGTCCCTGGAGCTCACATGGGGCCGGGTTCCTATCATGGGTCTCTTGGGGGCCGACTCAGGATGAGGGGGAAGTATTATAGCAGACCCTATCTGACATCTCTAATGAGGCAGCCTAGAGAGAAATCTCTCTATTCCCCCCTCCCGTTCTCGTACTCTCGCTCATCTCTGTATCTATGTTTCTTGCTTTCTCTCCCTACCATCTATCCACATAAACACATGCGAAGACTCGCACAGCCCCCTAGGCTATCCCCTCTCCTTCCTACAGCGACTAATTGGGCTAAATCTGTGATCTAATTAAACGTCCAATTAGTAGGAGAAGGGGCCATTTAGCCGCTGGCTACACCGCTGTGCGCGGGAAATAATGTGATTGCAAAACAAACAGAAAATCAATGAGAGATACAGGGGTGGGGGGACAGAGAGAGAGAGGGAGAAACAGAAGGGGGAAAGGGAGAGTGAGGGAGACAGGAAATGAAAAAAGATGAAACAACATTTGAATCGGTCGGGTGTTTATAAGATTATAAAGCGATGTGCCACACACTGTGGTTATCTCAACGGAACAGATCATGTAGATGTGCATGCTTGCGTGATCTCTTTCAGTCGTGACCCTGTTAACACACGCTAATTAAATGATTCTCAAAACACACATGTTAACTGCATTATTCTATCCATGCAGTCAGTAAGTACATTATTCTATTAACACGCTCAAAGAACCATAAAAATCAGCACATCATCAATTATTTACAGCTCACTTAACCCTAGAGAGCCAAGACTCCCTCAGAAACATTCACTTACCCTTCACATGATTAAATATTAATATAGGGGTTACATTTAACATTGAGCACAATGAATGGACTGTCTCCATTCTTACTGTACATGCCGAGGCTGAAGACAACAAGAGTCATATAAAGTCTTGCAGACGATCTGACAACATCGATGACATCATCAATTAGCAGGTTAGAAGCATGCACTATTATACTCCAATTAATTGTATTCTATTTTAATCCATTCAAGTTGTTTGAATTATGAATTCTTAGATTCTTCGTAAAGTAATATATCGCTGCTGTACTTCTAAAACTGTGTATGTCTATAATTTAAGTTTTTTAGTTTTAGTCACCCTTCACGTCCCTCACTGGGTTTTGCCAATCCAACCAATAAAAAGCTTTAAAAATTGCTTCTCAACTTTGACAACACAGTATCTAATCCTTTACCGGTCCAGTGTGTCATTTTTGGAAGATCTCTTGACAGAAATGCATTATAATATACATTGCTTTCTTCAGAGGTGTATAAAGACCTTACATAGTGAAGCGGTGTGTTTTTCTTACCTCAGAATGAGCTATTTCTATCTACATACACCGCGGGTCCACTTGCATGGAATTCACCATGTTGTTTCTACAGTAGCCCTAAATGGACAAACTGCTCTACAGAGCATGTTTTTTTAAATACGTTACGTACTTCAGCTGAGAAGCAAAAACGTGACATCATAGCCCCATGACAGCCACCGTATGGCTTTGAAAAGGAAGGGAAGGGGTTGAGACTCACTGCTAGATGCCACTAAATTTCATACGCTGGACCTTTAAAAAGCTTTCATGTGGCTCAGGGGTTAGAGCATGGCGCTAGCAACGCCACAATCATGGGTTTCGATCCCAGGATGGCACATACTATATAGAAAAATGTATAGTATAATGAAATGTAAATTGCTTTGGATAAAAGCGTCGGCCAAATGCATAAATGTAAAAAGTACTGTGTTTTACATTACCTGAAAAACAGCGGGTCCCCTTGCATATATATATATATATATATATATATATATATATATATATATATAAATTAATTTGAATCGATTATTTTGTGTAAAGACAAATATATATAAATAATATATATAAATAAACTTCAGGCGACCTTGCAGTCTTTTCTGAGGCCCTGTCTCTCTCTACCACTTGCTAACAGTCCTCTCTACCACTGTACAGTTCAATTTAAGGCAAAAGCCCCAAAATGTATCTTATCACAGCTCATCTTCTCCTATTTCTCACAAGACATGTCTCATCGTCTTTTTTCACTCTCAGCATTCCTCTCCTCATCTCCACAGCCATCACACCCAGCACCGCACTCCCCATCTCCACAATTACTTAAAGCAAAGCACTATGTTTCTTAGCAGAGCCTATGTTTCTGATTCTTACCATGTTGATGTCCAGGAGGCAGGAGAGGACTCAACAGATGTTACCCAGCTAAGCGAACCCTCGCTGGGCTTGGCGCAGCCACAGGTCCCCCCAGCAGCTATGATCTTGTGTTCTGCAGGAGAGAAAGCAGATCACTCACACACAGAGCACAAACCACCTGCTCTGGCCTACTGTGCCAAACACTGCCAGTGCCCTATGCCAAAACTGAATTAAAAGAGTGTGATAAATAAATAAGGCGGTCAATTAAAACTAATTCAAGAAATTGAAATTACCATTTGCATTAGTATTTGGAATTAGTTATATATTTGACTTATGTCCGAACATGATATTATGAATAGCAAAATCATCATCATTACAGTATTTCGATCGTTATTTATTGCGCATACAACAATAAGAATAAAAACATTTCTTCATTAGATCTCCCATCACCAAAGTTCAAACAGCAAAAATCGCTTTGCACACTTTGTGATAGTGTGATTTACAGTAATAGAAACAATAAAGTTTTCTTAACGTGGTTCGTACGTAATAGCGAATGGGTTATGATTTCTGAGGCAAAACAAATAAAAGTTGAAGTACTTAATTTCATCTATTTATTAACACTTTTGTCGGTGTAGTTCATCTCTTGATCTCTTCATAAACACTTAAATAATGTTAATAAAATCCTTTTAATAAATTAACACGACACTCTCACGAAATAACAGCAAACCTTCAGCTAAGAAAGTCCATTATTGGTTTATAAATAAGTTATACATCCCGAAGCTGGATGTGTTCGCATGTAGCTTGACGGCTAAATACTTTTATAAATCTACGTTACACAGTTGGGAAGCGATGATGCAACTTACCACATTTAGTGTGAAACACATTTATTCTGATACGTCCATTTCTGCCATTTAATAAATGCCACTCGTTTCTAAAAGTTTGCAACGTTTCCGATGCTCTTGTACTTTTTATCACTTTAGCCCCGCTGCGGTCAATGATACTCCAAAATATCTTGAGACCACAACACATCTGGGCACGTAAGTAAATAAAACTACACTTACCACGTACGGCGCTCTCCTCACACGAGCTTTTATGGGATGTGTAGTTTTAACCAACCAAAACCGCATCGAGTTGACGCAAATCGCGTAAGGGTTTAACTACGTTTCCCACAATTCAGAGCAGACCCGGAATTCCAGTTCCCGGAGTCCTGGCCGTATGTGCTGCCTGTTTCCTGCAGCAGACGAGAAGGAGGTGGTATCGAAAGACTGACGAGATCCAACAACAGCGCAACCTCAACCAATACCACTATACAATGAAATTATCATCAATCATACCCGCTTCCGAACTGCATTACTTCACCCTTCTACTGGTACGTGGCTGAGCATTTCCCCTAACACTCGCAGGTGCGCTTGTGCTAGCTCATAAAACGTTAGCTGTAGGGAGCGGAACGTTATGTGAGTTGGGTTGTGATGCTCCTGAATAACGTCGTTATTTAACGAGTCATTGCAAGAGGGCCTTAAGATTTGAGCCAACTAGTCAATTATGATGGTTCTTAGTGTCTGGTGTGCTTTAATGGATGTATGTTAAGCACGAATAGCTTAGAAACTGCTGGACAGCTGGCTAATGTAACGTTAGCTAACCAGCTATCACACTGACCGGACTTGTAGAAGCCGCAAGTGTGGGACGTTTTGAGAGTTGCGGGTCAACTATTTAATGCGTAACCAAAATGAAGGAGAGATTGACAAATAATGACGTCATTAAGTGTGTTTACAGGCAGACCAAGTGCCCCCTGCATTATAAAACCTTCATTTTGGGCAGTTTAGTTGAAAGTGTTTAACTGGCCAGTGGAATGTTTGGTTTCAGTGTTGAAAATTATGAAGACAAGAGATCTCATCTCATTAGACCTCATCTAAACTCAATGCAGGTTACTTTTAAAGCTTACTGGGGTTCGATTATTACATGTTACTTGTCGATAACGATGAGTTTGTTAGCCTCATGTGTCCTTTTCCCATTCATAGCTGAGAAGTTTCCGGGTGTCAACAGATAGATTCGGACGTGACTCAACTAAATAATAAACCCTTTAGCAATACGTACAATACGATATAACGCTGTCAGCATTGGTGTTTAGAGACCTAAAGTGAACGTGAAATATTTTAGAATGCGTTTAGTGTCCCTTCACTGACTGCGCAGGGGAGAAGCCGGTTGGTGAAGTTCTCTGTTGTGGCCGAATCCTATTGGCTGTCAACCCGGAAGCGGTCTGCGCCGCTCCGCTTATCGCAGCGTGATGTGAAAGACACAGCAGCGGTGCCTTTGCTGCAAATGGGCTTTAACCGTGATGTTATTTTAATGATTGATGGGAAAGCTGAAGTTGTTTTGTGATAAAATTGAAACAAGAAAACTTTCATCTGAACACAATAAACATCACAACAGAGCATTTGTTGTTTGTTTTGAAAAGCTGATAAAAGCGTCTGCTAAATGATGAAATTGAAGTCAAATTGCTTATTTAACATTTTAAAAACGCCAGGGCTGACATGGTATACATTCTTATAATAGCTCACGTCTTGTTTTGGCAAATGAAATAATAAATCAGAATGGGTGAAACACGTAGTTGAACTTTGTGTTCTAGTACAGAAAGGAAGTGCCTTAGAATTGAATTGTGAGTCATTTTAGTAGATTATTTGAGCCTCGCTGTACACATGGAGCACGGTGATGGATTCTTGACAGTACACACTTTAAGGCTGAATTCCATGCAAAGTTTTATACAAGAGGCCACGGGCCTTGAACAAAGGTCACATTAACCTTGTGTTTTAAACACGAACTGCTGCATACAAAAGAAAAGTGCTTCTCGTTTCAGGAAGTGAACTGTACCTTAACTAGCTGGTCAAACCTTTTAAAGTCTCTATTTACAGTATGTGCGACATGGGAAAAACATTTGAGATGTTACATTTCAGTGTGAGTTGGATATACGTGGTACATGTTTCTGAAACCATTGCCTGTGTTGGGTCTAGCTGCGATATTGTGATCTGTGCCCATATGGAGTGATGTGTTTGTTTTGTTTATGTGGCTGTGCTGTGACAGTTGGAGATCTGAGAGATTAGCCAATGATTTTAGGCAGCATAGTGTAGCAGCTGCCAATTTTTTGTAGAGGATCACATATGGCTCTGTGTGTGTTGTTGGATATGATTTTAATCAAAATGATGAGGCTTCAACAGGTTCATTAATAGACATAATAGACAACATAGTCAGTTTCCCTAAAATGAGACATTTTCATAAATTATTTACACATTTGTCATTTCAAATCCGACAAGGTTTTCTTTTTTTTATGTTTTAAAGAATTTTATTTTACAAAATTAAAGTGTTAGGCGACCTGGGTCTGAGAGTCATTCATTTTTGATAGACATGATGATAAAGAACATAATAGAGACAGAGATTAATAAATTAATGTGTAGTCCTTTTGACTTTAAGGAGGTTAGCATCATAATGACCATAAATTAAGCAGTATTCATCCGTCACCATTTGTCTCTGTGTTTATTCAAGGAGGGTTGTAGACCTCCTTCGTGTCTTCAAAGTCAAACAGGATGCATTGGTATAAGGAAACTCACCAAACATGTCAGCAACTGCTCTAATAACAACGTAAATTCACAAGATTATTCATACCGTCAGCCACAGTGATCTAGACATCACTTGAGAATAAAGTATAAGATTAAAGTTGAATCTAAAGTTGCGGTATTACTAAGATTTTACTCTTTATAAATGTCAGTGAATTTAGTGTAGCCAGCAAGTACTTTCCTGTTACAGGGGGAGTCGTAAGAAGTAGAAAAATGATTTCTGTTTATTAAAGGTCATCGCAGGTGAAGCAGATTGATGCCTGATAAAAAGGCAGAGGGAAGATTAAAGTCTGTCAAGTGGCAAAAGCTACACAAATACAGTAGGTGTTGTATCACAATGACAGAATGAAATAGTGGCTAGACTAGTTGTCACAGACAAACCGTGCATTTTTCTGCAGTTTATGCTGTTAGCAATTGAGTTAATATTTGGGTGAACTAACCCATTAAGGAAACACAATATCCCTTTTAAGTAAATATAATAAAAAGGCACTAATACTGGATTCCATATTTGTGTGCATGTTTTAATATATGACCTATAAGTAACGGCAACAAAAACAATAACAGACATACAAAATAACTGAAGAAATTACAGGCCCGCATCCTATTTATGCTTTTGGAATCCGGCCCTCTAAGAAAGTTAGTTGAAGACCCCCGGCATAGAGACAGAACAATGCGTACTTAAAATACTCTTCGTGTCCAGTGTTTCTGGACAGCTCAGTTTTCTATAGGGTTATTGTACTTGTTGAAAAGTTTTGCATGAAGCCTATTTATGTCTTTCCTTGTCATGTGTGTTTTTCCTATTTGTGTATCTGTGTTTGCTTTGCAGTGACCTATGTCATGGAGCTGACATAAGCTTTTCAAAAGAAAGACATTAACTGTTTTGAAACTTTCCTCAATTACAACTCAAAGGAAAATGTGGTTTATTTTGGGTGAACTGAACTATTTTTAAAAAGTGACACGGGCAGTGTTTTTAAAGAGATTCTGTAATGAATTACTCACCTTCCAAATTTGTCTAAATGACATTTATAAGATATTTGTAAGCAACTGACAATTTGACAGGTCTGGAACAAGTAGAGAGTAAGTCACTAGTGACTGAATATTTCGTTTTTGGATGAAGTATCCCTTTAAATGAGAGTTTGATTATAGATGATCAGTATTCGCTCCTTTACAAGCACTGTTATGGTGTTTGCTCATGCACACATACCCAAAATACTGAAATTTATCATTTAATCCCACTCCTCTCGGTTGTTGCCAGGTAACGGGTCTGTATAGTCCAGGACGAGGGGAGATAACCAGTCTGGATTCTGGAAACATCGATGACATCCTTAGTGAGTACTCCGTATGTTTTTTTGTTTGTTTGGTGTAGGCTGTGACTGCATCAGACAGCTGGAGCACCTGTGTAAGGGACATGGTGTGTGTTTGAGTCTCGTTGGGGTGCTTTGTCATTGTAGTAATTCATCTGAAATTAAACCACACATTTCTCTCCACAGACAATGCAGGGGTGGCTCTAGTCAACTTCTATGCAGACTGGTGAGTGTCTGTCTGTCTGTCGGCCGCCTCCAGATGTGTACATCAATAGGGAGATAGTTGTTGTTCATTTTACAATGCATTATACATATTTTAATAATAGCAAAATATTTGCTGTATGTGTCCGTTGGGTGCTTCCAGAATAATTGGCTAAATTATATTTAAGGATGACATAAGAAATTTGGTTTACATTTAACAGTTGGTAGAATGTTATGGTGAATAAACTAATATGATTTCACAAGTTAGATTCATGAACTACCACATCTGTGTAGGATAAGACTTGAGATAGTAGTTAATGATTCATTTCAGCATTATCTAGCAACACAATAATTTTTTTAAATATCTTTTATCTGTCTCGAAAATCACTCTGAGCTCATTTTAGATACTTTTTTTTTTCAGGTGTCGATTCAGTCAAATGCTCCATCCTATATTTGAGGAGGCGTCGAATATAGTGCGGGAGGAATATCCAGAAGCTACACAGGTGGTGTTTGCGCGGGTGGACTGTGACCAGCACTGTGAGTTTAAACACACGCGCACACACATTCGTTCTGCCTTTGAGATAAAGCAAATTAAAGAGAATTATTGATGTCTTGTAAAGTGTTTGAAGGTTTAATGATAAAACTGCATCTTCTGTGAAGTCAAGTCGGCTCAAAGATACCCCACAGCGTGGGTGTGTGAGAGAGAGAGAGAGAAAGAGAGAGAGAGAGAGAGCTCATGACAGATTCCAGCCGATCGGCTTTGGAGTATTTACCCCCCACATTAGTTTACTTTCATGTCTCGGCCCTCCCCCTTTCCTTATATTCTCTCGTTCTCTCCTTTACTTTCTTTCTTTTAGTTCTTTCCTCTCTTTATCTTTTTGTGCGTTGTATTGACTTCAGTCCATCTCTCTTTGAAAGAAATCAAACCCCCACCTCTGACCTTCATCTTTAGTCTGTCCCTCATATAGCTTTAAACACTGAAAAGGATTTTTGTTTGCTTAAAGAGACAGTTCACCCAAATTATTTAATTCTGTCATCATTTCCTCACCCTCAAGTTTTTTTTCTTTCTGAAGAACAAAGAGAAAGATATTTGGAAGAAAGGTGATGAGCAAACACTTCTTGGCCACCAATGACTACCATAGAAGGAACAGTAACAATGGTTAAAAGTGGTCCAGAGCTGTTTGCTTCAACAGAACACATACATTTATCAAGCAGTTTTTCCTACTATTGTAGTCAATGGTGGCCAAGAACTGTTTAGTTACAAGCATTCTTCCAAATTCCTTTCTCTTTGCACATCTGAACTAAGAAATGTATACAGACTTGGAACAACTCAAGGGTGAGTAAATGAAGACTGTTAAGCCAAGCATGCTCAAGTGTTCTCCTTTCCAACACAATTCCACAATTTTGTTCAAAAATATTGTTTTTAAGCTTTCTCATGGATGTGTCAAAAGCTAAACAAAAAGCAGTGCGAACAGAGAACTCATGGCACCTCATGTATGTTTTATAGCTGACATAGCCCAGCGCTACAGGATAAGCAAGTACCCCACGCTGAAGCTGTTTAGGAATGGCATGATGATGAAGCGAGAGTACAGGGGTCAAAGGTCAGTGACCGCCATCGCTGATTTCATTCGCCAGCAGAAAGTGGATCCAATCAGAGAGCTTCAGAATCTGGAGGAGATCAGCACTTTAGACGTGAGTATTTCACAATCACAAAGAACAGCAGAGCCTGGATTATCCTGAGTGTTCACTGCCATGTCATCTTAATTTTCCCCGTCTCTTTCAGAGGAGTAAACGCACCATCATTGGTTACATAGAACAGAAAGAATCAGAAAACTATCATACCTATGAGAAAGTGGCCAACATCCTGAGAGATGACTGTGTTTTTCTGTCAGCTTTGGGGTAAGAGAACTGTTTACCTAAAAAATGAAACTGTCACCCTTAGAATATTTGCAGAATCAAACAGAATACGATAAAAGTTCATTAAGACCATGTATGTCAAGTACCACTGTAAAAACACTGTTAAAATAGTCTACATGGTACATTGAATATTCTCAAGCGCTAAAATGTAACATTCAGATTGAAAAACGTTGCGGCTCTATTTTACATCTATGATGCCAAACAGCGTTGGTTTTTGTATGTGTCATAACCAAACTGCACCAGTTCGAATATGTGAAACAAAGAATAATATTTGAGAGCTGAAGTAGAGCATGTTTAGTGAATGATGCCTTAAATTTTCAGCTGTCGAGTGGTTTCAGAAGACTTGAAATCAAACACATGAGTCACATTGATGACTTTTGTGGTTCTTTAATAGTGATGTTTTGCATAGTTTGAAGCTCGAAAGACAAGACAAAATAAACTGATGAAAATTGTTCTTAAAAAATCTTGCATTTTACAGAAAAATAATCAGCATGCATGTATACAACGACTTGAATAATTGTTCTTTTTGCCTTTTTAGTGAGATTTCTAAACCAGAGAGATTCAGCGGTGATAATATTATTTATAAGCCAATTGGAGAGAACGCTCCTGACATGGTCTACATGGGCTCGCTCACAAACTTTGACTTGAGTTACGCCTGGTCGCAGGACAAGTGTGTGCCGTTAGTCCGAGAAATCACCTTTGAAAACGGAGAGGTATCATTTCACCGTTCATCTTTATTTTCGTGGTCTTCGTGGTCCGTTTTGTCTGCATTTTGATTTACGTACAGCCCAACGTTAGATTCGTCATTTGCATAAGAAAAGTCCCCTCCCCCTCAGTGTACTTTTCCCACACTCGAGCACATCCGATTGTGTGCGTTTCAAGTGTGTTTGTGTTTTTAAGTAGTCCACATGCCATGTCCTTTAGTGGGTGTTGGTTTTTTCTTTTGATTTACTCGACCACATGTTTTGAATTGTTTTGAACTTTTCAAAGCTTCCCTGTCTGTCACTTGGCGACGGGGCAGATTGTGCACCACTGGCCCGCCTATAGCTCAGCTATGCCATGCATATTTTCCAGCAGAATTGTAAATCTCAGGAATGAACGCTGTGATGGACACGTGTGTTTTTGTGTGTGTGAAGGAACTGACAGAGGAAGGACTCCCGTTCCTGATCCTCTTCCATGTGAAGGACGACACGGAGAGCCTGGAGAAGTTTCAGCAGGAAGTTGCCCGCCAGCTGATTAGTGAAAAGGGTATGTGCAGAGTCACGGGAGGTCAACATCAGTAGTCAGCATTTTCAACACAGGAGGAGAAACTTTTCATCTTGTGCAATGCAAATTTTGCCTCTGTTTTAAAACAAAGCTGCCTACCTAGTTGCATGTAACAAGACCTTAAACTAACAGCTTACTTTGGCCAAGAACCACCCACTTACACAGGAAGAAGAGATTGTCTGACTTATATGTCTGTTTTCAGTTTTTTTTAGCTGTTTGTCCAGTCTTCATTTTCTGCAAATACATGCATTTTTTTTTAATTGTTATAGTTCACAGAATGAAACAAAAAGATCATTCTTCAATATAATTCATAATAAATAAATTCAAATATGTCTCTTAATTTACATATATAATGTATATATATAAAAAGCACATCTGAATTAATAAAAAATCTCTCTCTCCCTCTCAGGTTCTATAAACTTCCTTCATGCTGACTGTGATAAGTTCCGACACCCTCTGCTGCACATTCAGAAGACCCCCGCCGACTGCCCTGTAATTGCCATTGATAGTTTCCGCCACATGTATGTCTTCCCAGAATACAGCGATCTTGCGTAAGTATTTCAGTTTTCCATACTGGCTTTCTGTGTGTTTAATGTGGAGATGTTTCAGCCTCCCTCTCTGCAGGTTATCTCTTGTTCCAGACACCTACCAATTAAACAACGATTGTAGACTCAGCCCCAAAGGAACACACACACCCTCCCACAAAAAAAAACAGTTTAACAGAGAACAAGCTTCAGGGGTCATCTTTTAACCTGTTTAGTCAATTAATTTAGCAACTCCTGACTCTAAAGCTTTAATACATGAATGTGAAAGTATTACTTCAATTTCATTTGTTTATAAGCATGTTATTACAGTATAATAATTATTTATGACACCAGAGGTTGTATATGACAGGATGCATCATAATTCAGCGCACACCTTATTTCATTACCCAATTTTGAGGGTATCTCTACATATATCCCATTATCCAATCACGGCCTTATCAGCCCTGCCTCTCTTCAGTCTTTGATGTAGCTGATTAGCCAGGGGGTTTAACGTATCCATGGCGTCTCTGACAGTGCAGATGATGTCTTGATCTTGTTAGATTGCTGTGCTTTTGGAGACTGTCGGCTTTCTCGAGACTCTTATCTGATCACTTTTAAATCAATGATGCGGCTCATGTTTGTTGTTGTTTTTATTTGTTGTCCGTTGAGCGACTTGTTTATGATGCCTTGTGTTTATGTACAGGTTCCAGGAAAGCTGAGGCAGTTTGTATTGGACCTGCACTCAGGAAAGTTGCACAGAGAGTTTCATCACGGCCCTGACCCCACAGACAGCACTCCAGGACAGGTCAGAGTGAACATAACTTCAGCTGGCTTTTTTACAGTTTGTATTTGGGTGGAAACTCGTCCTCTAAAATATCAACAGTGATAATACAGTAATTGTGTTACTTTTTCTAACTTCCAAAAATTTAACACTGATCAAAATCCAGCGACAACTCTAAAGGAATGTTCACACCAAGGACTGTAAATGGTTTTAAAGCAAAAACATAAACGTTACCTCGCATGCATGCTTTTGTGGCCCAAACTTAACTTCCAGTACACGTCCACAAAGAATAGAGTCCCTCCAGATTATTTCCAATAACAAGAACGCAAGTTAACTTTGGGCCAGATGCGTGCGTCCAACCGTCTATAAATATAAAATGTTTAAATTGTATAGTATTGCTGACAGTATATCGGAGAGCTTTTTTTCAGTCAATGAATTATAAAACATGGACACAAAATGCATAAAAATTTAAGGGGCTTTTTTATAAATAAAATAATAGTTAAACTGTAAAATGTAAAGCAACAATCAAATACATCTATCGGACACATTGATTAATTTGTAAAAGACTTACATAACCGAAAAACGTCGAACAATTTAAAAATGAAGCATTAATGTCTGTTATGGAGTTCATCATTATGCCATATTAAGTAGTTAGCAGTCAATTTCTGTTTTGCTTGTATATATCGAGGTGACATTTGGCAAAAAATCAGCGTTGTCCACTCCGCACTGATTAAAGTGTCCTATTATGAAGAACACTTTACTGAGGTTGGGAGTTCAGCACGCTCCCTGGACCAAATCTGTGAAAAGAATGTGTTAATCTAAAGTTATTATTGCAGACATACATTAATTAAGATGATGTCTGAATGAAATGCGTGTGCTGACATTTGAGTTAGCGTGCTGCAGAATGAACCCTGTGGCCTTGATGCTTAACAGTCTGCAGACACCAACATGATTCTTGTCAGATCAGTATTTTATGGAAGGATCTTATTGGTCTTTAAAAATAATCAAAATGAACTCATTCAGTCCACCTTTAGACAAATTGATTTTTAATATATGTTGTTTGGCACATTCCTTACACCTGTGGCGTTTCAACAGGAGGAAGATAGAGAGGTGGCCAGTAATCCCCCAGAGAGTTCATTCCAGAAGTTGGCGCCCAGCGAGACACGCTACACCATCCTTAGGGACCGGGACGAGCTGTGACGCATCAAGACCCAACCCAGCAGTCAGCCAATGCCTACAAAGCACTGCTGCTGACTGCACAACCTCTATTTTCATAATTTTATTTTAGATAAAAAAAGTGAGAAGGTGAACCCCTGAGCTTTTTTGGGGTGGGGAATGAAGAGGAGCGTTTTTACTTTTGTTTTTGGAGCTTGTAAATATCTTTGTGCTCTGTGGGTCAGTCTTGTCTAAATTAAAAACATAACTTTTTTTGTCCCTACATTTTGTCAACCCAAGGCCCCCTTTTTTGTAGGAAGATATTGGTACAATGGTGGCCCTCTTTGTTGGGAACGTGCATTAAGTTGACTATGGATCTTGAGTGTGGGGGAGTGGAATCATGGGAAAATGTAGTCTAAGAACAAATCTGCAGTCAACCTGTCGGGTTTCACTCCAGTCCTTAACAGAGCGTGCCCAGTGTGTGTATGCGTGCGTGTGTGTGTGTGTGTGCACATGTATGTTACATGTGCTTATTAGTCTGTATTTGTATGTACTGTAATGTTCCCGATTTGGTCAAATTCACGCTCTCGAAGATCCAGACTCACTAGTCTCATATCGGCCTATTCCACCTGGGGATTGGTCAGGGGTGGGGGTTCGGTTTAGAGGGGTGGGGATTATTTGTACATTTGTCATCTCAGAGGGGACAAGGAAACCAAAAGAAGTAAATTAAAAACATTTTACAAGATTTTGCTTTGTTGGTGTGTTTCATCGTTGGATTTTTTTCTCTTAATTCACTTTTCCACTCAACATGAAAACATGACATCTCATCTGCACCATGAAATAGGATTTTATAAAAAAATGTAAATAGTTTCAAAAGAGTATCACGTAATAGTGTACCACACTCATTGACATCCATTGTACATAAAAAAACACTGAAACGTTTCTCAAAATATATATTATTGTGCAGGTTTTGGATGACATAAAGGAGTTTTTCACTTCAAATGTGTTTGAAATGTGCCAACAGAAAAAGCCAAACTAGCAGATAGGCTACTGAAAGGCTAAAAACTTGATGAATTAATATCACCAAAAATACACAAAATATGTAACTTTCTATAACTACAAACTGTTTATACCTTCCAGGGAAGCTGACGCACTGTAACCATGGTTTTTCCACATCCTTTCTTGCAGACATCAAAGAGAGACTTTATCATCTTTATTTAGTCCTTTATAGTAAAATGGAAATGATAAGAGGTGGGAGTTTCAGTGAGACTACAAAAACGGTTCCTGACGTCATGTTACATCTTCCCACCCACAGCAGAAACCCATGACATCGCCTATGGAGATTACATCACAGATGGCCTGCTATATTTTCCATTAGAGTACAAGTCGTACAGGCAGTATATAGAAAGTGCAGCACATTGCTGTCTTTGTTCAGGTCAGTCATCTGGGACTTTCCCTCCCGAGCAGTCAAACGCATGCATGGCTCAGCACTCGTGTATCACGCACAGAGTGGCTTGCATGTGCTGCTGAGGACACGCTCGCTCGCCCCTTCATAGGGGAAGTCCATCATTTTGTGTTATGAGGAAGGCGTGGGG
Organism: Triplophysa dalaica; assembly: GCF_015846415.1. NCBI lineage: Eukaryota > Metazoa > Chordata > Actinopteri > Cypriniformes > Nemacheilidae > Triplophysa > Triplophysa dalaica. The sequence goes on from NC_079553.1 coordinate 6,244,314, forward strand.
ACCGGCGTGCGTCTCAGACCGGGTTTTGTATTTGTGGGGGGATCCCCGCACACCCCACAAAACAAAACCAGCGCTAATGTGTGAGACTGGGGGCTGTTTATAGTGAAACAGATGAAAACAAAATAAAACGTTTTTTATTGACTTATTATTATTTTTATTACAGCAGCTTTTCAATACCAATGAATCCTTATTTGACTTTGACGAAGTGTTGATTGTAGTTAATTACCAAAGAAATATTGTAACTATAGCTGATTCTGAATCCGTCAAACACACAGCAAATACAAAAAAGGACACGATGGAGCTACTGTTGGACAACGCAGTATTTTATTTTCCTGTTTTTGACAAGTGCGACTAAAATAAGGATCGATAAACCACAAAAGGTTATTGTTCAGCTAAGCTGCCAGTCCTTCAGGACTATAATCAAATAACATTTAAATGCTGTTTGTGCTGAAGGAGCTCTCACACTGCATTGATTTCAGTATTAGATTTGCCTCTCGGAGGCCTGCGTTATCAAAGCCTTACAGGGAAACCTCACCAAAATCTATCACCTATTCCTTCATCCCAGCAGTAGCAGCGGTACACAAAGACATGAGTAGCCTGGACAACAATAAACCTTTATGAGGATTTTTCAACTGAGCTGTATCAATCATATACATCTCGACAACACAAACACTTTTGTGAGACGAATTGCTTGCAAATAAACAATATAATCATAAAGAAATGACAGATTATATAAGGACTCATTTATATCATTATTTTTGATATATAAATGATATATAAAAAATTTCACCACAACATTACTAACATAACAAACATTATCCCAAAAACCAATTCTTCCTCATGTGCTACAATGATTTATTCCTGGGTGACTTTTATTATAACTTGTCTGGTAAATACTTGTAGCTATAAATCACACGTTTCATACGTGTTGTACGTATTGCCATAAAGCCCAATAATGGTAAGAGTAAAACAAATTCAGTTACATTCAGTCCATTACGATAGCTTATCATATAAAAGTGTTATAAACAAAACTGTCTAAGCAGCCTGAGATTTTCTGCGATATTGGAAATGTTTAAAATGAAGTATCACAATTAAAGGGATAGTTCACCCCAAAATAAAAATTCTTTATCATTTACTCACCCTTTTGTCATTTCAGACCTTTATGACTTTATTTCTTCTGCGGAACAGAACACCAAAGAAGATATTTAGAAGAAATTTGGTCACAGAACAGCACTGGCCCCCATTCACTTCTATTGTATGGAAATGAATGCAAGTCAATGGGTGCCAACTAAAAACATTTTTCAAAATATCCACTTTTGTGTTCTGCAGAAGAAGAACATCTCACATGTTTTAAATGACAAGAGGGTGAGTAAATACTTTTTGGGTGAAATATCACTAAGTAGTTAAGGCAAAATAACTGATAATTTGTAAATATAATCTCTCAACTCTACAGTGGCTAGCTGTTAATTACCATTTAATACCACATGTTAATAGTTTTATAGAGGAGAGAGATGTTATTGGCCACTATTATGCTTTGTCTTCAATCCCATTCCCAACAGTGCTGCAGAACATCAATATTTCAGTTTATATACCTTCACAAAAACCAAATGAAAAAAGAACCCCACCATGGTTACAATACAGCATGTGTGAATTTTGGGTACTTTGATCATTTTTAAAGTACACTGTTAGCAGCCTAGCAAAACGTTCTTAAAGGAACAGTTCACCCACAATGAAAAGTATGTCATCATTTACTCACCCTCAAGTTGTTCCAAATCTGTATACATGTCTTGGTTCTGCTGAACACAAAGAAAGATATTTGGAAGAATGCTTGTAACCAAACATTTCTTGGCCACTTTTGACAACCATTGTAATTTTCCTACTATGGTAGTCAATGGTGGCCAAGAACTGTTTGGTTACAAGCTTTCTACCAATATCATCTTCTGTGTTTATCAGAACAAAGGAATTTATACAGATTTGGAACAACATGAGGTTTAGTGACATAATTTTATTTTTGGGTGAACTGTCCCTTTAAATGTGTTAAATCAGGCCATGATACTTGATTAGTTAAAATAAACTGATCCTCTATTCTGAAGCTTCTCAGTCTATATAAAGATTCTTGTTGTACATCTCTGTAATCAATACATTATTTAAAAATACCAAAATTCACATAGTCCTTAAACAACAATCACCTATAATTTTGCACATTTTTAATGCTAATATCACATGACAAAATCAGCATAAGGCCTTCTTTGCTTTGGCATAGAGATGATTGATGAATTAAGGCAGTTTAACGTAAAGAAAATCAGCAAGTCCACTTGGTGCAGCATGTTGCCATGCATGTGCATGTTAGCATTTCATGTAGGAGTTCCGCTGCAGTTGTGGTTATGTTATCTGGGTTATGTATGTTGAGGGTATGGTGTTTTTGTCTGAAAATGTGTGGGTCGCCAGCTCCTTCGTGTTCTGTCTACAAAAACAAATGTGCTTTGAGTGCGTTATTGACTATGTTCGTGGTCGTTGTTACTGTTGTTGTTGCTTTTGAGCTGTTGTAGATGCCCCTCGATTCGTTCTTTCTTCTTTCGCTGGATCAGGTTGCCCCCGGCGAAACCGAGAAGTCCACCCCCAACGGCAGCGGCGACCCCCGCCACTTTAAACCCTGCTAACAGTCCCAGCGGTCCCCCCAGAACTCCCCCCACGAATGCACCGGCTATCGGCAGAACCGCCAGCTTCGAACGGGCTGCCTGAGGATAAAGAGAGCGAGATGAAAAATGGTAGTAAATGGTCATTTACAAAAAACACATATCGTTCAGACACATGAGAAATGCGTATGTGGCATCAATGTCCAACTAGCAGCATTTGAACTTATGCGCCTTTCATGTGCTGTTTTTATGATAACCAAACAATTACCCGTATGTCTTTCATGTCCACCAAAAAAGAAACATATGCATAAATAAACACGCAATAATAATCATAGATAAAAACATTCAATTTCATATTCCCTGTCTGCAGATCAAACCATAGCTGGTGAATTAATTGATACCAGGTAAAAAGAGAAACTCCCTTTAGTCAAAGTGTACTTTAATTAGTGCATGAAGACAGACCCCATGGTACACGCGCGTACAATTTCAGTTCTTTTCAGATATGTAAACTTTAAAGGCAGGGGCGTCCATCAAATGCCACCTTTCCTCTCATCTCAACTTCTTTCCTTCTTATTCTCTCTTTCTGTCATCTAATCATCTTCACAAGGCAGGGTTAACAGAGCCGTTCATTACGCTCAAACAGAGATGAGATGAGAGTGTACGAAAGCAGGAAGGCCACATCAGAATCCACAGTTTGCATAACCAGTCTATAAAAATGCCTCCATGTAGTCGGTTTTTGATGGCAACATGAATACATCATCTGCTATATATATCCCATACTCCTGTTTTTATATACAGTAGTGGCCAAAAGTATGTTTTAATGCCCCCTCAGGTTAGATTAAACCAATAAAACATATATTATATGACACAAATATACACAATCTGTATAATTTATATAATTATATATTATATAATTCTGATAGGCCGATCGCAATATTTGCATGTTCGTTATTCCCATATAACAACCTCTCAAAACTAATTACACACGGTAACCCGGATGCAGCAAATCGTTTTGACATTTTTGTTGTACAAATTAAATATAAATATGTATTTTAAAAACATATATGACATTATATTTACAAATAATTAAACCAATTGCCTTAAAATCTGAAGTAAACATCGTTTCATCATGGAAGGTCTCCATTCGGTAAAAATGAGCTAATAAAATATTTCAAATTCACATTTCATGTCCAGTTTTTTCTCATGCGGCAAGTATAATTTTTTCCCAATCCCTCTTAAATTCTTCTCAAATATGAGCATCAGTACAACTATGCCACATGAATACAATGGTTTCAATACACCTTTAATAATATTTTCGAATGAAAAGTGAAAATATAAATTGGACAATCTTACTTTTGGCCACTACTGTATTTTTTTGTATCATTTTGATACAACTTCCTTTTACACAACGCTACGTGTGCACAAAGTATTTGCTTGGTTATCTTCAAAGCTTAGTTTGAGTTTGTCAACACATATCATGTAATGGTGTCCTGGAAGCCTTTAAAAAAAAAACTTGGTATCTTCATACGCGAAACGCCATCTGTGACTGGGCAGCGAGGCAGCTGGATTAGGTTTTGGACACAACCAAGGAATTACCTCTGTTACTATTATCAAGACATACCTGAGCAAGCACTTTAAGGAGTGAGTGTGTGTATATGTCACTTAGGACAATATCTTTATACTTTACTAGTGTGTGTTGGCCACCCCCTGTCCTTTTCAGAAGTCACAGAGGTGGGTCCACTTTCAACACGGGCATCAGACCGAATACTCAATAGAACTGCATTAACTCTCAACTCCAAAAAATAGAAACATTTCAATTCAGACTCGATCAATAAAACACATACCCACACACGCCCCGGCTACATGTTACGCCCTTCCCATGCTTTTTCTGCTAAAACTTGGCGCTCCGGAGCGAGTGCGTATGTGTGTGTATATGTATCGAACCCCCAGCGGGACCTCAAATGCTGTTTATAGACTCTCTTTTACACTCTTTAGACTTCCATGCGCTCGCGCACACACATCGACTGCCCGCGTGGGGCCAAGCGACATACATCGATCCCACTCTGCCCGGTGCCTTCCACCAGCATCACCACCTCCCCCCTTCTCTCTCTCTCTCTCTCTCGTAATTGTGGTTTTCTTGCACTCTTCTGAGGTGAATCAATGGTGGGGTAGGCCGAGTGAAGCAGGGGGGAAGAGTGGAATCGATCCCCTAGCGGGAGTGTCCCCACTCCCCTTACCTTCCCCAGGCTCTGGGTCCCCTCCTCCACATTAGCGGCTGCTATGCTAACGTTCGCCTCGATGGTGTCAATCTTCTCCTGCTGAGCCTGAGAAGAAAAAGAGAGAATTAACAGACACTCAACACACAGACAACACGTCGATTTGTTTTATTTTTAAAGATCCTGTGTGTGAAATTTAGCGCCATCTAGCAGTGAGGTTGCAAATTGCAACCAACGGCTAACTCCCTTTAGAAGCCAGGGGTGATGACATCTTAGCTGACACAGCTAAGATGTCATCACATTTTTGCTTCTTTGCTGAAGGAGATAACTCATTTACGAATTGTGGTCTGCAGAGCAGTTTGTCCGTTTAGTGCTACTGTAGAAACACTATGTAAGGGAACCAGCGGTGTATTTAGATAGAAATATACATGCTGTATAAAGTATACTGTAGTATACTGCACACTACATTATTTGTAGTATTAACTGTAATCTGATAAGTTTGCGCAAAAAACTGTAGTATAATATAATATTTACTGTGGTAATATTTAAAAATACTACTGTCTAGTCATTTTAGCAACGTTTACTGTAGTAACTTCTAAATCATTTTTTTTACATTGGAACTAATTCAATCAGTGTGTGACAAATTGCATATATATGAACGCTTATGAAGGAAAATGTTAGGCTAACTTTAAATTGTGACTAAAACGGTCAGTGGGTGGAGGCAATTTTTTTTGTCAGTGATTCTGACAATATTATGGATTATGGAAGCATAAAAGGACGAGCGGCAGAGTGCACGACGAGAGAGGAACGGGCCCGGAAATGTGTTTAGTTTGTATTTATATTCTAGTGGCCGGCAGTATTTTGATTAATAGAGTTTGTTAAATGTTCGCCGGTTCCCGCCGCCTTCCTTCCCTATTTTGAACTTTGCTACAGTAATAAAAAACAAATCAGTATTTATTGCAATATATTTATAAAAGAATGCTGTTTGAATCTATTTTAGATCATTAAACCACACCGCATGACACTGATAAACAGTAAAAACTGAACAAAGATGTGTTCAGTAATCTTGGCGGTGGGTGGCTGGGGGTTTGAGTGGCATTCTGCTGTGTGCTGGGGCAGAAGGGTGAGTGGGAGGGGGCAAGGCTGCTTGTTCTGAGGGAGTTGGGGGCTGGTTGTTGGGGGTAACTGGGTGGTCTGTCGGAAGCCTATGAAATATTCAAAGAGTGGCAGCTGTCTCTCTGTCTAAATCAGTGTGAGTCCAAAGTAATCACTACGCACACGTGTACACAACACACACAATAGGGAATGCTGGAATAAATCTGCCTTCACCATCCACAGAGTTACTCAAACCTGGCACCTGTCCCTTTGCAGTATGCTATAACGTGTTGCGTAAAAACCAATCTGGCTTAGCATTGCTCTCTGCAGCTGGGGCGACTGTAAAGTTGGTGATCTTTTTCCTCTTTTATTTTGAAATAATTTGTGTGTATGTAAATCTGTCTCAAGTGTGCTTTCTCAGGACTCAACAATAAAGGTGGCCCGCTGGACTTGGGCCAAGGTGAGATTTTCGGGTCAGCTGATGGAACTGTCACTTGCCAGATCGGGCCAGTGCTGTAGTAAATCTTTAAGTAAGTCTTGCGAAACTTAAACATTTGGTTTTCTGTAATATATTTTAAATAGTCAAGGATTTAAGCTATTTATACGTCACCAAGGTAGCGTTATCTAGATGGTTGACATTGCATTTTGTTGAAATTGCAAAAATAACTTAATATAGTTTAATTTAATATATTAATTTTATATTTATAGTATAATTTTATATAAAATGCAATTGTTTTATAGCAGAAGTGTGATCAACATAATGGCTGTATAATTTTCAACTCATTCCACAAAATTAAAAAAGAAACAAACAGGAACAAACCTAAGGAATGACATTACGTCACCCAACCGCAAATTGACTGTAAGAGAGTGTAATGATCCTTGAAAGTTGGCTTATTCAATCATATATTCATTATAGAACTGATCCTAAAATACATGTAAACATGAATATGAACTTGGGTTTCTTTGCAGTATTCAAGATGAGCAAACATTGCAACTATTATGTTATTTTGATCTGTTTGTCCCGTTTCCATTTATTTTTTGCAAATAGAAAACAATATTATTAATTGTAATTTGGGAGGAACATTGTCACTAGTTCATACAATGAAACCAAAATTATCAATTTACTACGACACCAACCAATAATTAGTAAGTAAAAAAACTGAGACTAATTTTGGAGTGATTTTGGATATTTCCATGGCTATATATACACATACAAGTACTCTCTAGAAAAGGTTTGTAAAATAACTGTCCTAAACCATCACACTTATCACTAATCCACATCCTATAAGCATTTATTAATCATTCATAAACAACTTAACCCCAAACATTACTTTAAAACACCCACTTATGACTGGGTTCAAAAGCTATTGAAGTCCCTCCCTCCCCTCAGGAGTATAGTCGGTAATCAGCACCGTCTGTTCACAAGCTCCACGGATGCTCAGGAGAACACAGAAACACATACAGAGACCTCATGGGTGCAACTCTGGCTCAGTGTTAAGGGAATCAATTATATCTTGTGCCCTAGGAGTGTTCTCTATAGAGACGCAAGTGCTAACAAGGTTGATCTTCATAACTATTGCAGCCCAAACAGGGTGTCAGGTGAAAAAAACAAGATTTTCATTGATAATGACACTTTTGTAGCCTTATTGTAACAGTTTATATTATACAGCACAATGTCAGCTGTGACTGTCTCAAAACTTTTGTGGCATTACGAGACAGGCCCTGTTCATAGTTGATGTTCCAGTTACCCATAAAGATATTCAGTGGGGTTCAAGATCTTGTTTTGAGTAACCAAGTCAAGTTCGTCCACATTTAGATCTATATTTTCTTTTTTTACAGATGTTTGTAAAAGTGAGTGACCTGCTTAGTTTTTATAAATATGTATATACACAGGATAAAACTTTGCATTGCGAAGATTATTTTATAATTTATATATACTATATATATCGAATTTAGCTCTACAATGATTCATCAACTTTTTATAAATAAAAACCTTCAGTTAAATAAACATTTATGAAATATTTAATATATACTGTATATACTATACATATAGTATTTCTAAAATGATACATAAACTTTTTAAAACAAATTTTTTTTTAAATAAAAATGTTTTCATATACTATATATATTACTTCTGTTTCATCAACTTTTTTAAATAAATAAATATTTAAATACAAATGTAATTTTAATCTGTGGTCCCCTCCACCCAGAGGAATATTCATCTTTAAAATGAGAAGGCGTCCATCAAAAATTTATAATATAGATTCCCAGTTAGTATTCCTAGCTATGGGGCTGTCCATGATGTCCCATTTGAGCTCAGCTTTATGACAGAAGTGTGATGTTCTTCCTATGTGTTATCATTGGGTCTTTATTCAGCATAATCTCTTAATTTCCATAATTCTTTAGAGACAGAAAAGAATTGAACAACGTCCATCTTTCCCAGGATGACAGAACACACATTATCTCCTAAACCCAGTTTACAAGCGTGCGCTGTTCCAATAACGGCTGTTAGATGGCGTGGACTCTCATTAATCCTCGCTGGTTAGCACATGGCTGACAGACTGTCACCGATCTCTGTATGCCTTCTCAATCACACGCACACACACAACGATGGGATCAATACCACCTTGTTGGCTCTCAAGAGACAAAACCGTTTGTCTGTCAGCTCTGCCAAACCTGAGGGTTTTGGTGTGTACCCTTTATCTACGTCCACAAACACATATACAAACACCATAAATACTTTCTTCCCTGTCCGTTCTTCCCCTCCCAAAAGTGATACTTACATGAACAATGGTGGAGAACTCATTCACTAAACCGTCCAGCTCCAGCAGATCCTAAACAAAAATCAGGCGAAAATCACAGCGTCACAAACAAACTTTCTGCACTTTGTGTATTTAAATATGTGCATCTGTTTGTGGAGCAAACTTTTTAATACAAATATGTGGGATATCTGAAGCGATATGCATCTTTAAATCGGGTGCTTAAATAATGCAGAGAGCAAGTGCAAATAAAAGCCATTATTTATGAGCAGCATTAATTCTTGGTGAATTTCCCTCTGCGTGTGTTACCTCTGCTAAAGAATCCCAGGACTCGGCTGCGTTCTGATCCACTGGGATTTCAGGTAGAAGCAGCTGTTTTTGAAGAACAGCGGAACCAGGAACACCTGTGTCACTATCACCTAACCAATCACATTGGATCGACAATTATTTTTAAAAACATACACAGTAATTTTTACAAAATGTGAACATTCAGAAACACATACTGTGTGATGTATCTGTGGCAATGTGCTCGTCTGTGCTGATAGTTTCTTGGAAGCAGGGCCTATTGACAGCATCCGAATGCATCCTAAGGAACTCTTGTATGGCAGCTGAGGCACGCTCTCTGATTGGCTGAACAAGTTTCTCCAGGTCTGCGGCATCGGCACTGCGGACACGCCCACACAGCTTCTCCATCTCCCGCAGGTTAGACCGCAACTGCTGCAAAAAGACGACAGTCTTTGTGATAAAAAATCTATAATTGATTTTACACACCTTTTGCTGTAGAAAAAATAAGAGACCATTCGAAATTTTCATTTCAAATCATCATTTCTAGATGTATTGTGCCCGTCTTGTGTTTGTTGTATTTCAACAAACTCAAAGTCATCCAACAGCAACGTGAAAGACTGACAGCTTGACAAGACACATGAAAACCAGGGTTATCACAAAAATAATAATACAAAAGTAATTTTCAAACTTTTCCTAAATACATACACAGACATTGTTATTGTTTTCTTTGCAGTATTTGAGGTCTGAAAAATGTATTTTCTGCAAATAAATACAAATTTAAACTTTTTTTTGAGAAATATCATTAGTAGTTAACAGAATAAAACAAAAATTAGTATATTACCTAAACACATACCTATAAATAGTAAATTAAGAAAAAACGAAATGGAGCTTGCAATGGTCTCTTTTTTTCTGCGGCTGTATATATATATATATTATAAAGATTGCACTCACAATACATGACTTTTTTATTAGAATCAAACTTGTCCGAAACTTCAAGCAAGTGCACCCAAATGCATGTTTAATTTCATTCACTTCTAACAACTTTTGATTCCAAGGTGTAAAAATCTAAAGTATTAAAATATTTATGTGAATGATTATTTTGCCCAAGTCTGACAGTATATTAAATCCCTTCAGCTCTGATCCGGCATCAGACCTCTAGCAGGTATTACAGATCAATTTATAAGAATCGAACAGAGGGGTCAAAAGTTAACAGCAGATCAATCAGTGTTGCGCTCTACTGCAGTCATTTCACATGCTGAATAATCATGTTCAGATTCATGCCTTCTAACTGATTCACGAATGCAAAACATATTACTCACATTTTTTAGCTTGCTTTGATTCACAAGTCAATCCAAACATATAACATCAGAGACATCCACAATAAATCTTAATTCTGGGTCAACACACTCCACTTCCACACCAACCTCTCATCTGTATGTTTGTGATGAGAGCAATTTTAAGGGTTTTTGCTCATCCCCGGGGAGCTACTTTAACAATGTCTGTCTTGTTTCCGTCTATTGTCAGATGTCCACATCTCGCTGACATAGAAACACTTGCAAGCTCTGCAGTGGTGGACACAGGAAAGCTCTCTGACATCTCGGGGGGATGAAACCTGGGTGCTAAGGTCACGCATACATGTGGCACATAACACACTCCACCGACTGCCCCGTGTGATCCCCGGACAGACACTCAGAGACATTAACGCAGGGGTTACATGTTTGTCTGCTCATAACGAAATGATGAAACATCACACGTACACCATACGGTACACCAGAGAGCTGAGACAAACACTACTTAATATATACACATTTTACAACAATGGCAGAAAAATGGTGTGTTTTTGTGATATTCATTGTGATACACATAATTTATTCACCCTCATGTTTTTCAAGTCACTGTTGCTTCTGTGGAACAGAAAATACGATACTTTAAATAAATGTCTCTTCTTACAATGGAAGTCAATGGGGACCCATTTTTTTTGTTTAACAACATTCTTCAAAATATCTTCTTTTGTGTTCTGCAGAACAATGAAAGTCATACATGTTTGAAAATGACAAATAAATGAAAGATTTTTAGTTTTCCTGTGAACTGTCTCTTTAATTGTGCCATATGATGTTAAGATTTGTTGTGCACTTTAGCCACGGCAACAGCCTATTAAATCACAGAGGATGTTATGTTCTAACAACAATCCACATGTCTTGCAGCACATGGGAATATTTTCAAACCAAGTCATTACCCTGAGAACATCAAAACCAAAAGCTATATGGACCGACATTTTCCATTAAAACTAGAAACACAAAGATCCTCCTTTTTCCTCAACACAGAGGTACTGGCATCCCGATTTCACTAAAGAACCCCATACAAGACACACAAAGATATGTTGATCGATAACACCACCAGATCAGAGACCAGTTCTTTGTTCAAATAAAAAAATGCAAAGAACACAAAATTGGAAAAGCACGCTTGTTTCTTCTGCTGTAAAGACATAGAGCATTTTTTATATGAAGGATTCCTTAGAATACAGCACATGTTGAATCTAAGCTCATATTAATTATGTCTCACTGTGTGTGTGAAAGTGGATAGTTAAAAGGTTAATGAATAATAACCACATGCTGTTGGTATAGTGTTGTATACCTGGACTGTGCGACTGGAGTTGATGTGCTCTTGATGCAGTTTGTCCCACTGTCTGCTTTTCTGAAACTGTGACAGAAAACATCAATGAATTTCACAACACAGCTTGAACAGCTTAAAGACATTTAATAAAGTATCCCCTGTCTCGCAGCCTGGTAACTCTCTATCATCTGAGCAATCTGTTTCAATGGCTATGGAACACCATGTTATCCTATCATATGCTTTCCAAACTGGCTGACTGTGTGATTTCAGATACATTTGACCATTTTTAGCATTTTACTCAGAACACACATGGCCCTATTTACCATATGCTGAATTTTGCGTGTGATGCCCATGTGTGTGCTATTCTGTCAGTGTAGAACCTTTGTATGTGCGTCCATCTCTATACCTTTTCTATGTTGTGCTGATGCAGGTGCAGTCTTTCTAGGTCAGTGGGGATGGCCACTTTAATGAATTTCTGTATGGGTGGCTCCAGACGCCGGAGCTGAAGCTTACCAGCTTCCTCCACCATCATGACCGTCACGTATGACCTCTTTTATAAGGTCAGAGGCTCAAAGCATCCATTCATACAAAGTCTTGTTCTAAAAAAGGAATACAAAAATGACATCTTCACATATGAAAATAAAGTAAGAAATAGACAAGTATATTCATTTACTGTATGATGCGGAGAATTGTAGAATTAAGATTTTCATGTTATCTGAATAATAGATTGAGTTAAAAGTAATGGTTTGTGTATGTCCACATTTGATGTGGTGACATGATTTGAGTCGATGGTCTTGTTTGTGTAAAACCCGATAATACATGTTCTCAGTATGATTTGGGAATGTTTCAAAGAGCATCTTGTGAGCTTCAATGGAAATGAAATAAAGTGTAACCTAAAATGTATATAAAGTTATATAAAATCTTGTTTAACACTTCAGTGCACACAAATCATGATAATTCATTTGCATTAGAGGATGAAGGTCTGCTGTGACAGACCTAGAGAATAAAACGTTAGACCCACAGTTACATGTCCAATATGTCTTGTAATATATCCTGTTTAAATGAATGTATTTCAAATATATTCATTTTAATTTTCGGTTAGACTTTGTTAGCTAAAAGGCATTGGCTTTCCATATGTTAGAAGATGTGGAAACGGCCTATATTTAAAGGTTGATTGTAATTTGGAGAAAGGTCTTTCAATACTAAATTGTAGGAGGAGGATAAAGTTCAGAAAGGCATGTTTAAGGAATACAGTCAGTTTGAAAAAAATATGAACATATGAATATGGTCTTTTGATATATTTCTTATGTAAATGGATATAAAGTTAAAATAAGAATTTAAATATGTGAACAGTATACTATCCCATAGGAAATCCTATTGGGTGTCCCCCAATAAATACTTGGAAACCTGCCAGTCTGGGAATCAAACATGCAACCTTAAGGCCACAAATATCTTTGACTCAATGCATATCGCGTGTGGACCAGAGTAATGATGTGCAATTGCTCTGCAGTTAAAATACTTCACTATTAACATCCTTTAAGTTTTGGAAATTGAAAGGTTTGCATACATCCAGTGATATTTGG